>NC_052642.1:3170838-3483116 GCF_016161935.1 Mauremys reevesii | reverse complement strand
TGATTTTATGTTTTCTTCCACGTCATAGATAAAAATATTTAGTATAGGGCCAAAAAATGATCCCTGTAGGACCCCACTAACAACACACCTGCTTGCTTACAATTCCCCTTTTACAATTACATTTTGAGACTTTTCAGTTAGCCAATTTTTAATTTATTTAAATGTGATTTGCTAAATTTGTATCTTTCTCATTTTTTAATCAAAATGTCGGGTGGTACCAAGTCAAATGCCTTACGAAAGTCTAAATATATTGCATCAACACTATTACCCTTATCAACTAAACTTCTAATCTCATAAAAAAAATCAAAATTAGTTCAAAAGGATCTACCGTATATACTCGTTCATTAGCCTGTTCGTTTATAAGCCAACCCCACAAGATGGATAAGTAAAAATAGCAAAAAACTGTATGACCCTTTCATAAGCCGACCCTATATTTCAGGGGTTGGAAAACTTTGGCTCCCAGCCCGTCAGAGTAAGCCACTGGTGGGTTGGGAAGTTTTGTATACCTGGAGCGTCTGCAGGCATGGAGCCCCTCAGTTCCCTGTGGCCACGGTTTGCCGTTCCCAGCCAATGGGAGCTGAGGGAACGGCGAACCGCAGCCACAGGATGCTGAGGGGCTCCATGCCTGCAGACACTCCAGGTATACAAAACAACAATGTATTAGATAGTCAATTCAATGATTCCATAGAGCAGGGATCGGCAACCTTTGGCACGCGGCTCGCCTGGGTAAGCACCCTGGCAGGCTGGGCCGGTTTGTTTACCTGCCGCATCTGCAGGTTCGGCCAATCACGGGTCCCACTGGGCATGGTTCACCGCTCCAGGCCAATGGGGGTGGCGGCCAGCACATCCCTCGGCCTGCGCCGCATGCCAAAGGTTGCCAATCCCTCTGCCATAGAGTTTAAAAGCATCAAATTTTGGTGTAGACCCATTTATAAGCCAACCCCCGCTCTTTGATGCGTCACCTTTTTACCAAAAATATTCGGCTTATGAACAAGTATATACGGTATTTTCCATAAACCTGTGTTGATTGTCATTAATTACATTACCCTCCTTTAATTATCTATTAGCCATTCTACTATGTTGCCTGGAATCACCATCAGACTGACAGGCCTATAATTACCTGGGCCATCCCCTTAACCTGTTTTCAATACTAGCACAACATTAGCTTTCTTCCTGTCCTCTGGAGCTTCCCCAGTGAATGAACATTAACAGCCCAGAGAGTTCCTCAGCCAACTCTTTTAAAACTCTTGGATGCAAGTTACCTGGACCTGCTTATTTTAAAAAGTCTAACTTTAGTAGCTGCTGTTTAACATCATCCTGAGTTACTGTTGGAGTGGAAACTGGTTTTTTTTAATCACCATATGATATGAATACATCATCTGTTTTTCTCCAAATACAAAACAGAAATATTTACTGAAAAATTCCACCTTTTCTACATTATTGACAATTCTACCATGTCCATCTAGTAATGGACCCATGCCATTTTTAAGATACCTTTTATTCTTGATAGACTTAAACTCCTTTTTATTATCTTTGGTTATGTCTACACTGGACCTGGAAGTGTAATTTCCAGTTCAGGGAGACATACTTTGTTGTTTACTCTCCCCCACCCCATGAAAATGAGTCTTGCAAGTTAATTCCTCCCGTCAGCTGAGTTTTCAGCTCAAAGCTGAAGCAAATAAAACCCCTTTCAAGAAGGAATCTCCTTGCTACTTGCACTCTGAGGACAAGATTTCTAGGCATAAGCAAGGGATAACCAGCTGCTTAGCCTGGGTTAGCCCTAAAGGACAGACAGAGCTTGCTTATCATAGAAGCTTCTATTACCTTTTGAAATTGAGGATTGTAACTCATTTGTGCGTGTGTGTGCGTGTGTGTGTGTTAATCTGCTTTACCTGTATTCCATAGCTCAAGCCATACACTGAGAACATAGTTCCCCCAAAAGCCCCATCACCGCCGCTCGGTGCAAGCAGGTCAAGAGGAATATGTTGTCCATAAAGTCCTCGACTCTAAAATCAAGCAGGGAAAACTGTGGTACCTGATTGACTGGGAAGGGTATGGCCCAGAAGGATGCAAATGTTCATGCTCCCACCCGGTTCAGGCCTTCCATAGGAGCCATCCCAAGGAACCTGGCCCTACGTCGCCCCGAGGGTGCCCATTGGGGAGGGGGTGATGCAATGACCCACAGGTCTCAGAGTTGGGTCTGCAGGGTTCATGGGAGCAGCCACACTCCAACCGGCAGCCTGCTGTCAATGGCTTACCCGGGATAGCCCTGGCACAGTTTGAGGCTCCTCCCCAAGGTACGACGGGCAGAGTCCCAGAGCGGCTGATTGGCCCACTGGCCCTAATTACGTGAGCAGTAGGAACAGGGAGCTGTACAACCAATGGGCTTCACCCTGCTCTGGCTTATGTGACTTGTGTTCCTGATCCTGAAGCATTGGCTTGATTTCCTGGCATCCCGACCTGGTGTGACTCCTGGCATCCGACTCATGATTCTGATCTCCAGTTTGTCTCCTGCCTCTGGCTCCCAGCTAGTGGTTCTGACCTCCCGTGCTCCTGACCCACCCGACTCTTGACTCCTGTCTTGTGACTCTGGCTCCCGTGCCCATGACCCAGCCAGGACAGCTGGTTTGGCTCCAATAACCCTGAGGGACCAAGCCCCGTACAAGAAGGATGCACCCAACAGCACCAACACAGCCCCCAAAAGCCCTGGACTCGCCTGAAGGGATAATCAGGTGCTGCAGGCCCAAGTTGTGCAGCTGAGCTCAGACAGCCGGGGGCTGCAGGAGCAAGCGAGGCAGCTCAGCACCTAGAACGCCGTGCTGCAAACACAGCCTGCAGCGCCTTGCCCAGAACAGGGCCTGTGATACGCTGGCCTGAATGGTTCGACAGGAACCGCCAGCAGTCCTGGTGCTCCAGTGCCACCTTCTGTTTGTGATGTGTCCCCAAATCTATGCCCCTGACCCGGCCAAGGTGGCCTTGATAATCAGCCTGCTGGCAGGAGATGCGTTAGGCTGTGCCTCCCCTTTGCTGGAAGGCCATAGCCCAGTGCTGTCAGACTGGGCTGCCTCTCTCCAATCGGTCAGCCATCTCTGATGACCCGCAGTGAGCTCGAACAGCCGAGGCTGCCCTGAGGGGACACCGGCAGGGGCAGGCCTGTGGCCTCCTATGAAGCAGATTTCCATCACCTCCCAGAGGAGAGTGGAATGAAGCAGCACAGCTGTACCAGTTCCAACGGGGCTCACAGGAAGAAATCAAACATGGGCGAACTGGTCCATGCAGAGACGCCTGTGGGCCTACATGCCCTGGTGGATCTTACCATCCACATAGACAATCGGCTGTGAGAATGAAACGAGGAGAAAGAAGGCTCCCTGCAGCCCCGCTACACACGGACTATGACCTCAGCTTCTGTATCACCCACTGAGCCCATGCAAACTGATCTTGCTCATTAGGGACTCACACCCAAAGAAAAGGAATGGTGCCATCAGCAAAAACCATGCTTCTACTCCAGGAAACTGACCACGCCATCTCGGCCTGCCCAGTAGGAACACCACAGAGCTAGGGGAAACAAGCTGACCCAGGCTTGCGGTGGGGAGGACCGGCTGAGCCTTGAGAGAAAAGAACTTCTCTGTATCCTAGTTCTCACTGAGACAGACCCTGAGCTTCTCATTTGCAGGTGCCTATGCAGCTAAACATCCCAGGGGGCTCCTGATGGATTCCCCTCCAATAGGCCCTCATTGATTCAGGAGCAGTGGACAATTTCGTGGATGCAGCTACAGCTCAGGCCCTGCAGATTCCCTTCTACACAAGGCCATTGCCCTGTACAGTTGAAATCATTGCTGGCTCTTTGCTTTCTTCAGTCCAGTTGTGGAGGAGACTGCTGCCCTGGAGGCTGTTTTTCAAGGACACAGAGAAATAATACAAATTGGCATGATCCATTCCTCGCATTTTCCCCTGATCCTTGTCATCTCCCAGCTGACCCTTCATGACCCCCTCATTTACTGCAAGGGCAGAAGGTTCCATTAGAATTCTGCTGACAGCATGGCCAGGGACCAGCGAACGTTGCACCCCGATCCAAGAAGGCCCAAGTAGGTGCAGTCACCAGCACTGAAACACCCACGGGGCAAACTATGGAACTCCCCGCAAGTACCATGATTACACTGATGTCTTGGAGAAGAAGAATGCAGAAAGCCTCCCTCCACACTGGGACTACAACTGCCCCATAGAACTTCAGCTATTTGGGTGGATCCACACAATGTCAGAGCCTGAACTGGGGGCATTGTGAGAATCTCTCCAAGATAACGTGGCCCTGGGGTTCATCTGCAAGTTGACTCACCAGCCCATGTTGCAGTCCTTTTCCTAAAAAAGGATGGCAGCCTCCATTTATGTGCCGATTACTAACCCTTAACTCAGATAACAATCCAGAACTATTACCCACTACCCTGATCCCCGTGTTGTTGGACCATATGGGGGCAGTCCACATTGTCACAAAACTGGGTCTCTAGGGAGCTTACAGTCTCATCCGTATCTGAGAGAGACAAATGGAAGACCACCTTTTGGACCTGGCCATGTTGCATGTTTAGTTATGCCATTCAGACTCACTAATGCTCCAGCGACATTCCAGCACTTCATTAATGCTTCATTAGTGCTATGAGACCTACTGAACCAGGTCATGGTGGTATACTATGATATACTGATCTTTTCAAACAATCTGGACCAACTCACAGTCCTGGACAGACTATGAAAATACAGTCTCTGCACTAAATTATAGAAGCACATTCAATCAGACCTCAACCAAGCTCCTGGGTTTCATCTTGTTCCCAGAGGGCATCACAACAGACCATGCAAGGTCCAGTCTGTCCACAACTGGGCAGCACCCTGCAATGCACATGACCTACAACATCTTTTAGGCTTCACAAATATCTACCAGAGGTTTATCTCGAATTTTTCAAAACAAGCTGAGCCCCTCATGGTCCTATGCTGGAAAAACACCTAATTCCATTGGTTGCCCGAGGCCAGCACACATTTGAGCAGTTAAAACTTGCCTTCACCGCCACTCCAGTATTGGCCCATCCTGACATGACACAAGCGTTCATTGCGGAAGCCAATGCCTCTATTACAGCGGCTGGGGCAGTCCTTTCCCAAAGGCATAGACTCGACCAAATACTGCACCCATCACCTACTACTCAAGGAAAATTACATGTGCTGAGCAAAAAAAATGAGATATTGCATAAGGAGCTCCTGGCAATTGAAGACCAACTTCAAAGAATGACGACACTACTTGGAAGAGGCCTGTCATCCAGTCCAAGAATTTACTGATCACAAGAACCTGGAGTACCTGTGCAGGGCCAAGACCCTGAACCAACAACTCCAGTGGGCCCTATTCTTCTCCCAGTTCAACCTTACTTTGACCTCTAATCAGAACAGCAAGGCCTAGCCTTATCCAGAAGATATGGCTTTGACCCACGAGGCCCCAGTCCAGAACCAGCCCACATTGTCAAGTCTCATAATTTCCTTAATGTAACTTGCTGCCAGGACCTCCTCATAGAATCATAGATTATTAGGGTTGGAAGGGACCTCAAGAGATCATCTTGTCCAACGCCCTGCTCAAAGCAGGACCAATCCCTAAATGGCCCCCTCAAGGACTGAACTCACAAGCCTAGGTTTAGCAGGCCAATGCTCAAACCACTGAGCTATCCCTCACCTCTCATCCTCATCCATTCTGCCTCTGTCTCCAGAATTCCACCCAATGGATTAGCCATTATCAACCTGGAACCATATGACACTCAGGAGGTGCTCACATTCATGAGGGACTTCATCTATGTTCCCCCGGACCTGCAAGAATGGCAGTTCTTCCACCATGCCATGACTCCACCTTGGCAGGACACTTTGGATGATATAAAACCCAACAATTAACATCCCATTTTTCTGGTGGCCCTGAACGTGCCCTATGATAGAGACCTTTGTAACTTCCTGCCAAGTGTGTGCCTGAACTAAGATCCTGTGACGTGTCATTCCATATTCTTTATGAAAATATACTTATGATATAAACATGACATAACTGAGATATACTTTATGCAAGATGGCTCATGTGCGATATCATTGGACAGGTTATGATTTACTGAATGTGATTATCCTATTTGTATGAATGCATCATTTCTGTATCTGAAATTAGGAATATTGACTATGTAGCTGTATTTCAACTATGCTACTTTGGGTGACGCTCACTGATCAGGTACAACAATGGAAAAGCCAGACAGGGCGGATGGCCCATCAACAAGGACAATGGACTGTAAAAGAGCCTAGTCTTCCTGTGAATGTGTGGGTCAGTCTGTGAAGAATGGCTACAAGGGCCCTGCAGAGTCAGGTAGTCTTGTCACCTGATGCTAAAACATTACCTGGGACTTCTTGGAATCTTCCACTGTAAGGGAAGGGGGGTCAAACTAGGAAACAATTTAAGGGTGAGGAGTGAGGTAATCCTGGTCATCAGTTCTCCCTGGCTACCCCACCCAAGATGACTGCTGGAACTAAGGGCTTGTCTACACTTACATTTTATAGCTGTCTAACTTGCTGGCTCAGGGGCATGAAAAATCACCCCCCTGAGCGCAGCAAGTTTGAGCACTTTAAAGTGCTAGTGTGGACAGCTCCGAGCGCTGGGAGCACCGTGGAGGTGGAGTACCAGGAGTGCTGGGAGCTCTGTCCTCCAGCGCTTGTGCGTGACCACACTCACACTTCAGAGCGCTCCCGCAGCCTAGACATAGCCTAAGACTGAACTGAGGGAAGGAACTGGGCCCAGCCTGGAAGGGTGTCTGGCCTGGGAAGAAGATTATTAGAACCACATTTAGGGTGAGAACTTACGTGTCACCAGTTTCTTTAGTGTATTAAGCTTAGTTTGCGTGCTCTGTTTTATTTTCTTAGTAATCTCATAGAATCATAGAATTTCACGGTTGGAAGAGACCTCAGGAGGTCATCTAGTCCAACAACTGCCTTGTTCTGTCTGATGCCTCCTTAACTACTTAAAATACACCTGCTATAGTTAATACATTTATTTCTGGTTTATCATATAACCCAGTTTATGCAATTTCTAACTGTGAGGGGCGAGAAGTGTGCACATCCCTCTTCCACATTGAGGGAAGAGGTGAATTTCATAATATATCTTTGGGTCTGTACTTCAAGGGAGGTGGACATCTGAGTGGTGGAGGAGGTTTTAAAAGCCTGGCTCAGCAACCACTTTATCTGCTCTCTAGCCACCAAACTTAAAACTCACTTAAAATCACTACCAGTGTTTCAGGACAATAAGCTGTGCACACCATTCTGCCAACTACACCACTGTGACAGGTTGGACCCCTTGGGAAGTCACCTAATGTGCTGAGACACCACTGAGTCTATCCGTTCTGCTGGCATGGGCCCCTGTTAACGGTCTTGCTGAGCCAGGCTCCTCTAACACACACACAGGCGGGCCACACCCATCTGCAGATCACCTCTGGGAAGACTCAGTTTAAGGGACTTCCCCCAGGTCAGTCTTAGTTGTTTCCAGCAGTCATCTTGGGTGGGGTAGCAGGGGAGAACTCACAACCTGGATTACCTCACTCCCCACCCTGAAATAGGATTTGCGTAAGGCAGGAGTCTTTTGTTTCCTAGTTTGACCCATCTTCCCTTACAGTGGAAAGTTCCAAGAAGTCCCAGGTAATGTTTTAGTATCAGGTGACAAGACCACCTGACTCTGTCGGGCCCTTGTAGCCATTCGTCACAGGCTGACTCACACATTCACAGGAAGACTAAGCTCCTGGCTTTCCTGACAGTAGGAGCACAGAGAGTAATCAAAACAAAGAGGATATTGCTCAAAAGTAGTTCAAACTTGTCACTAAAGAGCCTGGAATAACGTCCTGCACAATCTCTGAATCAGGCTTCACCTTGTCCGCAAACAGACTGGCAACCCCTGCACTTGCAGTGGAACCATGACTCAGAAAAACGATCCTCTCCAATCAGCAAGCCAACCACTTTGGTTGCCTGAATGTGTGTGTGTCTTGCAGAAATGCATTACCACCCTTTTCTGCGGCAGGGACTCAAGAAGAGGAAGGCACTTCTAAATGTCCCTGCACCCAGCCACATACAAAATCATGTATCAGACCAGTGACAGACACAGGAGTGGGGAACACCCAAAACCTCAACCAAACCACCAAAATTCCCAATATCCATGAATCGCAACAGTGCAATTGGTCAAAGAGACGTACTTTAGTTGTCAGGTTTTCAGGCTATGCTGCTTCTGTTTGTCAGACTCAGCCACAGAGACAAGTTTCAAAGTACAACACAGATTAAGATGAGAAAACCAAGCTGCCTCCTCTACCACATCTTTCCCTTTAGGCTCACCCAGAAACCTGCCAATCGCATCCAGGGTGATCCCTCTTCAGGGAGTTCAGGACCTGGCCCGTTCTCAGAGTCACTGCCATCCTTGAGGGGGGGAACCTCAGAGAGCCCGGAGGGAGGGGGCTGCTGGGACTGAGGGGGCAACACTGATGCCTGATGCCTCCAACTAAAGAGCCACATTCAGCAGCCTTGTGCTCCCCGACTGCACCAGCCAGCACCCTCAGAATAGGGCCCCCTCCGCCTTCAACAGCCAATTTGTACTCTGGGCTTTGCCAGCAAGCCAGAATCCACAGCCAAGGCCGCAGATTCCATAGCAACCGGCTCAGCCTCCATTCCACAGCCAGGTCCAGGCCGTGAGACCACTGAGTCAGAAGCCACAGAACCAGTAATGCCACCTACCAGCGTGCAAAGGGGGCGCTAGCCCCCCAGAGCAGAGACATCTGGAGCCTGCTGGGACCCAGTCTCTGCCACCCCATATGGGCTTCACTCACAGAAAGCCCCACATTCCCAGAGGCAGCCCCATTGACCAAATGTGTCAGACCTCCACAAGGAAAGCAGGCCATGCCCTCACTGGCCAAAGTCACACCCCCCACCGGAGGCCTCAGGGAAACGTTGAGCACTTTGGAAGCACAGTTTAATGTCATAAAACCTGCCCCATGAAAAGCCATGGCTAGTGCCCTTACCACAGCTCGCCAGGTCTCTGGCCAGCTGCTCGTCTGGACAGTAGAGATCATGACTTTAACAACAGATGTTGAGAGGGGCACAACAGGGACAAAACCACGCCACATAACCATCCCTTCCACCACCACAAGCTTAACAAGGCTAAGTGTGACAAGCAACACAACATGCGCAAGGCACCTCACATTTATAAACCCCGACTCCTACCCCACAGCTGGAACATGCTTCTCCCCAGAGGCAGAATCTGGAGGCAAAATCCCAACCCATGGCCACAGGGTAAACTCTGCGAATCCACAACAAAGTGCAGTACTGGCCTCCGTGCAAGCCAGCCCAGCCCAAATGGGGCAGACAAAAACCTGCCAAGACAAAAGAACCCCTGAAACTAAACACCCAACAACCAAAACCCAAACCCCCATTACCCCAAAAGAGAGAACAA
Organism: Mauremys reevesii; assembly: GCF_016161935.1. NCBI lineage: Eukaryota > Metazoa > Chordata > Testudines > Geoemydidae > Mauremys > Mauremys reevesii. Next base: position 3,473,638 of record NC_052642.1, on the reverse strand, counting down.
AGTACAGGCATGCATAGCCTCTGTCCCAAACACTCCCACACTCCTCAGCGAGAGAGAGGTGTATCTGAGAACAGACAGACAGACAGGGACAGAGCTGGTGTGATAGCAGCACCAAGCCAAAGAACAGCTCCCAATGCCATGGGAGGTCGGAGTCCATTCCTGCTCCTCCCCACACTCCCTGTGTGAACTGAGCCTCTCTGGGGATGTCTGCACTGCAGCTGGGAGCGAGCACCCGCTTCTGAATAGCTGGGCAGACATTGCTGTGACGCTGTGGCTTGGGCTGGAGCTTGAGCTTTGAGATTTGAGAGCCCAAGTTCCAGCCTGAGCCGCCCCACCTATCCAGCTCTTTTCAGTGCACCAACAGGATAACAGCACTGTCCAGGGAGAGCACAGGACCATGGGGCATGGTGCTCACAGGATGGGGTGAGGACCCCACCCAGGGAGAGCACAGGGCTATGAGGCATAACAATATAAGAACGGCCATACTGGACCAGACCAATGGTCCATCCAACCCAGTATCCTGTCTTCCGACAACGACCAATGCCAGGAGCTTCAGAGGGAATAAACAGAACATGGCAATTATCGAATGATCCATCCTGTCATAGAATCATAGAATATCAGGGTTGGAAGGGACCTCAGGAGATCATCTAGTCCAACCCCATGCTCAAAGAAGAACCAATCCCCAACTAAATAATCCCAGCCAGGGCTTTGTCAAGCCTGACCCTAAAAACCTCTAAAGAAGGAGATTCCACCACCTCCCTAGGTAACCCATTCCAGTGCTTCACCACCGTCCTAGTGAAAAAGTTTTTCCTAATATCCAACCTAAACCTCCCCCACTGCAACTTTACTCCTTTACTCCTTGTTCTGTCATCTGCTACCACTGAGAACAGTCTAGATCCATCTTCTTTGGAACCCCCTTTCAGGTAGTTGAAAGCAGCTATCAAATCCCCCCATTCTTCTCTTCTGCAGATTAAACAATCCCAGTTCCCTCAGCCTCTCCTCATAAGTCATGTGCTCCAGCCCCCTAATCATTTTTGTTGCCCTCCGCTGGACTCTTTCCATTTTTTCCACATCCTTCTTGTAGTGTGGGGCCCAAAACTGGACACAGTACTCCAGATGAGGCCTCACAAATGCCAAATAGAGGGGAATGATCACGTCCCTCAATCTGCTGGCAATGCCCCTACTTATACAGCCCAAAATGTTGTTAGCCTTTGTGGCAACAAGGGCACACTGTCGACTCATATCCAGCTTCTTGTCCACCATAAGCCCTAGGTCCTTTTCTGCAGAACTGCTGCCTAGACACTCAGTCCCTAGTCTGTAGCAGTGCATGGGATTCTTCCATCCTACGTGCAGGACTCTGCACTTGTCTTTGTTGAACCTCATCAGATTTCTTTTGGCCCAATCCTCTAATTTGTCTAGGTCCCACTGTATCCTATCCCTACCCTCCAGCGTATCTGCCACTCTTCCCAGTTTCGTATCATCTGCAAACTTGCTGAAGATGCAATCCGTGCCATCCTCCAGATCATTAATGAAGATATTGAACAAAACTGGCCCTAGGACCGACCCTTGGGGCACTCCGCTTGATACCGGCTGCCAACTAGACATCGAGCCATTGATCACTACCCGTTGAGCCCGACCATCTAGCCAGCTTTCTATCCACGTTATAATCCATTCATCCAGCCCATACTTCTTTAACTTGCTGGCAAGAATACTGTGGGAGACCGTATCAAAAGCTTTGCTAAAGTCAAGGAATAACATGTCCACTGCTTTCCCCTCATCCACAGAACCAGTTAACTCATCATAGAAGGCAATTAGGTTAGTCAGGCATGACTTGCCCTTGGTAAATCCATGCTGACTTCTCCTGATAACTTTCCTCTCCTCGAAGTGCTTCAAAATTGATTCCTTGAGGACCTGCTGCATGATTTTTCCAGGGAACGAGGTAAGGCTGACTGGCCTGTAGTTCCCTGGATCCTCCTTCTTCCCTTTTTTAAGGATGGGCACTACATTACCCTTTTTCCAGTCATCCGGGACCTCCCACAATCACCATGAGTTTTCAAAGATAATGGCTAATGGCTCTGCAATCACATTCACCAACTCCTTTAGCACCCTTGGATGCAGCGCATCCAGTCCCATGGACTTGTGCTCGTCCAGCTTTTCTAAATAGTCCTGTCATCCAGTCCCAGCTTCTGGCAGTCAGAGGTTTAGGGATACCCAGCACATGGGGTTATATCCCTGCCCATTCTGGCTAATAGCCACTAATGGACCTATCCTCCAGGAAGTTGTCTAATTCTTTTCTGAGCCCAGTTATAGTTTTATCATAGTGCTTACAAATGTATCCAGGGCTCTGTGTGTTCCTTTTGGGGATGCTGGGCACAGGCTGGGGCCTGGCCCAACTGGTGGAGGCACTGGGGGCCTCATGCATGCCTCCAGGGCAGTGCCAGGAGCAGTGTCACAAGGTCCATTCTCCCCATGTACAGAGCAGCTCCAGCTTGCAGTGGATTTGCCAAGCAAGAGGCAGTGACTTGTGGGTAGAAGGTGCCCTCTAGAGGCGCAAAGCAAGTACTGCTCTGTGGAAGAGGTGCATGTTCTGGTGATGGCTCACCCTGGGGAGCCAATGGCTGAACCCTGGGCACACAGCCCCGCAGGGCACAAGCCAGCAAACCCAGCCAACATCACAAAGACAGAGTGGGCAGCATCTTCTCCATTCCTGCCCTTGGATCGCCATGCTCTAGGTCCTGGGCTGCCCCAACCGCAGAGGTGGGACCCGGGGGGAATCCCAGCTGTCTTTGGGCACAGGCAGCTGGTTCCCTTTATCTCATGTCTGATGAGCCAGCCGTTGGGCACAGGAAGGTCAGGTGACTCACCTGAGGTCACACAGGGTGTCAATGGCAGAGACAAGAACGGAACTGAGCTCTCCTGAGGGCCGGGCCAGAGCCTCTCCCTCCTCTGTGCTCTCTGTGTGATGGGCAGCACCCAGAGCCCCCAGCTAGGATCAGCCCCACCCCACTGTGCTGGGTGCTGCACAAACCCAGAACTCGTCCCTTCCCTTAAGAGCCTGCCTGCTCTGCTATCCCTTCCTCAGCAGCAAGGCAGCACACGCTTCCCCGGCTACCAGGCCAGAGCTGAGCAAGGCACAGCTTTCTGGGTGATGAGCAGGGGGAGTCTTTCAATCGGGGTTGGAGTCGCTCTAGGTCAGCCAGAGGTTGCTGGGCTCCATGCAGGACTCACTGTGGGGGAGTCTCTGGCCTATCCAGGCCAGACACAGGATGACCACGTGGTCCCTTCTGGTTCGAAAATCGATGAAGCTGGGGGCACCATGCAGTGACAAGTGCAGGCCAGGCACCTCAGCCGGTGCATCCAAACACGCAGCGCCTGCGAGGCAGAGGCTGGGCCTGCCCAACTGGCAAAGCTGAGTCGCTGGAGAGGCTGCCCAAGTTAGGTGCCTGCTCCCAGCCACCCACCTAAGGCCCAGGCTGCTGTGCTGGAGGCACCCCGAGGGGCAAGCGCAGACAGTTGCTTGTGCCCTTCGCACCCCATAAACATTTCTCTGGGGACACTGACACCGCCATTGGGGGGTGTACACTCAACCTGGAGACCCCCAGCTCTTCAGGTAGGGTCTCTGCCAGGAGGGGGCGCTCTGGCCACTGCTAGACAATGGGCTCTCTGCATATTCCCACTCCCTCTCCCCAACCCCACGTGTGAGGGACGAGCAGCTTTCCCAGCAGCGTTTATTAAAGGCCATGAGAAGACACTTCGACTTTGGCCTCCTTCCCAAGGAAATGTGAATCCTTTGGTGCTAGGGCAGCGTGAGGCCTTCCTCCCCTCTCAGTCTTCATCATCACCATCTCCACGCCCTCCTCCTCCGCCTGGCTAGCGACACTGATGGTATGTTCAAAAGCAGCTTGCAGGAGCCAGGACATGAGGCCGGTGAGCCTGGTGATGCAGTAGGCAGGGCCCCAGGCTATTGGGGCCACCAGACTCTCCAGGCGCCAGTAGCAGGTCAGCAGCAGCAGCAGCAGCTTAGTAACAAACAGCCTCTCGAATGCCCTCTGGCAGAGACAAAGGCAGGGCAGGGAGATGAGTGGCCAGCACAGGCGGCAGAGTCAGTGCCAGCACCACAGGCACAGCACGGTGTTCGGAGACACCAGGGCAGGCTACACAGCTCCAGCAACCCGGCCTGCTCAGGTGGCCGGATTGGCAGGGAGGCAGGGACCCAGCGAGGGGCAGTTCAGTAACACTGGCCAGGCAGGTGTGGGGCTAGCCAGGGCCAATCCACACAGTGAGGGGGACTTTGCGGAGGCTGCCAGAGGCAGGCTGGCTCTGGGAAGGGAGACGGCAGGCAGACCAGGGGCGTGCGCAGAAATTTAACTTTGATCCCTTTTGAGGGGCACGTTCTCCCCCCTCCCCCACACCGGCTCCAGCAGGAGCTTGCTCTCCTCCCCACAGCCCTGGGGCCGGGAGGCGCTCACACCATGTCTTCCAATGCCAGGGGTGTGGCAGAGACCCCAGACTGGGGATTCCCGTGTGAGTGGGACACCCTGTGTCCCCCCTCTCCCCCCACTTCTCACCCAGCTCCGCTGCAGCTGCGTCTGGACATACTGCTGGACTCTCTGGGAAGCCTTCCATATGAGCAGCAGCAGCAGCATGCAGCCCAGCAGCAGGTGCTGGGCCCAGCGGAAGAACATGTTGGTGCAGGACTCCAGCGAGAGATGGACGTTGCTGACCACGTCCTCCTGCACCTTCCAGAGGCGGAAGTACCAGCCGAGCAGGCCCATACGCAGAGACAGCAGCCAAAAGCAGAAGGGGTTTAGTAAACCTCGCACAACAGCCTTGTGCCTCGAGGGCAAAGAGGCCTCTGGCCCCTGCTCAGAGGCCTGGTCTGGGGCGTTCTGTAGCTCAGAACAGGCAACATGCGTATCAGCCACCTCGGGCAGCTGGGCAGCCCAGCGACTGGAAGGGACGAGCTTCCAGAGCAGCCATTTGTAGAAACAAACATGATTCACATAAGGCTGTGGGGAAAAGTGAGAGTGAGGAGCATAGCGCCAGCAGGGGGCACACATTGGCCCAGAACCCAGGGGAGACATGGATCTACCCCCAGGGGGCACCACTGCCTCGGGAACAAGGAAGAGACGTCCCTGCCCCCAGGGGGGCACCCACTGCCCCAGGAACAAGGGAGAAACAGCCCCACCCCCAGGGGGCACCCACGCCCCGGGAACAAGGGAGAGACAGCCCCGCCCCCAGGGGGCACCCACTGTCCTGGGACCAAGGGAGAGACGGCCCTGCCCCCAGGGGGCACCCACTGCCCTGGGACCGAGGGAGAGACGGCCCCGCCCCCAGGGGGGCACCCACTGCCCCAGGAACAAGGGAGAAACAGCCCCACCCCCAGGGGGCACCCACTGCCCCGGGACTGAGGAGATACGGCCCCACCCCCAGGGGGCACCCACTGCCCTGGGACCGAGGGAGAGACGGCCCCGCCCCCAGGGGGCACCCACTGCCCCAGGAACAAGGGAGAAACAGCCCCACCCCCAGGGGGCACCCACTGCCCCGGGACTGAGGAGATACGGCCCCACCCCCAGGGGGCACCCACTGTCCAGGGACTAAGGAAAGATGGACCTGCCCCCAGGGGGAACCACTGTCCCGGAACTGAGAGACACGGCCCCGCCCCCAGGGGGCACCCACTGCCCCGGGACCGAGGGAGAAACGGCCCCATCCCCATGGTGCACCCAGTGCCCTGGGGCCAGTGCAGTAGGTCTGGGGATGGATGGGTGCACTGGAGAAATGTGCCCAGATCCAGGGTGAGGTTTTCCTTGGGGCTGAGTTGGTTTCTTCCCCAGTCTCTCTGGTCAGCCACCAGGGTGACAGTTCTCACCAGCTCCATCAAGACGTCAGTGAGGCCAGCCATGGCCCTGTGTGTGCCCATAGTGAGGCCTCCTGCCCTCCAGCTCCTTCCAGCATTGGGAGCCCCTGGTGCTGAGCTCACACTGAGCACACACTGTGACATCAGGCCCACCCTGCAAGGCACAAGCCAGTTACCATGGCCATGGTTGTTATGGTGATGCCAGAGCCCCAGATTTGTTGCCATAGGGATAATGCAGAGCCAGACAATAGTTGCCATATGGATGAGGTAGCAGCGTCTCTGAAGGATGGGTGCCAGGAGAGCTGGGAGGCCTCCTAACTGCCTGTTAAACAGTGATAACAATTTGTTTCTCCTCAGTTTCGCACTGTTCCTGTGACCCAGGTCCATCCAGCTCCAGCTCCCCTGCTCTTTGAACCCCACCACACAGCCCCAGGCTCCCCATCAGTGCTCCCTGGTTTGTTTTAGCTTCATTAGCCAAAGGCTCAGAAGCCCAGGGGCAAACTCCCACTGAGGTCAATGGAGCCAGGATTTCACCCCGGGCGCTAAGGATCCTTGGGGGCTCGTCTGCCCAGACCACGGCAGCAAGCCTCCCAACCCGGGCTAACAGACTGGGCTAGCAGGGCTCAAGCAAGCACCCTAAAAATAGCTGTGCAGACAGCGCTTTGAAGTTGCGGCTGGGGCTGGAGCTCTGGCTCTGAAGCCCACCCTCCTTCTTAGTCTTCAGAGCCTGTGTTTCAGCCTGAGCTGCATTTTCCACTCGCTGTCTGCACGGCTGTTTATAGCATGAGTCCTGAGCCTGAGTCAGCCAACCCGGGCTGGGAAACTCACTGCCCCAAGCTATGTAGACAGACAGACAGCCGAGCACTGTAGCTGAACTCATGGTTACTGGGCTAGCGGCACCTCTGACCCTTCTCTGGTGCATCTCCTCAGCTGTCAACCTCTTGTCTTTATCTCTCCTGGGGAGCAATTTGGCAACTGTCCCACTAGACCAGCCTCTGTATCAGCTGTGGTTGCCCTGCAGACCTGAGTTTGGCCAGCTGCAATTCTTCCCTTTGGAAATCTGTGACCATGGTGTAGAGACAAAATGGCCTTCTTAAACCAAAGTGTTGATCCTGGCATTGTCTCTTAACTCTTCACTGTTGGCGGAGAGATGGCTTTTTCTTCCTGCCTGTTTCCCAGACAGCCCCTACTGAGATAATCCAATATAGCCACATGTTAAACTCCCCAGTAACCAGCCCAACGTACAGTATTACTGTAAGGTGGGTGCACAAGTGGTTGAAAGACCAACTCAAAAAGTAGTTATCAATGGTTCATTGTCAAACTGGGGGGACATATCTAGTGGGGTCCCACAGGGGTCTGTCCAGTACTATTCAACATTTTCTTCCATAACTTGGCTAACAGAATGGAGAGTAGGCTTACAAAACTTGTGGATGACACCAAGCTGGGAGGGGTTGCAAATGCTTTGGAGGACAGGATCAGAATTCAAAATCATCTTGACATACTGGAGAACTTGTCTGAAATCAACAAGATTTAATTCAGTAAAGACAAGTGCAAATCCTTAGGAAGGATCAATCAAATGAGCAATTACAGAATGGGAAATAACTGGCTAGGCGGTAGTACTGCTGAAAAGGATCTGGGGGTTCTAGTGGATCACAAATTGAATATGAGCCAACAATGTGATGCTATTGGAAAAAGGCTAATATCATTCTGGGGTGTGTTAACAGGCGCGTGGTACGTAAGACACAGAAGGTAATTATCCCTCTCTACTTGGCACTGGTGAGGCCTCAGCTGGAGTCTGTGTTCAGTTCTGGGTACCACACTTAAGAAAGTTGTGAACAAATTGGAGAGTCCAGAGGAGAGCAACAAAAATGATAAAAGGTTTAGAAAACCTGAGCAATGAGGAAAGGTTAAAACACTGGGCATGTCTACTCTTGGGAAAAGCAGACTGAGGTGGGAACCTGATAACAGTCGTCAAATCTGTGAAGGGCTGTTCTAAAGAGGGTGGTGATCAATTGTCCTCCATATCCACTGAAGGTGGGACACAAATTACTGGGTTTATTACAGCAAGGGAGATTTAGGTTTGATATTAGGAAAACTTTCTAACTCTCAGGGAGTTAAGCTGTGCAACAGGCTTCCAAGAGAGGTTGTGGAATCCCCAGCACTGAAAGTTTTTAAGAACAGACTGGACAAACACCTCTCCGGGCTGGTCTAGGCAGGGGTGAAAGTAAGATAAAAGACTTACTGGTACGGGGTCCCAGCTCTGGGCCTCCGAAAGGGACAGGGCCGCTGGTGGAAGGGGCAGGGCTGGGGGTCAGCCTCCCTCAGCCAGCCCTTCCATGCTGCCCAGCTTGTGCCGGCCAGGGCTCCAGCAGCGATTTAAAGCGCCTGGGACTCCAGCTGCTGCTGCAGTAGTGGCGGAGGCGGCCTGGAGCCACGAGCCCTTTTAAATCACCAGGCCCTGGGGCAGCTGCCCCATTTGCACTCCCTCCCCGTCGGCAGCCCTGGGGGGGGGCAAAAGGGGCAGCGCTTTAACGTCGGCTGCGGACGGGCCGTACCAGCCGATACGGGCCCACTTGCACCTCTGCGTCTACGTTTACTTGGTCCTGCCTCAGCTCAGGGGGCTGGACTTGGTGACCTCTCAAGGTCCCTTCCAGCCTGACATTTTGGAGATTCTGTGATTCACAAACTACTGCACAACAGCTCCAAGTCCGTCCCTTTGGTGTAAGGGGATTACAAACTGTGCAGCTGCCCTGGAACCAGAGGATAATCTGGAACCCTCATAGACAGCAGAGATCACAGGCTCCAACTTTCCAATGTGCCAGGGGGTGCTTGACCCCCAGCTCTGCCCCAGACCCCACCCCCACTCATACTCCACCCCTTCCCCCAAGTCCCTGCCCCAGACCCCACCTCTTCCCATCCCTGTTCCGCTCGGGAGTGCGCTGCGTCCTCTGGCCTCCCCCTTCCCCCACAGAGCCTCCAGCACGCCATGAAACAGCTGATCACGGAGGGGAAGGTGCTGATTGGTGGGGGCCACCGGCAAGTGGGAGGTGCTGGGGGAGGCAGGGAGGGCTGATGGGGGGCTGCTGGTGGGTGCTTAGCACCCACCATTTTTTCTCTGTAGGTTCTCCAGCCCTGGAGCACCCACAGACTTGGCACCTGTGGCAGAGATGGCAGAGTCCACCGGCATTCTCTGTGTCATTCCTGTACACATACTGCTTTATAATAGATGACAAACCAAATAAATGATGGAAGTAGGAACTTTAGCCCAAGTCCATGTGGTGGCTGACTGCGAGCTCACCTCCCGCTACAGCCTGTGGGTTTGGGTCACTCACCAGGGTTATTTGGGTAGATCTCAATCACTTCCCTAGCACTGCAGGGGCCTGGGGCACTGGCGCCCCTGGGTCCCTGCTGGTCTCTGCCTGTGTCACATCATAGTCTGAGCTCCCCTGGGCTATGATACTTTGATCTCATTTCAGTCCTTGGGGTATGTGTCCAGGTGCTGGGTGGTTCTGGTGGCCTGTGACGTACACCTGGTCAGACTGGATGATGGTTGTCCCTTCTGGCCTTAAACTCTGGCTGCATGTAAGCCCTGGGCTACCCAGTGTTTGTACTGGTAGAACTAAGTTGCTCAGGGGTGTGATTCTTTTACATCAATAGTTACACCAGGACAACTGCTAGTGCGGGCGCTACTATACCAGGCCAAAGGTGAACGTGTTCCCCCCGCCCCATAGCAATAAGCAATGTCATATCCGCACCCTTACACTGCTGTAACGGTGACCAGGCTGCGGCTTTCCCAGGAGAGAATGGTGCAGCTGTGTGTGTAGATAAGGGCTATGTTAACAAGCCCCCCAGTGTGATGGTAACTGTAGGGCAATGGCCCTTTAACTAGCCTCTGAGCCAGCCCATGGTGCTCGTGGGTTCCAGCGGCGCAGCGGAGCCCAGGCAGCCAGCCCTCCGCATTGGGTAGATTTAATGCAATGGCTATTTGGACCCCAGGTGGCTCTTTCTCTGCATGTTCGCTGTGTAAGGAGCAAAATGCACGGCAGCCACACAGACAGCCCACAGCCCTAGGACCTGGGGCAGCTCCAGGCACCAGCACGGCAAGCGCAGTGGCTCTCAGCACCCCCACTCTACACATTGCTCCAGTGCCCCTGGGTAGAAGGGGAGTGGGGAAGGGTGGGGGTACAGGCTGGGTGTGGGATGGGGGTTTGACTCATAGACTTTAAGGTCAGGAGGGACCATTATGATCATCTAGTCTCACCTCCTGCACAATGCAGGCCACAGAATCTCACCCACCCACTCATGTAACAAACCCCTGACCTATGTCTGAGCTATTGAAGTCCTTAACTTGTCATTTAAAGACTTCAAGCTGCAGAGAATCCTCCAGCAAGTGACCCGTGCCCCATGCTGCAGAGGAAGGCGAAAAACCTCCAGGGCCTCTGCCAATCTGCCCTGGAGGAAAATTCCTTCCCGACTCCAAATATGGTGATCAGTTAAACCCTGAGCATGTGGGCAAGACTCACCCGCCAGCACCCAGGAAAGAATTCTCTGTAGTAACTCAGATCCCAACCCATCTAACATCCCATCACAGACCACTGGGCACATTTACCGCTAATAGTCAAAGATCAATTAATTGCCAGAATTAGGCTATCCCATCATACCATCCCCTCTATAAACTTATCAAGCTTAGTCTTAAAGCCAGATATGTCTTTTGCCCCCACTACTCCCCTTGGAAGGCTGTTCCAGAACTTCACTCCTCTGATGGTTAGAAACCTTTGTCTAATTTCAAGTCTAAACTTCCTGATGGCCAGTTTATATCCATTTGTTCTTGTGTCCACATTGGTACTGAGCTTAAATAATTCCTCTCCCTCCCTGGTATTTATCCCTCTGATATATTTATAGAGAGCGATCATATCTCCCCTCAGCCTTCTTTTGGTTAGGCTAAACAAGCCAAGCTCTTTCAGTCTCCTTTCATAAGACAGGTTTTCCATTCCTCGGATCATCCTAGTAGCCCGTCTCTGAACCTGTTCCAGTTTGAATTCATCCTTCTTAAACATGGGAGACCAGAACTGCCCACAGTATTCCAGATGAGGTCTCACCAGTGCCTTGTGTAACGGTACTAACACCTCCTTATCTCTACTGGAAATACCTCGCCTGATGCATCCCAAGACCGCATTTGCTTATTTCACAGCCATATCACGTTGGTATCCTCCTCCATGGCAGGGGTCTCGTCATCCTCACAGTCCTGGCCAGAGGTCTCTGCCCTGCCAGGCCCACATTTTTCCCCTCACCTTGCACCTGCAGGGATCGGTTCTCTGGCCCCACAGCCGGGCAGGGAGCCCTCTGCAGCCAGGCCCACGGTCCTGGCCCTGCAAACTCACTCCCATGACAGCAGGGTTTGTGGAGGGCTCCCTGTGCTGCCACCTGGCCAGGGACACCCAATCCCTGCAGATGCAAGGTGCAGGGGACACTGCCCTTCCATCCTTACTGATGGACGTATTTGTTAGTCCGTTTCCTGCCACACCTAGCAAGGGACGCCACTGGTACGGTGGTGAGGAGGGTGGTACAAGAACCTGGACAGAAAGCAATAGAAAGAGAACTCTGCTCTCTTTCTAGCCTCCCTCCTGTTCCCATCACACCACCATTCTCTGTCATCGCCCATCCGTACATCCTGGCCCTGCTTCGTTACCTCCTGTCACCCATCCCACACCTGCTCCATTGTCCCTGTGCCCATCCATCTCCTGAACCCCCTCCCTGCCCCGACTCCCATGGGCCACGTAGTTCATCTCCTGTCCCCACAACCCCTCTCTGTTCTGGCAGGATGTGGCTGTCCTGGAGCACCAAGCCCCACAGCCAGCTGCTGCCTAACCTTGATGTGGCCTGTGCCACTGGACTTGTGTCTCAGGAGGTAACTACAATTTCCTCAACATTAACAATGCAGGGATTGCTAGCGTGGGTCTGCTCCCACGTGGACTGTGTCAGGTGCTCCAAGGGAAGGTCTTTGACCGCCTGACGGAGGGAAGGTTCCTCCTAGCCCCACTAGCTAAGGGGTGGATGGTCCCCCAGAGCAGGGAACGTAACACCTGGCCAGACAGACCCCTGACTGGCTGTGTGATCTGCCTACGCAGACAAATGCTGTTAGTCCTGCTGAGCCACCAGTCAGGAGCTAGCGCTGAGCTGTGACAGTGCCAGTCCTTCTCCCCCCAGTCGTCATTAGCACCCTGCCTGCCCCTTGTCTGGCGTCTCAGGGAAGGCCCTGAGCAGCACATGTGGGGGAGGCTGCGGCTGGGCAGGGGCCATGGGGGGTTCGATTGGACAGGGGTGTGGAGGGGTCGTGGTTGCAGCAGGAGCTGTTGGGGGGTTGTGGCTGGGCAGGGGCTGAGGGGGGAGTCATGGCTGGGCAGGGGCTGTGGTGGGGGTCGTGGACTGGCCAAGGGCTGCGGGGGAATCATGGCTGGATGGGGGCCATGGGTGGCCGTGGCTGGGCGGGGCTGTGGCTGGGCGGGGTTGCGGGAGTCATGGCTGGGGGGGCTGGAGGGGTTGTGTATTGGCCAGTATCTGTGGGGGGGTCATGGCTGGGCAGGGGCTGCAAAGGGGTAATGGCTGGGTCAGGGGTTGTGGATTGGACAGGGGCTGTGGGAGGGGTCATGGCTGGGGCTGTGGGGGGTTGTGGAGTGGGATGGGATTGTGAGGGGATCATGGCTGGGTCAGCAGCTGTCGGGGGGGTATCTGGGCAGGGGCTGTGGGAGGCTGTGGATTGTGCAGGGGCTGTAGCGGGGTCATGGCTGGAACAGGGGATGTTCGGTGTGTGGATGGGGCAGGGGTTGTGGGGGGCTGTGGATTGGGCAGGGGCTGTAGCGGGGTCATGGCTGGAACAGGGGATGTTGGGTGTGTGGATTGGGCAGAGGCTGTGGGAGTGTAATGATGCTGCCTCTGGGGGAACACAACTGAAACTATGGCTATACTTGCACTTCAAAGCGCTACCGCGGCAGCGCTGCCGCGGCAGCGCTTTGAAGCACTAAGTGTAGTCAAAGCGCCAGCGCTGGGAGACAGCTCTCCCAGCGCTGTCCGTATTCCACCTCCCTGTGGGGAATAACGGACAGCGCTGGGAGCCGCGCTCCCAGCGCTGGGGCTTTGACCACACTGGCGCTTTGCAGCGCCGCAATTTGCAGCGCTGGAGAGGGTGTGTTTTCACACCCTGCTGCAGAGCTGCAAATTTGCAAGTGTAGCCATGGCCTGAGAGTATAAATTCAGTACAAATTGCTTAGAGCAGGGCAGTTACAGCCCAAGGCTGGGTTTCCTTTACCACTAAGGCACCGAACCAGCCAGCCAGAGAGGAATTCGGTCTCATCCCACTGGCTAACCACACGTAACACAAGCAATTCCCTTAGACACTCCAGTTCCCCAGTATCACCACCAGTGCACTCGTCCTGGGGACGAATGGTTATGAAAACCAACATCCCAATAAAAGAAAACAGTTTCTTCTGATCCCAAAGGACCAAGCCCCAGACCCAGGTCGATACACAAGTCAGATCTTACCCACAAATCACGCTGTTGCCAATCCTTTAGAATCCAAAATCTAAAGGTTTATTCATAACAGAAAGAATAGAGATGAGAGTTAAAATTGGTTAAATGGAATCAATTCCATACAGTGATGGCAAAGTTCTTGGTTCAGGCTTGTAGCAGTGGTGGAATAAACTGCAGGCTCAAATCAAGTCTCTGGAACATTCACAGCTTGGATGGGTCATTCAGTCCTTTGTTCAGAGCTTCAGTTTGTAGCAAGGTTCCTCCAGAAGTCAGAAGCGGGATTGAAGACAAAATGGAGATGCTGCTGCTGCCTTTTATAGTCCATTTGCCATGTGGCTTGCGCTTTCTTTGTTCCAACCACAAGCCACCCAGCAAATGGCATGGAAAAACCTCAGAGTTCTGTCCACAGGCAGGTCCCTGCATGCCTTGCTGAGTGGCTAACCGCCTTCTCCCCATGGGTCAATTGTGTAGCTGATGGTCCTTAATGAGCCGTCAAGCAGGCTAGGCAGAGCTGATGCCAAACTGGGGTGTCACCCAGAAGCACAGCACAAATTTGAAATACAGACAGGATAGAGCCAATACTTATAACTTTAAATACAAAAATGAGAGCACAATCATAACCAGCAAATCATAACCTTTTCATAGACACCTCACTCGACACCTTTGTACAATATTTGCTGCAAATATATAACAGTGGTTGCAACAATGACCTATATGGTCACAGTTAATGTCAATAATGTCACGGGGGGGGCCATGGCTGGGCAGGGGCTATGTGGGATCATGGATTGGCCAGGGGCTGTGGGGGGCTCATGGCTGGGCAAGGGCTGGGGGCATGGCTGGGGCAGGGGCTGTGGGGGCTCATGGCTGGGCAAGGGCTGGGGGGCATGGCTGGGGCAAGGGGTGTGGGGGCTCATGGCTGGGCAGGGGCTGTGGGGCTCATGGCTGGGGCAGGGGCTGGGGGCTCATGGCTGGGCAAGGGCTGGGGGCATGGCTGGGGCAAGGGGTGTGGGGGTCATGGACTGAGCAGGGACTGTGGAGGTGTTGTAGCTGGGTCAGGGGCCTTGGTGGGGGTCGTGTCTGGGCAGGGGCTATGGGGGATAATGGCTGGGGCAGGGGCTGTGGTGGGGGTGGATTGTGCAGGGGCTGTGGTGAGGTAATGGCTAGGTCAGGGGCTGGGGGGGGGTTGTGGATTTGGCAGGACCTGTGGGGGGTCACGGCTGGGGCAGCGGCTCTGGGGAGTTGTGGATTGTGCAGGGGCTGTAGGGGAGTCACGGCTGGGCAGGGGCTGTAGGGGTGTCATGGCTTGGTCTGGAGTTGTGGATTTGGCAGGGCCTGGGGGTCACGGCAGGGCAGTGGCTCTGGGGTTGTGGGTGGGGCAGGGGCTGCGGGGTTGTGGCTGGGGCAGGGGCTGCGGGGTTGTGTGTGGGGCAGGACCTGCAGGGGTTGTGGCTGGGGCGGGGCTGCGGGGCTGTGGGTGGGGCAGGGGCTGTGGGGTTGTGGCTCGGGCAGGGGCTGCGGGGGTTGTGTGTGGGCAGGACCTGCAGGGGTTGTGGCTGGGGCGGGGGCTGTGGGGTTGTGGCTGGGGCAGGGGCTGTGGGGGATTGTGGGTGGGGCAGGGGCTGCGGGGTTGTGGGTGGGGCAGGGGCTGTGGGGGGGGTTGTGGCTGGGGCAGGGGCTGCGGGGGGGGTTGTGGCTGGGGCAGGGGCTGCCGGGGGGTTGGGGGTGGGGCCGGGGCTGCGGGGATTGTGGGTGGGGCAGGGGCTGTGGGGTTGTGGGTGGGGCAGGGGCTGCGGGGTTGTGTGTGGGGCAGGGGCTGCGGGGTTGTGGCTGGGGCAGGGGCTGCGGGGGTTGTGGCTGGGGCAGGGGCTGTGGGGTTGTGGGTGGAGCAGGAGCTGCGGGGTTGTGGCTGGGGCAGGGGCTGTGGGGGTTGTGGGTGGGGCAGGGGCTGCGGGGTTGTGGCTGGGGCAGGGGCTGCGGGGTTGTGGCTGGGGCAGGACCTGCGGGGTTGTGGCTGGGGCAGGGGCTGCGGGGTTGTGGGTGGAGCAGGAGCTGTGGGGTTGTGGCTGGGGCAGGGGCTGCGGGGTTGTGGCTGGGGCAGGGGCTGCGGGGTTGTGGGTGGGGCAGGGGCTGCGGGGTTGTGGGTGGAGCAGGAGCTGTGGGGTTGTGGCTGGGGCAGGGGCTGCGGGGTTGTGGCTGGGGCAGGGGCTGCGGGGTTGTGGGTGGGGCAGGGGCTGCGGGGTTGTGGGTGGGGCAGGGGTTGCGGGGTTGTGTGTGGGCAGGAGCTGCGGGGGGTTGTGGGTGGGGCAGGGGCTGCGGGGTTGTGGGTGGAGCAGGAGCTGCGGGGTTGTGGCTGGGGCAGGGGCTGCGGGGGTTGTGGGTGGAGCAGGGGCTGCGGGGTTGTGGCTGAGGCAGGGGCTGCGGGGTGTGGGTGGAGCAGGAGCTGTGGGGGTTGTGGCTGAGGCAGGGGCTGCGGGGTTGTGGCTGGGGCAGGGGCTGGGGGGTTGTGGCTGGGCGGGGCTGGGGGTTGTGGGTGGGGCAGGAGCTGGGGGTTGTGGCTGAGGCAGGGGCTGCGGGGGTTGTGGCTGGGGCAGAGGCTGCGGGGTTGTGGCTGGGGCGGGGCTGCGGGGTTGTGGGTGGGGCAGGAGCTGCGGGGTTGTGGCTGAGGCAGGGGCTGCGGGGTTGTGGCTGGGGCAGGGGCTGCGGGGGTTGTGGCTGGGGCAGGGGCTGCAGGGGTTGTGGGTGGAGCAGGAGCTGCGGGGGTTGTGGGTGGGGCAGGGGCTGCGGGGGTTGTGGCTGGCTCAGGGGCTGCGGGGGTTGTGTGGGGCAGGGGCTGCGGGGGGGTTGTGGCTGGGGCGGGGGCTGCGGGGGGGTTGTGGGTGGGGCAGGAGCTGCGGGGGGGTTGTGGCTGAGGCAGGGGCTGCGGGGGGGGTTGTGGCTGGGGCAGAGGCTGCGGGGGGGTTGTGGCTGGGGCAGGGGCTGCGGGGTTGTGGGTGGAGCAGGAGCTGCGGGGGTTGTGGGTGGGGCAGGAGCTGCGGGGTTGTGGCTGGGGCAGGGGCTGCGGGGGTTGTGGCTGGGGCAGGGGCTGCGGGGTTGTGTGTGGGGCAGGGGCTGCGGGGTTGTGGGTGGGGCAGGGGCTGCGGGGTTGTGGCTGGGGAAGGGGCTGCGGGGGGGGTTGTGGCGGGGGCAGGGGCTGCGGGGGGGGGTTGTGGCGGGGGCAGGGGCTGCGGGGGGGTTGTGGCTGGGGCAGGGGCTGCGGGGGGGTTGTGGCTGGCTATGGGGCTCCAGCCTCCTGGGGCTGTCCCTCAGTGCTGCCTGTTCCACAGCTGGTTAGACCAGTAACGAAGGGCCTGGAGCCGCTGCCCGTGTCCCCAGGAGCTGCTTCCAAGCCGGCCTGCACTGACCTCCCCTGTCTGGAACTGGCCAGTATGGCCCTTCTGGGCAGCACTGAGGGACTGGGCTGATGCTTCCCAGCCAGGGGCTACAGAGGAGCCCAGCTCCCGGAGAGGGTTTGCAGGGTGGTCTCTTGTGGCTGCAGCAGGAGAGTGTGAGAGTGCAGGAAACCCCGGGCCCCCTGCTCCAGGCTGGGGAAGGTCCAGCCCAGTGATGAGCTGCCAAAATCTTAACAACCGGTTCCCTATAAAAAGTTCTGATTTAAGGGGGGAGAATGGGAGAGGGGCCGGGGAAGGGGGAGACATACCCGTGGGCTCGGGGGCCCCTGCAGGGCCTGGGGCAAATTGCCCCACTTGCCCCCCCGCGGCCCTAGAGCTTGCAGCCCCCCTCCCCCCTTACCTTGCCGGCAGCTCAAAGCAGCAGGACGACTCACGAGCTCAGCTGAGCTGCCCAGCTGGTGCCGGTGGCTGGCCCCGCTGCAGCTGGGGGGAAGTGGGGGAAGGGCCGGGGGAGCTTCAGCCTCCCCAGCTGGGAATCCTGGGAGCAACAGGATGGTCCGGCCCGCGGACCGGAGTTCTTTGCCCACTCCCTGGCCCTTTAACAACCGGTTCTCCACAGAGGTCTAATTTTAGCAACCGGTTCTTGGGAACCTGTGGGAACCTGCTCCAGCTCACCACTGGTCCAGCCCCTTCAGCTATAGAGCCTGGGGGCCCATGGTCACAGCTGAGAACAAAGAATAAAGAGAGCCCTGAGGAAAGGGCTACAGGCTGACTGGACGTGCCTGATTGGCCCAGGCCTGATCAGGTCCACTAGCCTTTGTGGGCCGACTAGACGGCACTTAGAAACGATGGGAGTACGTGTGGTGTAAGAGCCTACACAGAACAGAACAGACAGGGAGAGAGCACACGTCAAGTGGGATGTGGGTGGGGATCAGGCATGGGGAGCAGGACATGGGCAGGGAGGGGGGGTGCATGGGGCAGGACACCAGCAAGGAGGGGATACGTGTAGGGAGGTGACAAGTGGGGTGGGACATGGGCAAGGAGGAAATATGTGCGGGACGTGTGGGGTGGATACACGAGTAGGTGGGATGTGTGGGGTGGAATGCGGGGGGGATACACGAGTAGGAGGGATGTGTGGGGTGGAATGCAGGGGGGATACACGAGGAAGTGGGATGGATGGGATGCAGTGGCGGGGAACATGGGGAGGTGGGACAGGTTGAGTGGGATGCAGGCAGGGGAGATACACATGGTGGGGTGGGATGCGGGGGGGAGACACATGGTGGGGTGGGATAGGCTGCAGGCAGGGAAACGCATGGGGAGGTGGGGTGGGATGCAGGGGGGATACACATCGGGAGGTGGGATGGGGAGGGTGGGATGCAGGCAGGGAAACGCGTGGGGAAGTGGGACAGGTGGGGTGAGATGCAGGTAGGAGGATACATGTGGGGCAGGACCCAGACTGGGAGGGGAACCCCTGCAAATTTCACACACTTCGGCTTGAAGCCAACATCTGTTTGGATGGCTGTGAAGGGGCCCCTGCGAGCACGTGGGATGGGCCGGGGCAAGGGGGCGATCTCCAGGGGGGGCAAGGCAGGGCTCCTCACACATAGTTCTTAAGGGCATAGCTCCCCAGGCTGGAGTGCTTCACCGCTTTGTACTTCATGGGGTACGGCGCATCTTGGCTGGGGGGGCAGGAGCAGCACAGGATGGCCCCCCCAAACACCAAGAGGGCACTTGAGGCCCAGCCCACATAGAGGGAAGCCCCCAGCTCCCTCTTTAAAGCCTCTGGCACCATGGGGTTGTAGAAGTTGCTGATGATGGTGTTGGCCGACCAGGACACAGGGATGAGCAGCCCAATCCCAGCCAGAATGAAGACAGCCCCAGCGGTGATGGAGATCTTGGCCTTGGCTCCCTTGTCATCAACGCACCTGGTGCACTCGGCCCCAAAGATGGCAATAAGGAGGGCAAGGAAGGACACCACAATGGAGACCACAACTAGGGCTCGGGCTGCCTGGAGGTCCGAGGAGAGGTCCAGCAGCGAGTCGTAGACCTTGCACTGCATTTGGCCTGTGCTCTCGTACACACAGTTCATCCACAGCCCCTCCCAGAACACCTGGGCCACGATGATGTTGGAGCCAATGAAGGCCGTCACCTTCCACATGGGCAGCGCACAGGTCAGGATGGTGCCTAGCCAGCCCAGCACCGACAGGGCCAGGCCCCCCATCTGCACAGCCATCACCGTCATGGCTTACGGGCAAGTCACGCTCTCACCTTTGGAGACAGTGGGAAGAGCGGATTAGAGATGCTGCACTGCACACACACACACCCCAAACCAAATGCCGGTAGTTTGTAGGAGGTGAAACCAGGGGCTGCAACAGCACGGGGAGATGGAGCAAGGCCCCAAATTAGCTGGTCAGACTCAGAAGACTTGGCTCTGCCACAGTCTCCCTCGGTCACCTTGGGCAAGTCACTCTGATCTTGCTGTGCCTCGGTTTCCCATCGCTACGATGTGAGAAGAAGTGGCACTTGGGGTCTTATGCTGGGCGTCTGCACCACAGGCCAAGTTCTAGGAGACAGAGCTGGCTTCCCATAGGCAGAGCAGCCGTGATACCCATGGTTACCTTCGCCCAACCCTGTCCATTATACCCCCCCAATGCCAAACTTTACCTGTTCAGGCTGAGCTTTTTCGGTGACTACTCTTCATGAAGGTGGATTGTGTGTGTGCATGTGTACATGTATGTACATGTGTATATGTACATATATATGTGTGCACATATATGTACATATGTGTATGTGTGCTCGTGATTTTCTGAATATTCCAGCTCCCCAGGCCATACTCCCCAGCCTCAGTGAGTGGCCCACACTAACCAGCCTCTGCCCCCAATTCCAATACCTCTTAGCCTAGAGGGAGGTGCACTGGGCTGAGAGCCAGGAGTTCGAGACAGAACAAGGAGCAATGGTCTCAAGTTGTGGGGAAGCTTTAGGCTGGATATTAGGAAAAACGTTTTCACTAGGAGGGTGGTGAAGCACTGGACTGGGTTCCCTAGGGAGGTGGTGGAATCTCCTTCCTTAGAGGTTTTTAAGGTCAGGCTTGACAAAGCCCTGGCGGGGATGATTTAGTTGGGTTTGGTCCTGCTTTGAGCAGGGGGTTGGCAACTGTTCAATATCTTTTCATCTTAGAATCATAGAATCTCAGGGTTGGAAGGGACCTCAGGAGGTCATCTAGTCCCACCCCCTGCTCAAAGCAGGATCAACCCCCAACTAAATCATCCCAGCCAGGGCTTTGTCAAGCCTGAGCTTAAAAACCTCTAAGGAAGGAGATTCCACCACCTCCCTAGGTAACCCATTCCAGTGCTTCACCACCCTACTAGTGAAAAAGTTTTTCCTAATGTCCAACCTAAACCTCCCCCAGTGCAACTTGAGACCATTACTCCTTGTTCTGTCATCTGAGAGCTGAGCACAGTGTAGATCCATCCGCTTTGGAACCCCCTTTCAAGAAGTTGAAAGCAACTATTAAATCCCCCCTCATTCTTCTCTTCTGCAGACTAAACAATCCCAGTTCCCTCAGCCGCTCCTCATAACTCATGTGCTCCAGCCCCCTAATCATTTTTGTTGCCCTCCGCTGGACTCTTTCCAATTTTTCCACATCCTTCTTGTAGTGTGGGGCTCAAAACTGGACACAGTACTCCAAATGAGGCCTCACCAATGTCAAATAGAGGGGAATGATCACATCCCTCGATCTGCTGGCAATGCCCCTACTTATACAGCCCAAAATGCCATTAGCCTTCTTGGCAATAAGGGCACACTGTTGACTCATATCCAGCTTCTCGTCCACTGTAACCCCTAGGTCCTTTTCTGCAGAACTGCTGCCTAGCCATTCGGTCCCTAGTTTGTAGCAGTGCATGGGATTCTTCCTTCCTAAGTGCAGGACTCTGCACTTGTCCTTGTTGAACCTCATGAGATTTCTTTTGGCCCAATCCTCTAATTTGTTTAGGTCCCTCTGTATCCTTTCCCTACCCTCCAGTGTATCTGCCACTCCTCCCAGTTTAGTGTCATCTGCAAACTTGCCGAGGGTGCAATCCAGCCATCCTCCAGATCATTAATGAAGATATTGAACAAAACCGGCCCCAGGACCGACCCTTGGGACACTCTGCTTGATACCAGCTGCCAACTAGACATGGAGCCACTGATCACTACCTGTTGAGCCCAACGATCTAGCCAGCTTTCTATCCAGCTTATAATCCATTCATCCAGCCCATACTTCTTTAACTTGCTGGCAAGAATACTGTGGGAGACTGTATCAAAAGCTTTGCTAAAGTCAAGGAATAACATGTCCACTGCTTTCCCCTCATCCACAGACCCAGTTATCTCCTCATAGAAGGCAATTAGGTTAGTCAGGCATGACTTGCCCTTGGTGAATCCATGTTGACTGTTCCTGATCACTTTCCTCTCCTCAAAGTGCTTCAAAATTGATCTTTATCATTTAAGGTGTGGCCCAGTGCCTTATTTACTGTCCACTATTCAAAAACTGCACCAAAAACAGAATTACTAATTTCTAATGGGCTTTTCTGTGGTGCTCATCACTACAGTACCTGAGTGCTTCAGAACACCTGTGGGAGGTAGGGAAATGGTGTTATTCTCATTTTACATTTGGGGAACTAAAGCACAGACAGATTAAAGGCAAAATTAATTAATTTGAGTGTCCAACTTGAGTTGCCTTGCACCTGAATTTGACTCAACACTTTTATGTATAGCACTTTATATCAGAACAGGCAGTTACAATATCTTTGCACAGCTCCTGTTGAATTCAGCTGCAGCTGTGGGTGCTCAGCCCTTCTGCAACTCAAACCCAAGTGTCTCATGCTGGGCACCCAGAAAACAAGGAACAAACAATTAATGGCCAACTGTGAACATTGCATCCTACAGGAATTCTGTGGCTTAATCATGAGACCATCCTTTCTCTTCCTGCAGACCCCTGCCCCATGCACTACACAGCCTCCAACTTCGGCAACAAATGAGGTTCTACAGATAAGAGACTGCTTCACTGCACCACCCTGATTCATCCCAGAGCACTCTCCATCCTGTGCAGTGAATGAGGCTGGGGCCCTCTGGAAAACTAGTATGTAATCATATCATTAAAGACTGTATTGGCATAGAATATCAGGGTTGGAAGGAACCTCAGGAAGTATCTAGTCCAACACCCTGCTCAAAGCAGGGCCAATCCCCAGGCAGATTTTCACCCCAGCTCTCTAAATGGCCCCCTCAAAGATTGAACTCACAACTCTGGGTTTAACAGGCCAATGCTCAAACCACTGAGCTATCCTTCACCCTATGCATACCCCCACGGGGGCCCAATAAAGGTTGCATGGACAACTTTAATTTTTGCAGTACCATTGTAGCTCTGTTGGTCCCAGGACAAGGTGGCTGAAGTAATATCTTTTATTGGACCAACTTCTAAATCAGACCAAATAGTTAAAGTTTGACAAAGTTATAAGCAACTGAAAATATGGTTTTGTATCAGAAAGAGTTAGGAGACCCTAGTGCTAGACATCACCTAACTGTTCTGAAAGTAATTCCAGGATTCTAACATATTCTCCTAGTTACGTGCTTCCTGCAGGGTTTGCACCAGTTTCAGCCAAGAGCTGGCCAGCTGAAGGGTTCCCACTGCTGTAATAAAGAAGGGATACCAGCTCTGAGTGGCTTGTAGAAGGCTGATCTTTTGGTCGGGGTGCCTGTTGAGCTGTAGCTTGTCCTGCTGTGGTTGGCTGGTCATGAGTCAGGCTGGAAGGTGTCATTAACCACAGAAATGCAGAGGGTTGTTTTGCAGGGACTGTTGAATGCTCAGCAATTGCTGGTAACTATGAAGTTACTCACTGGCTGGCTAAGTGTGGTTCTCATTACAGAATGAACTGAAGTAAACACACCAGCATATGAATCCGTGACAGTGTTTGGTTACCAGACACAGCTGTGGATCACTAGGTAGTGTCACAAAGCCCTGCAGAGTGGACACGCCCTGTTACTGCTCCAAAGGAACAACACTGCTATTTGTGTCATTTGTTCCATTGTCTTTGGTTGTAGTCTCACTTCCCTGCTCCCCATTCCTCTCTCCTCCGTTTTGCTCCGGCTCCTTCCTCTTCTCTCTCTCTGGGGTGGGCTCCAGGGCAACAGATTCCTCCTAAAAGTGGGGGGCCACATAGCCATACCTCCTCTGTGGTCCCACCCCTGCTCCTCCCCCTGGCCAAGCTGGAAGCCAGAGCTGGGCTGGGGAGTCTGGGCCCATCCACCTGCCCGGGGCAGCCCCTACCCATGTCCCTGCCCTGCGGCGTGCAGGGTCCGTGGCTCCCCACAGCTGCCCGCACAGCTGTTACCCCGACCCAGCTCTGCTTTCCGGCCTGGCCGAGGGGCAGGGCCTTGACGGCTGAAGAGCCACAGCCAGGCATGGACCCTCCATCTGCCCTGCACAGGGAGCCTGGGGAGTGGGGACATGGGCTGGGGCTGCTCCCCCACCCTGGGCAGGTGGACGGTCTTCAGCTCCCCACAGCTGCTCAGATTCCCCGGGCTGCTCTTACCTGGGCCGGGCTCCAGCTTCCGGCCTGGCAGGGGGCTGGGCCTGTGGTGAAAAGTGGGAGGGCCATGGCCTGTTGGCCCCCTTCCCCCCATTTGGTGCCCCTGGGTGGGCTCCCATCCCCCTGACCTTGCAGAAGTCCCTGCTAACCATGGGAACCCATCAGAGCCCCTCCTTTGTAACAGGAGCCCCTGGAGTCACTGGAAACTGACATGGTACAAGTGTCATCTGTTCATCACCCTGACCCATATCAGATGCTGGGGTCATCTCTTCCCAGAGCTGCTGTGGGTGTGTCATGCCCTGCTCACTTGGGGTCAGGATGGAACAAAAGGTGTTAGCATTAAGGACAAAGGTGGAGTCAGTTCTGGGGCCGGCTTTGTTCAATATCTTTATTAATGATCTGGAGGATGGCTGGATTGCACCCTCAGCAAGTTCACAGATGACACTAAGCTGTGGGGAGAGGTAGATACACTGGAGGGTAGGGATAGGGTCAAGAGTGACCTAGACAAATTGGAGGATTGGGCCAAAAGAGATCTGATGAGGTTCAACAAGGACAAGTGCAGAGTGCTGCATTTAGGACGGAAGAATCCCATGCACCGTAACAGAGTGGGGACTGACTGGCTAAGTGGCAGTTCTGCAGAAAAGGACCTGGAGATTACAGTGGATGAGAAGCTGGATATGAGTCAGCAGTGTGCCCTTGTTGCCAAGAAGGCCAATGGCATATTGGGCTGCATTAGTAGGAGCATTGCCAGCAGATTGAGGGAAGTGATTATTCCCCTCTATTTGGCACTGGTGAGGACACATCTGGAGTATTGCATCCAGTTTTGGGGCCCCCACTACAGAAAGGATGTGTAAAAATTGGAGAGAGTCCAGTAGAGGCAACGAAAATGATCAGGGGGCTGGGGCACATGACTTCTGAGAAGAGGCTGAGGGAACTGGGCTCATTTAGTCTGTAGAAGAGCAGAGTGAGGAGGGGATTTGATAGCAGCCTTCAGCTACCTGAAGGGGGGTTCCAAAGAGGATGGATCTAGACTGTTCTCAGTGGTGGCAGATAACAGAACAAGGAGCAATGGTCTCAAGTTGCAGTGGGGGAGGTTTAGGTTGGATATTAGGAAAAACTATTT
This sequence comes from Mauremys reevesii, assembly GCF_016161935.1. Classification (NCBI taxonomy): domain Eukaryota; kingdom Metazoa; phylum Chordata; order Testudines; family Geoemydidae; genus Mauremys; species Mauremys reevesii. The sequence continues at coordinate 3,449,179 of NC_052642.1, read as the reverse complement.
CACTAGGAGAGTGGTGAAGCACTGGAATGGGTTCCCTAGGGAGGTGGGGGAATCTCCATCCTTAGAGGTTTTTAAGGCCCAGCTGGACACAGCCCTGGCTGGGATGATTTAGTTGGGGATTGGTCCTGCTTTGAGCAGGGGGTTGGACTAAATGACCTCCTGAGGTCTCGTCCAACCCTGATATTCTATAATTCTATAAAGGAGGTTTATTTAAGTATATTAGGAACAAAAAGAATCCTGACAATGGCATTGGTCCATTGCTAGAGGGAAATGGTAGAATTATCAAAAATTACAGGGCCGCCCAGAGGATTCAGGGGGCCTGAGGCAGTGCAATTTTGGGGGCCCCTTCCATAAAAAAAAGTTGCAATACTATAGAATACGATATTCTTGTGGGGGCCTCTGCAGGACCCGGGGTGTGGGGCAAATTGCCCCACTTGCCCCCCGCCCCCCCGGGCGGCCCTGAAAAATTATGCCATAAAGACAGAAGTGTTCAATAAATATATCTGTTCTGTATTTGGGAAGAAAACTGATGATGTTGTCATATCACATGATAACACTCTTTCCATTTCACTAGTATCTTAGGAGGATTTTAAACAGAAGCCACTAAAGTTGGACATTTTTAAATCAACAGGTCCAGATAACTTGCATCCAAGAGTTCTGAAAGAGCTGGCTGAGGAGCTTGCTTGACCACTAATGTTGATTTTCAATAAGTCTTAGAACACTGGGTAAGTTCCAGAAGACTGGAAGAAAGCTAATGTTGTACTAATATTTAAAAAGGGTAAATGATGACCTGGGTATAGGCCTATTAGGCTTACATCCATCCCAGGCAAGATAATGGAGCAGGCGATATGGGATTTGATTAGAGTAATGTAAGAGAAAGTAATGTAATTAATGCCAATTAACATGGGTTTATGGCAGTAGCTCTCAACATTTCCAGACTACTGTACCCCTTGCAGGAATCTGATTTGTTTTGTGTACCCCAAATTTCACCTCACTTAAAAACTACTTGCTTACTAAATCAGACATAAAAATACAAAAGTGTCACAGCACACTATGACTAAAAAATTGCATACCTACTCATTTTTACCATAGAGTTATAAGATAAGTCAATTGGAATATCAATATTGTACTTACATTTCAGCGTATAGCATATAGAGCAGCATAAACAAGTCATAGACTGTAGGAAATTTTAGTTTGTACCGACTTTGCTAGTGGTTTTTGCGTAGCCTGTAGTAAAACTAGGCAAATACCTAGATGAGTTGATGGACCCCAGAAGACCTCTGTGTATCCCCAGGTTTATGGAAAATAGATCCTGTCACACTAACTAAATATCTTCTTTGATGAGATTACAAGTTTAGATGATGACGGGAATAATGTTGATATAATATAGTTAGACGTCCGAAAGGCATTTGACTTGGTACCGCATGACATTTTCATTAAAAAACTACAAAGATGCAAAACTAAAATGGCACACATGAAATTAATTAACAGCTGGCTAACTAATAAGTCTCAAAGTGTAATTGTAAATGTGGAATCATCATTGAACAGTGTGTTTCTAGTGGAATCCTGCAGGGATCTTTCTTGGCCCTAGGCTATTTAACATTTTTATTAACGACCTCGAAGAAAACATAAAATCATCGTGGATAAAGTTTGCAGATGACACAATGATGGAGGGCATGGTAAATAATGAAGAGGACAGGTTTCTGACACAGAGCAATCTGGATCACATGGCAAGCTTGGCCCAAGCCAACAATGTGCATGTTAATACGGCTAAATGTAAATGGATACATCTAGGGACAAAGGATGTCATTCACACTTACATCATGGGAGAGCTCCTGCTGGAGCCCTAGGCCCTTTAAATTGCCCCCGGAGAAGCCGGGCTGACCCAGTACGGCGCACCAGCTTATTTTCACCTGTGTATACAGGAGGCCAGACTAGATGATCACAATGATCCCATCTGGCCTTGAAATCTATTAATCTATGAACCTGCCTCGCTCAGACGGGAAGGGAACTTGGGAGAGAACTGGAGGAGGCAGCTGCAGCAAGTGGAATTACAGAGAAGCCAGGGAGGGTGAAAGCCTTCTCCCTGCTGCATGTGGCAGGTGCAGAGGTGCTGGAGATCTACAGTAAGCCCCAGTGGGAGTGGGAGAGGACTGCAAACCCCTCGACAAAGCCATTCAGCAGTGCCCGGTATACTGTGACCCAGGCCAGAACGTCACTCATGAAAGGCTGGCTGCCACATGAGCCCCTGGAGCATGTCACAGATGCACGAGTCTTGCCATCTCTTGTGATTTTATGGTGAGTCTTTTTGATGTTGTTACTGAAGCACCAGATCCTGGAGTCCTGTGATTATGGGAGAATTTCAGCTTTCATTTTTAAAAAGTGATTTTCTAGTCCCCTGGTTGCAGAGAAAAGCTGGAAAACAGGCTCCCCCAAGTCCAGCAGGTAAACAGAGACCCAACTTACAATTTTGTAAAACTCTCATGATTTGGGGGGCCTGGCTTTGTTATTTTGGAGCTCAGGGGGCTGGCAAATCTGCAGGCCTATGTGATAAAGCTAAATCATGTGAAATGAAACGATTAACAGATGGACTAATCAGTGGCCATATTATTTGAGGTATAACTGATAACAAGGTGACCGGGGTATAACCTTTGTAGCCCTGACCATGGCAGGTGGCTGGGGCCAGGAAATAAAGATCATACTCCAGTGTGTGGCACCCTTATTCCCTCCTAAGCCAGGGGTCAGCGAGCCCTGAGGGCACGACACGGGGACAGCACCATTCAGTGAGGAGACGACCTTGCTGCCCCCACAGCCAGCAGCGAATGGGGAAGCAGCTCTCCTCAGGGCCATGCGTCCCCCTGACGCAACCTCCCTCAGCTCGTCACTCACCTAGACCGGGGTGAGGTGGAAGGCCTGTCAGTGGAGGTGTCGGGGCCACAATGGACCTGAGGACGGGGCTGGCATAGGAGACCTCACGGCAACTGGGCGCTATGATTCCCAGCCTGGGCAGACAGACTCGCACTAGCTCTGCGTGCATGGGCGGCGACTCAGGCCAGTGCCCAGAGCTCAGACCCAGGGCTCAGGCCAGCTTGGACCGGTGGCTAGCCGGAGCTGCTGCCAGCGCTGCAAAGACCACGCTGAGCTAGTGGTGTGGGCTGGGAGCTTCACTCCCATCTGCAGTGCAGACGTACCCTCAGAGCACTGAGACCTCAAGGGTGGCCCCAGCCTGACCTCTGCCACCCCCAAGGGGATGATCCTTCGTTTCCCCAGTAGCCTGCCTGCTGCCTCACCCAGCAAGCCCTGTGCCCCAGTCTTCCTTAGCAGAGTCCCGCTGCCCATTCCAGACTCCTGCATTCCCAGGCCAAAAGGGTCACTGTGACAATCTAGCCTGACCTGCTATATAACACAGGCCAGAGACGTGCCCCACAGGCATTCCCAGAGCAGAGCTTTGAGAAATACAGCCCGTCTTCACTGAAAAACGGGCAGTACCTTCGATTACACCTGGGGATGACAGTGGATGAGAAGCTGGATATGAGTCAGCAGTGTGCCCTTGTTGCCAAGAAGACCAACGGCATATTGGGCTGTATTAGTAGGAGCATTGCCAGCAGATCGAGGGAAGTGATTATTCCCCTCTATTTGGCACTGGTGAGGCCACATCTGGAGTATTGTATCCAGTTCCCCCCTCCCCCCCTACAGAAGGGATGTGGACAAATTGGAGAGAAGCCAGCAGAGGGCAATGAAAATGATCAGGGGGCTGGGGCACATGACTTACAAGGAGAGGCTGAGGGAACTGGGCTTATTTAGTCTGCAGAAAAGAAGAGTGAGGGGGGATTTGATAGCAGCCTTCAGCTACCTGAAGGGGGTTCCAAAGAGGATGGAGCTCGGCTGTTCTCAGTGGTGGCAGTGACAGAACAAGGAGCAATGGTCTCAAGTTGCAGTGGGGGAGGTTTAGGTTGGATTTTAGGAAAATCTATTTCACTAGGAGGGTGGTGAAGCACTGGAATGGGTTCCCTAGGGAGGTGGTGGAATCTCCTTCCTTAGAGGTTTTTAAGGTCAGGCTTGATGAAGCTCTGGCTGGGATGATTTAGTTGTGGTTGGTCCTGCTTTGAGCAGGGAGTTGCACTAGGTGACCTGCTGAGGTCTCTTCCAACCCTAATCTTCTATGATTCTATGAATCCACCACAGTCTCTGATAAACTGTCCCAATCAGCAATCAGGCCCAGGCCCAGCAACTGGGGAGGCGGCAGAGTGTGTGGGAAGAACAGGCTAGGAGCGGGGTGCGGCTCTGGAGGGGGGGTCGTGGGGTGTGTGGGGAGCACAGACTGGAGGCAGGGAGGGGTTCTGGAGAGGGGGACGTCGGGTGTGTTGGGAAAACAGGCTTCGGGTGGGGCTCTGGAGGGGGGGACGTAGGGTGTGTGGGGAGCACAGGCCGGGAGTGGGGCTCTGGAGGAGGGATGTGGGGTGAGCACAGGCCAGGGCCGAGGTGGGGTTCTGGATGGGGGGACGTGGGGTTTGTGGGGAGCACAAGCCATGAGTGGGTCTCTGGGGGGGATGTGGGATGTATGGGGAGCACTGGCCCGGACGGGTAGTTCAAGACAAGTGTTACTGCTGTACCAGGCCTGCACCCCTGATGCTGGAACCCCCCGATCCATCCCCTGCCCCATGCCCCATAGCTGCCTACAGTGTCTGTGAACGAGCTGCCGCAAGGCATGGGCTACAGGCTCAGCCCACGTTCGTTGGATGGGGAAACGAGACACAGCACAGCAGGGCTTGGAGCAGCTGCAGTTTAATGTAGAAAATCGCATTCATTTATTAACATTTCACATCGGCAGGAAGATCACAGCCTGGCCCCCAGTCTGTGGAAGGGGGCTCCCATGTCACTCTGGGGCACAACCCCCTTCCAGCACTCTCCTGGCATCCCAGTGCCCCTGCTCGCACCGCCCATCCTCCTCCTGGCACTCCCAGCCCCGGAGCCAGCCGCTCTGCTTGTCATCAGCGGAGCTCTGCCCCATGCTCCAGCTCTCGGGGGCAGCCTATGGGTCTCCACTGGGGAAGAAAATCAGCCACACCTATGGGGGGGCCCTTCCCAGAGGCGAGCCCTGGAGCTGCCTGGTCTAGTCTGTATAATTGGGAGCCAACATCAGGCCACAGGATGTGCCCGGTGCCTCGTTGGGTGCCTGCTGCCGTGGCTTTGCCCCTCCCCAGGGATGGCAGCCCACAGGAGCTGTAGCCAGCTGACTGATCTGGACAGCCTCCAGGCTGTTCCTGTTGCAGTGGTCTGGGTGCAGCTGCCCTGTTCCAGACTCAGCCGGAGCGAGACATGGGTGGCAGCCGGCTCCCAGGGAGGGTGTGCGCCACCAGAGGAAGCACCTTTCCTTTCTGCTCTTGCTCAACCTACCTGGCTCTGCTCCCACCTCCCAAACCGGTTTGCCCAGCTGGGCCACTGACATCCAGTCCCCAGCACTGCCCCTCCTGCGGGTGCCGCTGACACAGAAATCACAGGTGCAGCTAAACAAATACAGGCCTGAGAATGGGTCAAAGCAGAAACACACAGCAGGGGTGGGCCGGTGGGAAACAGCTCCCTGCTCAGCAGCCCAGCCCCTCAGGATGGGCCATCTGAACCAAGCACTGTCTGACGGATACTAGGAACTGGCCAGAGCCCTGTCTCCACTCGGAGTGTTGCCAGTATGGCTCTATAGGGACAGCCACGGGGGCAAACCTCCCAGGGGAGCTGCAGCTTGTCCAGCAAGAGTGCTGCAGCCAATACAGCTTAGCCTGGCGCCCTGAGAGAAATAAGCTATGCCAGCAAAGGACTTTTCTGCTGGTATTCCTGCGCCTACTCGGCAGCTTTTGCCAACACAGAAATGTGGTACAAATCACACCCCTACGTGACACTGTGCTACCAGCAGAAGTTTCTAGTGTAGACCTGGCCAGAGCCACCAAGAGCAAGACAGATCCCTGGAGAGTGAGACAGAGACACGCACTGAACGACAACGCTGCGAGTCAACAGGCACACACAGAAACTCAGAGACACACCCAGAGACACAGACAGAAATGTAGCCACGGAGACATGACGCACGCCCAGCCTGAGACACTGACAGACACATGGACACACACAGGGGGCCTGTTGCAGTTTCACTCTAATGAGACAGTCTCGACTGAAAGCTCCTGCTTTGACCCCTGTGCAAGGGCCCGTCCGAAATGCCAGCACCTGCTGGAGACCCGAGTTCTGGTACTGGAAGGAGGCCTAGCGGCCCCCACCCTTCCCTCAGGCGCTGCAGGGGAGGAATGGCAACGCCTGGGCCTCGCTGCGGCTTTCCTTCCTCTGCAGGAGCTGGGCTCACTCCTCCCGGCCAGGGAGGACCTGCCCTGCTCCAGCGTCATCTCTCTGTCCCCCTGAAGCATGGCGCTGCCAGAGCAGTCAGGGACGGTTTCTAGCTATTCTCCATTTTAACTCGGATTAAAGAACCAGCTGAAATCTCAAGGGAAACAGAGAAGCAACTACCCTCCCCCCGCTCCCGCACATATCCCCCAGTGCACCCCTCCCCCACCTCCCCCTCCTGAGTGGGCACAGGTGGTGCCAGAGCTGCGAGGGGGCTGGCTGACAACGCCGGAGCTAGCCGTGCCGTGGGGAGATGCCCAGCAGAGCCCTGACTGGCAGCCAGGTCCAAGCTGCCTGGCTTCGCTCAGGTGACCTTGGGGAATTTCACGAGCTCTCTGTGCACTGGCACAAACAAGCTGCAGTGGCAGATTCTTAGCACTGGGGCCCGTGCAGCCGCTCACCAGCTGCACCTGTCAGCCAGGGATGTGCCGAGGGCGTGTCTGAGCAGCCAGCCAGCCCTGGCACTGTGCGGCTTCTGCTCTCAGGAGGCCGAGCCGCTCTGCCAAGGCCCCCGCCCACAGAAAGGCCACAGTCTTCTCCTTAGGGAAGCTCCTTGCCAGCTTCTGTCTGTGTTCAGCCATCAAGTCCAGGGCCACGGGGGGAGAGCTGGGCTCAGGCAGAGGCACAAGGTACAAGCAGAGCAGTGGACTGGATCTGGACAGGACGGCAGCTCCTTGATTGTCTTGCTGGGGTAGGAGGGGTGGCCCCCGGGGTGGAGGAGGCACGGAGCACGCGCGGTCCCTAGACGTAGTTGCTGGCCGGCACCGAGCGAGCAGTCGTGTACTTGGCAGAGTAGGGTTTCTCATTCCGGGGGGGGCAGCTGCAGCAGAGCAGGGCCCCCCCGATGAGCAGGAGAGCAGATGCAGCCCAGCCGATGTACAGGGAGGCCCCCAGTTCTCTCTTCTGCGCCTCGGTGACCATAGGGTTGTAGAAATCCCGGATGATGTTGTTGGCTGACCAGGAGACAGGGATGAGGATCATGATGCCAGCAATGATGAAGATGATCCCAGAGACGATCATGACTTTGGCTTTGGCAGAAGCGTCCTCCACGCAGTTGGTGCATTTCCCTCCAATGATGGCCAGGAGGAGGCCGAGCACGGCCAGCACGATGGCGATCACCACCAGGGCGCGCGCCGCCTGCAGGTCCTGGGGCAGCGCCAGCATGGAGTCGTAGACCTTGCACTGCATCTGGCCCGTGCTCTGCACCACGCAGTTCATCCACAGCCCCTCCCAGATGATCTGAGCCACCACAATGTTGTTCCCGATGAAGGCCGTCACCCTCCACATGGGGAGCCCACAGCACAGGATGGTGCCCAGCCAGCCAATGACAGAGAGGGCAATGCCCAGCACCTGGAGCCCCATCGAAGCCATCACTCCCTGCTCTCTGCCTCGCCCAGACAGAGCTGACTGGCGTCCCTGGAAGCAGAGGTGCAATGCTCCTCGGCTGGACCATCTGGAGAAGTTATATGCCTTTGCAGTGGGTGGAGTTTCATCCCCCTTGCTCCATCCACTTTGCACAGACAAAATGTGTAAAACCAGTTCCCCAGGATTCCTGGGCTCTTCATTCTCACCACAGCAGTGGTGCTCCAGGACAGATTACAGAGGGACCAGCTCTCACGCCCTGCCATGGAGTCTGCTCCCAGGGGCACACAGCTGGGCGGCCTTACACCTCCCTCCATTTGTCCTAAATTAGGATTTTCCCCATCTTTGCTCGAGTTCCATCTGGAAAGAGCCCCCCAGGTAATGGGGGTGGGGAGCAGGCTCTGCAGGTGGAGGGAAGGAAGCTTGCAGAGAGGGTCTAAGTCAGTGGTTCTCAAACTTTAGTACTGATGACCCCTTTCACACAGCAATCCTCTGCGTGCGTCCCCCATTATACATTAAAAACATTTTTTATATATTTAACACCATTATAAATGCTGGAGGCAAAGCGGGGTTTGGGTGGAGGCTGACAGCTTGTGACCCCCCCCCATGTAATAAACTTGCGACCCCCTGAGGGGTCCCGACCCCCAGTTTGAGAACCCCTGGTCTAAGTGCTGGAGCAGGAGTCTGGGCTCCGTTCCCAGCTCTGCACTGACCACTGTGTGATTTTGGCCATGTCGTGCCTCAGTTTCCGCCCCCTGTAGAATGGTGCTCCCGGGGGTCGCTGCTGTTATAGGGTTGGGCTCTCCACAGCTGTCACTGATTCCCTTCTGGGCCCCTCCCCACTGGGCAGCCCCTCTTTAGCACACTGCAGGGAGCCTGGTCCCGCCCAGTCCCAGCAGGCAGAGCAGAGCACAAGGCTGGTTGTTGACAGCATCCAGGTATGAATCAGGCCTCAGGGATGTGGTGTCCCCAGTGTGTCTGGCCCCGCCAATCACTGAGAGCCCCAAACCGGTCTGAGCTGCTGGCTGCTGCATATTGTCAGAGAGGAAGGGCTGGGCAGATCCCTGTGAACAAGCACTGCACACAAGAGCTTTCTGTGGACTGTCATCACACAGCATCCCTCCCTCCCTCCCTCTCTCCCCCCCAGCACAGCAGTGTCACACAGGCGCCTGCAGCCATCACACCGCCCTGCTGTCCCAATCACTGACTCAGCCCAGAATCCTGCTGGGCGGCCCTGCCCAGAGAGAGGTTGGGGGAGGAACAGACAGACTGTGGCAGGGAGTGGTGCAGACCTGCCTTTTGCCCTGGGGTGGCTGGGGCTGATAGCTGGGGTGTAGCAATCCCTTGGGTCTGCACGCAGCTAGCAGCACCCATGGGCCCAGTACACCTGGCTGAGAAACCCTTGCTATCAGGGCAAAGGTGCAGGAGGTCATGGGCCTGGCCGGAGCCCAAGGCAGATCTACTCCCCCAGCCCAGGTCACAATGGGTCCATGTCATGGGGTGCGCTCCTTGAGAGCACAGCTGGTTACGGCTGACTCACGGCCTTAGCTTGGGCTGGGACACAAGCGGGATCTTACGTTGCTTCCGAAGGGAAATCCACTGCAGAAGAGACAGCTGGGCCCCAAGCTTCACGGCCCTGCAGAGCCACCAGCTGGCAATGGAGGAGTCACAGGTACTTGGCGGGATAGAAGACAATGGAGAAATGGTCTCTCTTGCCCGTAAATCTCTATCCGTCCCCAGACAAACCCCTCTAGCTATCTAGGCATTTCTGCACACCCATCCCTGTGGTTTCGAGGCAGCCATGACCACTGCCCAGACCCAGAGAGTGAAAATGGGCAGTTCCTGGGAGAATGCCAGGAGCAGGGTCCTGAACCCTTGGTCCTTCCCAGAGACCAGCACGACACCAGCCCAGGCACGCAGCCAGTGGCCACTCGTGACAAGTATGTGATCCAGAAATCAGAGCCTACCCACTGAGAAGAACCTCCCCCATGCCCCTGCATCTCACCATCCGGGAGGGACTGTCTGGGAATGGCAGAACAACAGGACCCAGTGCCCACAGCTCCCTGAATTCAGCCTAGCGAGCAATGGGGATCACGGATGCTGCAGGAAAACAGCAGAGTATCCTTGTGCGGAAGCCTCAGACTCCTGCAGTGTGGGAGGAGACCCAAGGAACAAACTGTGTGCTTCAGCTTCTCCTCAAGGCCCAAGGCCAGGGCAGTGTGACAGCATGGAGACCAGAGACTTAGCTAGACAACCAAACAAAAGCCCAACAGTTAAATCACCTTGGTTATTGTCACCTCCACTGCGATCCCTCCACAGCCAGTCCTCCTGATGCTCCCCTTACGTCACCACCTGGATACAGATGACTCACCTGGATACAGATGACTGATATGCATCTAGGGACTCAGGAGCAGCAGGCACAGACTGTCAAGAGGAACTCTTATGAGCAGAGCAAAGGCCTATCACCCTCTTTACTAGCCTAGTGGAAAATTCACAATAGCATAAGCCCAGAGAGCATGAGTTCTAGTCATCTACTGATGGCTGTTACTATTGCTGGACACTTCGCTACCCTTATTAGGCATTGCACTGTGCCTTGAGGGCAACTATCACTTATGGGTTTAACAGAAAAGGTACCTGAGAAAAGGTCACGTCAGGTACAGAACCTAGGCCTCTAACACAACAGATGAAGAAGGCACCATCATTTTGCCACTCAGAAGGTCTATATCAGTACAGCAGTTTCTGTAACCCACATTAACCCAGTCTGGCTCTGTGTCAACCCCTAGTGACTAGACGACATAAAGAGGTTTATGAATGCAACTGCTTCCGCGCTAAAACAGCTCAAGCAATAAAGGCTCCTTGTACATGCAGACAGTTAGGGGTCAGTCAGCCAGATGACCCAGACAAAGGCAGTGCTGCAATTGACTATGTTGTCTGGGCCATGTACTGCCTGCTTGGTAATAACATGGGAGGACGCCATGCTTGTAAAACTAACCTAGCTCTTTCTTAAGAGAGCTGCTGCAACTAGCACTCTAGCCATATGCACGCAGACAAGTTCCATGCAGGCGGCTACACTCACTGTAGCCAGGAGACCACTGAGGGCACCCACTGGCTCCCCTATGTGCTAACAGCATGCTCCTCTGGCCTATCCGGTGCTCCTGTAAGTGAGGGGGAACCTGGGTTGTAGAACTGAAAGTTAGATGTTCAAAGTCTGTGGATAACCCATATAGTGCTGAAAAAATATGTGTGAAGAAACCTGCAGAAATTGTTGGATTAGTGTAACACTTCTGTACTTAGAAGTGAATTTGGATGTTATCTTAATACATGGTTTGCTGTTGCATTGTCAGTGTTTGTATTGTGGTTAATGGGAGCTGCACTTTAAGAATAGGGTGGGGCACTTCACTATAGACTGTTTGAGAAGGACGGCAGCCTGTGGGAGATTTTACCTGTTTGTCTGGAAAGGGGAGATAGGGCCTGTGTGAGCTTCAAAAAGGGCAGAACTTACTTTTCCTGAAAACAGTCTCATTCATGAAGATAAGTGCTCATGGGGGAACTGATGGCCTCAGGACACTGCTAATGAGCTACAGAGCCTGAATCCTGCCCTGCTCAGCACTGTTAAACCTTGTTCCCATGTAATGGCTGTTTGGTGGCCTCCACATGAGGTGAGTTTGGTGAGTCCTAGTTCCTGCCCCTAGACCACAAACTCACTATTTTATGCTCGGGGTGGGAGTCTCAAGGGGGACTCGGGTGCTTAACTGCAACTCTTCAGACAGGTGAGGGGTAGCTCAATGGTTTGAGCATTGGCCTGTTAAACCCATAGGTGTGAGTTCAATCCTTGAGGGGGCCATTTAAGGATCTAGGGTAAAATCAGTACTTGGTCTTGCTAGTGAAGGCAGGGGGCTGGCCTCAATGACATTCAAGGTCCCTTCCAGCTCTATGAGATAGGTATATCTCCATATTTTATTTATTTTACCTCTCTGTCAGGGAGTAAAACCGGTACTGACCCTGAACCCCAGCTTTGTCCTAGCTCCTGGTCCTGAACCAGAACTGAACTGAAAAAAATGTGGGTTCCCAGTTAAAATAAAAGGTCTGAATTTGTAACATTGACAGACCCCTCTAGTCAGGATCAAACCTGGAACTTCTGGAGCTTAGTGCATGAACCTCTCCTACATGAGCTAAAAGCCACCTGGCCCTTAGCTAAGGCTGAAGCAGACTCATTAATCTCTCTCTCAGTGCCACTAGAGAGAACAGAGCACCACACCCAGGAGGTGTGTGTGTTACACATTTTTTTAGCTCCATATTTAAAAAACACTGTGATCTTATTTTCATTATAAAACAAGACAACAAAACGGTAGCAGCGGAAACTCCTAAGAGCTATAAAATCTTGCAGCTAACAATAAAAAAGAAATTAATTTGTCGTTCTATTCAAAATGTAGCTCCTTTACTGGAGCATTAAGTCAGCAGTTCAGGGGATCTCTAGGCAGCATTTTGTCATAAGATGAATCTCTTTAATAATTTCCTCCCAAAACCTTCTAATTCTGGGACACTCACACAACCACCACATGCACAAGTATGTCCCCTGCTTCCCCACAACCCCTCCAGCACAGCGCCTCTCTAGTAGCAGAAATAGGATGGATCTGAACTGCCATCTTCACAGTTATGATTTTTGGGCATAGTGATGAAAAAATGATGGAGCTTGTTAATAACAATGATGCTATAGGCAGCCACACAGGCAAGAATCCTAACTCAGGCCTAAGCCTTTGAACATGTCAAACAGCAGGTGCTGTTTCTGTGTCACACTGAGGATGCAGCATGAATAACAGCTAACTAGCCAGGCTGAACCACAAACTCTTGCAAGGTTGTGAAGTAATTTCCTCTTTTACCTCCTCTTCTATTTTAGATGCTTTATGCTTATAGAATCATAGAATCATAGAATATCAGGGTTGGAAGAGACCTCGCTGAATTGCCTACCGCCCGCGCCGCGCCGGGCGCCGCCTGCGTCGCGGCGCGGCCGCGGCGCCCCCCCCGCCGGCCGGCGGGGCGCGCGGGGCAGGTCCGAAGGAAAGGGCCCGCGGAAATGCCCGAATTGCCGCGCCCCGTTCTGGCGGCGGCCCTCCGCTCCTCCGGCAGCGGGGGGCAGCGGCGGGGTCCGCCCAGAGCAAGAACCCCCCCGCCGACCGGGGAGCGAAGCGGAAGAAGCTCTGGCTGGCCTTTTTCAAGTTTTTCCGACCCCGAGAGGAGTGGACCCCCCCCCCCCCCAAAAAAACTGGCGGGGGGCCCTGTGGGGCCTGGCTGGGGGCAAATTCCTCTCTGCCCGCTCTCTGGGGGCCCTGGAGACCTCAGGAGCTCATCTAGTCCAACTCCCTGCTCAGAGCAGGACTAGCCCATTTGTACTAGAGCTATAGTAGATCAAACTATATATTGGATACACCAGGGGGGCTGGAACAATTTTTATAGTGGGGGTGCTGATGACGGAAACCATGGAAACCATGTATTTGGTGTTTGTTATTACTACTTCATGCCAGAGGAGCGGCAGCCCCCCCAGCACCACTGGGATGTGCCCAACTCCTAGGTGCCCTGCCTCCCAGTGGAATTTGAAGCCCCGAGCTAGGCACCCACAGTTAGACCCACAAGGGGAATTAGGTGCCCAACTGCCACTTTAGGTGCCTAAACCCAATTTTTGGATCCTCAAAACCCTGGCTAAGAAGCTGCCTAACCCTTTAAGCACCTGAAAGCCCCAGGACCTAGATCCACAAATGCCAAATCCCTAAGCGCCTACGTGTCTGCCTCTAGACCTGTACACTGTTCCGATGTCTCTCTCCTGCCCAAGCCCCAGCGCGATCCACAGAGCAGGAGAAGAGGGGCTCTCCTCCCGCACCCATGCGCAGAGACTGCCTACCGAATCGGGTCCCATGCAGACTCTGGCAGGTGCCTCCCTTCTAACTTTTAGCCTAGTGGTTAGAGCCCTCACCTGGGATGTGGGAGACTCAGGTTCAATCCCCACTCTACCGGGGTTGGGGGGGGGGGAAGGATTTGAACAGGGGTCTCCCAAAAGAGGGCAGTAATCACTGACCTACAGGGTGTTTTGACTGAAGGAAAAGGGCCCCTCAGTCTCTTCTGTGGGAGCTGTTCCACTTTGGATAAATACAGAGAGAGGCTGAGCCTGTAGGCCAGGCAGCCTCTGTGGGAGGCCCAGGCCCAGTCCTCCTGCTCCAATGACTCTTCAATTATTTATCCAAACTGGAGCAGCTTCACCAGCAGACTAGCCCATAGCCCTGTGGTTAGCACCCACTCCTGGGAGTCCTGTTCAAATCCTTTCTCCCCTCTTGCAGAAGGGGACTTGAACCTGGGTCTCCCACATCCCAGCTGAGTGCTCTAGTCACTGGGTGAAAAGTTACCAGGCAGGTGGCTCTTCCTCCGGCTCTTTCCTGAGGCAGGTGCCTAACTCATTCTGACACGGAATGACTGAGGGAACGTCGACACTGCAATAAAAGCCCCGCGGCACAACCGCAGCTGACTTGGGCCCACAGGGCTTGGGCTCTGGGGCTATAAAACAGCAGTAGAGAGGTGCAGGCTCTGGCTGGAGACCAGGTCCTGAAGCCCTGGGGGGGGGCAGGGTCTCGGAGCCCAGGCTCCAGCCTGAGTCCAAATGTCTCCACTGCAATTTTTAGCTCTGCAACCCAAGCCCCGTGACCCCAAGTCAGCTGAGACTCGGTGCCATGGGTGTTACTCCAGCAGAGGGCAGCCTGGACTTAGGTACCAAACTCCGAGGGTGGGGCGGGGCTTAGGAAACATCCATCTCGTCACCATCTCCCATTGGCCAACACTGGCAGCTCCCCGCCCAGCGTGCTGGCTTTAGTGACTCGCTCCCTGAGGTGCCTCTCGCTCCCTGTGCCTTGCAGAGGGAGCCTAGGTGCCTAACCCAGGCTCTGTGGGTCACAGTGGTTTGTTCCTGTGATCTTCTAAATGCTGAGTGTTGCAACACCCGAGTCCTACTGGGGATCCGGGCCTGGTCCCTAACTCCCAGCTGGGAATGCTGCTAGGCGGCAGGACACCTAACTGTCAGGCACGGCAATACCTGTGTGGATGTAGGCCCTGAAGGGCTCAGTGTGAGAAGGGGAGCTGCAGGAAGCAGGCTGGCTCCTGGGGTCCCCCCGCTCCAGCAGATGGGCTGCAAGGCCAGGGGAAGAGTGCCCAGGAGCAGGAGAGTCAGGCAAAGAAGTTGCTGGGCCTAGGTAAAGGTAGTTATTGGATCTGTGCTGAGCTGCTTTATTTGGGGGTTACTTGTCAGTGCAACCCATAAACGGTGCCCTGAAGAAAGGGCCTGCGCAGACCCTGGCGCACACACCAGCCATCTACAAGAAAGAGAACTCATTTTTAACAAAACTGCATCTCACGAGGGATTGATTTTGCATTAAAGGAGCTGACGCAGCCCCGTGTCATGCTGAAGCTGTATGACTGGCAGTTGCACCAAGAGCCTGTTGCACCTGGGGCTCCTACTAACCTTATTACCGAGGTTCAGGGACTAATCCAGGACCGGTACAGAGATGCATACAGCTGTTTTGTGCTATTTCATTAATTGCTCTCTCCTGTTGGTGATGACCAAGCAAATGAGTCAAATGACTTGACATTGCTGCAGGACAGAGCCATCCAGGAGTGTGAGGAGACTTTCCAGAAAGACTGACTTCAAAATGGACATGTCTGCAGACAGCAAAGAGTGCTAATGGAAAGAGCATGCAATTGCATAGAGTTGGCCAAAGGAGCTCACCACAGAGGGGCCCAGGGAAGGTAACTTGCGGAAGTAGGTTGGAGCCATGAAGAGTTGGCCAGAGGAGCTCACCACAGGGCGCAGGGAAGGTAACTTACGGAAGTAGGTTGGAGCCATGAAGAGTTGGCCAAAGGAGCTCACCACAGAGGGGCCCAGGGAAGGTAACTTGCGGAAGTAGGCTGGAGTCATGAAGAGTTGGCCAAAGGAGCTCACCACAGAGGGGCCCACAGAAGGTAACTTGCGGAAGCAGGTTACTGACTGGAGATGAGCCAGTGAGTATTCAGCGGATGGCCCAACATGTACTATACAAACTGATATGGCACAAAATATTTTGCACAAAGAAACGGGAATTATCCAGAGACAAAGTGGCAAGAAGCCATAAAGGGGACAAAACTCATCTTCTGGTTTGACATTTCAAGCTTTCCCAAGAGGCATGAATGAAAACAAAGTTTTGTTCAATATGTCACTACCTGAAGTTGAAACATCTGGACAAGAGAGACTGTTAACAGGACTGTCGTCACCTGGCCAGCAAGTGTGCCCTCTGTTGGGTAACAACGAAGGATACTTTGGCTCCTAACTGCCCCACTAGGGGCTCAATCCAACATTTAGATGCCACTGGCACTCTCAAAACCTCCACTGACCTACTGCCTAACCTCACCGCACCTCATTATCTGTTGGTGGACATGGGAAAGATGCCTAAATACTGATGCCACCCCACAGCTAACGAGCTGCTTTGAGCCCTCGCTCATGCTGACACATCAACTGGCTGCTCAGATGAAATATTCCCCACCCGCCTCCACAGCAGAACTCGGTCTGGTAGGTGTTCTCAGACCATGCCTACAGGATCAGGGGCAGGCAAACTGGTCGTTCTTCAGGCTCACATGTGTGCACACACTCCCAGGACAGCCAGTAGCCCAGCACACCCTGTTTAAATCCCTCCTCTTCCTGATTTGGAGCAGGGACTTGAACCTGACTCTCCCACATCCCAAGTGAGTGCGCTGGGCTACAGAATCACTCGCACACTCGCTCTGGCCCAATGAATATTTCAATAGTTACAGGAAATGGAACGGCTTCAACAAGTCAGATTAACAGAGACACGTGCCAGAACAGTCAAGAGCCTGGCAGTCCGGCACTTGCCTGGGAGAGCTGCATTCATGGCCTTGCTCAAAATCAGGCAAAGGAGGGACTGCCAGACTGGGAATCCTAATAAAAAAATAGGCCTCTGGCCTGACAGGCCAGGATCAATAGGAGCTAGGTACCTAAGTACCTTTATGAATCTGAGAGCTAAGCCCTGCCCCTCTCCTCAGCATTTCCTATTAGCTTTCTTAGGCAGCCCCCCACTCCGCATGCTTCTGAGAACCCGTCTTACATACCTGGTTCTCCCCACACACTGTATCACGGAGCCATTAGCTTAAATCAGAGCTCAGAATCCCACTAGGCAGCGGGATGCCTAAGGATTCCGTGTTGCAGTGCCATAAGGTCCTTTCTGAATGTGGCCCCTCTGTCTTTTAAAGTCCTATCTGGGGAGACCACTGCAAAATTCAGAAAAAGAGTAAGACTCCAACTGTCCTAATGCCTTGAGTGACTCACCTGAATGAACTCTGATCTCACTCCAGAACCAGTCATTGCAACAGTGAAGCTAAGCTGGAGAACCCACATTCATACCAGTTCCAACTGATAAGTAGCAGAACAACTTTTACTCATGTGATGACTTGGTCATGTTAGGCTAAATGCTTCTCAGAAAGTATGTACCTTTATTAAAACACTCTCAGTGACTCAAATGTATGTGCACTTGTATTTCACTAACAAGTTTAGTCTTAGTTATTTACAAGTCATGCTGATTCATTATGTCAGTTGAGAGTGCTAGGACAAGAGAAACTCATCACTCTAGCTCAGCCTAATAATGATGTAATTGAAAGCTGGGCTTCATTACAGCAAAAGTTACTTTGTCAAATCCTGAGTGTTTTAAAGATGTCAACCTAAAAATTAGACAGCTTTCAAGAGAATTAGACAAAAAGAAGAAGACACTTTGAATTGGCTTATAAACTAAAGATTTTCCCACTATTGCTGTGAGTAATTCATCTTTTTATGAAGAAACAAACAAGAAAAATTACAAAAAAAAAAGCAATAAAAATGATTTGACCACTATTTGAACCTTTGGTTAAAGTGGCATAAGAACCTGCAGCACTGGTGAAATTCCAGAGAAATTAGAACAGCTTCATAATTATGACATGCATATTACAGTTTGGGCTTAGCGTATGATAGTCTTGTGCATGTGTAAGTGGCAAAGTATGGCTCTGAGTCATGGGCAAGGTCATTCTGAACTGAAAACTAACATTCTTTGATAACGAAGTCATTTGTCTAAAATTCTAAATCCTGCTGTAAAATTGTTAGGTGGAACTGACAAGAGCAGTTCCATCATTCCACTGGGATATAATCTTGATGGGAAGTAAATATGAAGCTGTAATTAAGGATCCATAATTCCGTGCTGGAACCACAATCACTTGCACCAGACTAGTACAGAACTAGGACAAATGTTATCTTTGCAACAAGGTTATGATAAGACCTTAACTGATTCATCGTTTCTTGATAATTGTAATTTTTCATGTTAAATTCCATTTTGACATTGTAAATATTATCAGCCAACCATCTGAATTCTGCTTTTTGTAATTTCTTATTAGCCAACACACCTTTTAAAGCAAATAATCCTCAAAGATTTATATAAATTCTCCAGTTTGTACTTTAGCCAAGGAATACAAATCCAAAGAACAGTGAGAAATCTAGAGAAGGAACTGGCAAGTTAAACCATGTCACCAATGTGCATTACATATGCCCGCGCTCTCTGTCTCTCAGTAGCGGAGAGGGCCACTGGCATGGTGTGCTCCAGCCATATCGGCCTCTAGCATGGAGCATTGTGGTTGGCGTGGGCCTTTGGCCTGGAGCATGCTAGTGCCACGGGAACCCCTCCGGTACTGTCCTTCTGCATCTAGCAGTCAGAGGCCTGAGCCTCCCCTGCTTTGCAGTGTAGCCCTTGTGCAGGGTCCCCAGGAGAGTTCTGAGCAGCAGGGAAAGTTTCCTTCCCAACACCCCTCTCAGTACAGCAAACCTTCCCCTACAGAGGCAGCTCAAGGGGCCCTCTGGGGAAGCAGGCACTGGCCTCCTGCTGTTGCACAGCACAAGTTGCAGGGCTCCGGGGAGGGGCCCCTGGCTCACGTATACACACCCCTAGTGCAAGATGGCAGACAGGCAGTCTGTTGTTCTTTGCATCCTACCCCGCCTGCTCTCCTAGCCAAGACAGGAGCTGCCATTGATGCCAAGAGCTGATTTACCTGCTGTTGAAGAAGGGCCCTCATGAGATACTCAACAACAGAGCATCTGTGTGTTCTGGATGGGAGAGGATCTAGCAGCCCAGCTCCTGAAACACAATCAGACAGGAAGTGTTTACAGCCCCTGCCAAGAGGCACGTTTTCCAATCCTTTAATAATTCTCGTGGCTCTTCCCTGGACCCTTTCCAATGTAGCAACATTCTTCCTGCATTGTGGGCACCAGAACTGGACACAGGATTCCAGCAGTGGTCACACCACTGCCAGATACAGAGGTAAAATAACCTCTCGACTCCTAATCAAGATTCCCCTGCATTAGCCCTTTTGGCCACAGCATCACACTGTGAGCTCATGTTCAGCAGATTATCCACCACGACCCCCACATGCTTTTCAGAGTCGCTGCTCCCTCAATACAGCCTGTCACGGAGGGTGGGGGAGTCAGGGCTCTGCACCCCCCACTTCCTGCAATTCACCATGACTCTCAGCCAGCCAGTAACACAGAAGGTTTATTAGACGACAGGAACACGGTCCAAACCAGAGCTTGTAGGTACAGACAACAGGACCCCTCAGTCAGGTCCATCTTGGGGGGCAGGGAGCCCAGACCCTGGGTCTGGGCCTCCCTCCGTTTCCCCAGCCAGCTCCAAACTGAAACTCCCTCCAGCCCCTCCTCTGACCTTTGTCTCTTTCCCCGGGCCAGGAGGCCACCTGATCTCTTTGTTCTCCAACACCTTCAGTTGGCACCTTGCAGGGGAGGGGCCCAGGCCATCAGTTGCCAGGAGACAGGGTGTCGGCCATTCTCTGTGCAGACACCATCACACTTGCCCTCTCGGGCTCTGCAACAATCACACACCCTTATCCCACCACCTAGATACTTAAGAACTGCACAGGGGAAACTGAGGCACCCACACAGTATTCAGAGAAAACATTATGAACATTCCCACTTCGTCACACAGCCCCCATCCTGTAGGTACGGCCTGCATTCTTTGTTCCTCCATGGATAACTTTACATTTGTTTGCTTGCATCCCGTTTACCAACCGATCCTGATCTCTCTGTATCACTGACCTCTTCATTACTGACCACTCCCCCAATCGTGTCATCTGCAAACTTGATCAATGATGACTTTCTGTTCTCTTCCAGGTCATTGATAAAAATGTTAAATAGCTTAGGGCCAAGAACCAGTCCCTGTGGAATCCCGCTAGAAGCACACCTGCTCAATGGCGATTACCCATTTACAATTACTTTTTTCAACCAACAGTTAGGCAGCTTTTAATCTATTTAATGTGTGTCATGTTAATTTTATATTGTTCTAATTTAATACTCAAAATGGCATGCAGTACCGTGTCAAACGCTGTACAGAAGTCTCAGTCTATTACATCAACACTATTCCCTTTAGCAACCAAACTTGTAATCTCAACAAGAGAAGATATCAAATTACTCTAACAGAAGAGGGAGGGATAGCTCAGTGGTTTGAGCATTGGTCTACTAAACCCAGAGTGGTGAGTTCAATCCCTAAAGGGGCCATTTAGCGATCTGGGGCAAAAACAAAACAAAAACCTATCAGGGATGGTACTTAGTCCTGCTAGTGAATGCAGGGGACTGGACTGGATGACCTTTCAAGGTCCCTTCCAGCTCTATGAGATAGGTATATCACCATGTATTATTTTCCATAAGCCTGTGCTGATTGACATGAATTATATTACCCTACTTTAATTCTCTATGAACCAAGTCCCGTATCAATCAATCCATTATTTTGCCTGGGCTCGATGTCAGACTGAGGGGCCTATAGTTAGGGGGAAATCATTCTGGCAGCTTGCGGGGGGGAGGCGACCCTCAGACCTCCTTCCCTCCCCTTCACACCACAGTGACAGGAGCCCAGCCCTGCTCAAGCCTTGCCATGGTGCAGCTTCCGTGGGATGGGAGTCACGTGGCACAGCCCTGCTGCTCGCAAACATTGGGATTCGTGACTCCTGAGCCCCTGTTGCCTGGGCCCATGTGAAGTCGGGAGCAGATTCTGCCCAGGCTGTTTATCCCAGTGCTTTGCCCTTTGGGGAACGGGGAGGGTGCAGGGGAACAGACCCCACCCCAGGACGTGACTGTAGTCTGACTGTTCTGACCTTCCTCTAGTCTAACCACTGCCTCCAGCCCATGCCAGGGGGCTGTTGCTGCGGAACCTCCCGCTAACGTGAAGCCTGGCCCAGCCCACCCCTCCCCATGGCACACGAGGAGTCAGAAAGGCAGGCCGCCTCTCTCAGCCACATTCGTGGTGGCAGCTCCCAAATGGCTCCTTGGAGATTCTGGGCTAGATTCACATGGAGACTGCTCCGCATTGCAGCACTTAATGTCTAGGCACTCTGTACCCACTGGAATTCGAAAACCTGAGGTAGGCCCCCAGGCTCCCTATACACTGCCTGGGGAAAGTGAACCACTAAGAAAGGGATTCACAAAAGCTCAGTGAAGAGCCACCTAAGTGAGCCAGCAGGAAATGCCAGGGAGTTAGGCAGCTGTGAGTCTAGGGCTGAACCAGGTCAGCCTTTTTTTCAGGAAAAACTAAGGTGGCAGCAGCATTCCCCCTTCCCCTCTCCCCGTGTCACAGCATTTACCCAGAATACAGGAGACCCAAGTTCAAATCCCCACTCAACCTGATTGGGAGCAGCTTGCCTATCCCCCCAGGGAGTGCCTGAACCGCCAGGCAGAGCGACCTCTCAATCTGTCCAGTTGGGGCTGTTTCGCTGTATTTAAAATACTTACAGATTCACTGGATCAAAAAGAGAGTGAGGTGAGCATGACTCTGTAGATCAGTGCTTGGGGTGGGGAGCCCTGAGTTTACTTGCACTGGGGTCCCTATGTTCTGTGTGAATGCTCTACCCACTGATCACTTGAGTCTATGGGGGCACGGCCATCTCCCCCTTGGGTGTTTCACAGGCAGCCCCTGGGCATGCCCCTGGGATTGGGCCAGGCAGGCATGATAAGCAGGGGAACACCTGGCTTGAGGATCTAGGAGCTGAGCAGACAGCCTCTGGCAGAGGCATAAGGGGCTGTACTAGGGGAGACCTAGACACCTGCAGATCAGCTTGTTTGAGGATCTGAATTTTGGACTTCGGTGCCTAAAGTGGCAGTTACATGCCTAAATCCCTTTGTGAATCTAGCCCTCTGCCTCCATTATCTCATTCTCCTCCTTTCCCTTCAGGCCCTAACTGACTCAATGTTCCTCTTTCCCCATATAACAATTATACTAATGAATTAATGCCGACACCTTCCATCCCAGGATCTCTGGTGCTTTCCAGACATGCATGAATTTGTCTTCCCACCCCCCGTGGGGCTGATCCCTATCCTCAGCCCCAGGCCCTCAGTTCCCATGACAATGCGCACAGGATAAAATCCTAGAGAGACAGGAGATGAAAGTGAGTTCAGGGAACTGGTGTGATTCCCACTCATGTCAAGGGACAGTCTTGGAGCGGAGCTGGGTTGAACGAAGTGTATCGGGGGCTATGCAGAGATGTCGATGCCTACGTGTAGACACCCATTTTGAACATCTTGCCCAGTGACTTTTAGGCTTCTCTGTCCTTCCCACGGGTGGGCTTGACACAGCTTCCCACTGGCCATCACAGGGCCCTGGCCAGAGGGGGCCCATGGGATAGCGCCAGATACATGCTATAGGTTGACTGCATGTAAGAACAGCCAGAAAACAAGCTGTGTCCCCGCTCGCCCAGGCCTGCTGGTGACG
Source organism: Mauremys reevesii (assembly GCF_016161935.1). Classification (NCBI taxonomy): domain Eukaryota; kingdom Metazoa; phylum Chordata; order Testudines; family Geoemydidae; genus Mauremys; species Mauremys reevesii. The sequence goes on along the minus strand of NC_052642.1, from coordinate 3,426,623 downwards.
GGGCCAGCTGTGCAGCTAAGCAACACAACCCCAAACAGGACGGAGCCAACAAACCTGGCAAAGAGCAGTTCAGGAGTTTGGGACAGGGGACTGCAACAGCCATGTGAGGGGGAGTCCCAGACTGGAGAGCCAGCCCCTCCCTATGCCCCCATGGGGCACCGAGGTCCCAGGCGGGACAGCCAGCCCCTCCCTATCCCCACATGGAGCACCGAGGTCCCAGACAGGACAGCCAGCCCCTCCCTATCCCCACATAGAGCACCGAGGTCCCAGGCGGGACAACCAGCCCCTTCCTATCCCCACATGGAGCACCGAGATCCCAGGTGGGACAGCCAGCCCCTCCCTATCCTCACATGGGGCACTGAGGTTCCAGACAGGACAGCCAGCCCCTCCCTATGCCCCCATGGGGCACCGAGGTCCCAGGCGGGACAGCCAGCCCCTCCCTATCCCCACATAGAGCACCGAGGTCCCAGGTGGGACAGCCAGCCCCTCCCTAGCCCCTCTATGGGGCACCGAGGTCCCAGGCAGGACAGCCAGCCCCTCCCTATCCCCATCCCCACATGGGGCACTGAGGTTCCAGGCGAGACAGGCAGCCCCTCCCTAGCCCCTCTATGGGGCACCGAGGTCCCAGGCAGGACAGACAGCCCCTCCCTAGCCCCATCCCCACATGGGGCACCGAGGTCCCAGGCGGGACAGCCAGCCCCTCCCTATCCCCACATGGAGCACCGAGGTCCCAGGTGGGACAGCCAGCCCCTCCCTAGCCCCTCTATGGGGCACCGAGGTCCCAGGCAGGACAGCCAGCCCCTCCCTATCCCCATCCCCACATGGGGCACTGAGGTTCCAGACAGGACAGCCAGCCCCTCCCTATGCCCCCATGGGGCACCGAGGTCCCAGGCGGGACAGCCAGCCCCTCCCTAGCCCCTCTATGGGGCACCGAGGTCCCAGGCGGGACAGCCAGCCCCTCCCTAGCCCCTCTATGGGGCACCGAGGTCCCAGGCGGGACAGCCAGCCCCTCCCTAGCCCCTCTATGGGGCACCGAGGTCCCAGGTGGGACAGCCAGCCCCTCTCTAGCCCCTCTATGGGGCACCGAGGTCCCAGGTGGGACAGCCAGCCCCTCTCTAGCCCCTCTATGGGGCACCGAGGTCCCAGGTGGGACAGCCAGCCCCTCCCTAGCCCCTCTATGGGGCACCCCAGCTGGCCGGTCCGGCGGGTGGCGGCGGGTCGAGCTCCGGTCACTCACCGGGACCTGGGTCCGCGGCTCGCGGCGGAGCGCTCCGGGCGGCGGCTGCGGGCTAGGGGCTCCGGCCGCAGGTGCGGCTGGGAGGGGAGCGGGGGAGCGGCCTCCGCGGCCGGGATTGGGCGCCCAGGAGAGGCGGGAGGAGCGGGCAGGGCGCCGGCGGGGACCCGAGCCCCGGCCGGTGTGAGCGGGGCTGACTGGGGCGCGGGAACTGGCCAGACCTGGGGCGGGGGGGGGGGGGCGGGAAGGTTGCGGCCCCGGGGGCAGTGATGGGCGGCGGAGGAGCGGGCCGGGCAGTGCGGGGGTGGCGGGGGCGGAGGAGCGGGCAGTGCGGCGGACCTGGGGGCGGGCGGAGGAGCGGGCCGGGCATTGCGCGGCGGGGCGCTGGTGGGGGCCGGGCAGTGTTGGGGGCGGGCGGAGGCGGGCCGGGCATTGCGCGGGGCGCTGGTGGGGGCCAGGCAGTGCGGGGGGGGGGCGGAGGAGCGGGCCGGGCATTGCGCGGGGGGGGGGCGCTGGTGGGGGGCCGGGCAGTGCGGGGGGGCGGAGGAGCTGGTGGGGGGGCGGGCGGAGGAGCGGGCCGGGCAATGAGGGAGGGCGGTGTGCGGGGTGTGTGACGTGAGCCGATACCTGCTCCCGTGCGTGGCCCTGACTCACGGGGACACAGGTGCCGACACCGGGACTCCCAGGGCTGGTGAGTCACCCGCAGCCGAGCATCGCTTCCTTCCCGGCAGTTTCTGTGGCCCTGCGGGGAAGTCCCTCCGGGAGCTGGGCTGGGCCGGGAGCCTCAAGCCTCGCCGCAAGGCCCTGGAGAGCTCGGCCAACAAGGGGTGCAGGCTCCAGCCATTCCCCCCGCTGGGCTCCCAGTGCCCCCCTGCTGATTGGCCTGGCGTCTCCAGGAGTTAAGATTAATCTTTCATTGAAGAGTGTCATGTAATGAAGCCCTGGGAATAAACCTAATCAAAACTGGCAACACTGCTCCCCCCGCTCCCCCTCTGGCCGATAGAATCATAGAATCTCAGGGTTGGAAGGGACCTCAGGAGGTATCTAGTCCAACCCCCTGCTCATAGCAGGACCAATCCCCAACTAAATCATCCCAGCCAGGGCTTTGTCAAGCCAGGCCTTAAAAACCTCTAAGGATGGAGATTCCACCACCTCCCTACGGAACCCATTCCAGTGCTTCACCACCCTCTTAGTGAAAAAGATTTTCCTAATATCCAACCTAAACCTCCCCCACTGCGACTTGAGACCATTGCTCCTTGTTCTGATCTCAGGTACCACTGAGAACAGTCTAGATCCATCCTCTTTGAACCTCCTTTAAGGTAGTTGAAAGCAGCTATCAAATCCCCCCTCATTCTTCTCTTCTGCAGACTAAACAATCCCAGTTCCCTCAGCCTCTCCTCATAAGTCATGTGCTCCAGCCCCCTAATCATTTTTGTTGCCCTCCGCTGGACTCTCTCCAATTTATCCACATCCTTCTTGTAGTGTGGGGCCCAAAACTGGACACAGTACTCCAAATGAGGCCTCACCAATGTCGAATAGAGGGGAATGATCACGTCCCTCAATCTGCTGGCAATGCCCCTACTTATACAGCCCAAAATGCTGTTAGCCTTCTTGGCAACAAGGGCACACTGCTGACTCATATCCAGCTTCTCATCCACTGTAACCCCTAGGTCCTGTTCTGCAGAACTGCTTCCTAGCCATTCGGTCCCTAGTCTGTAACAGTAAATGAGATTCTTCCATCCTAAGTGCAGGACTCTGCACTTGTCCTTGTTGAACCTCATCAGGTTTCTTTTGGCCCAGTCCTCTAATTTATCTAGGTCCCTCTGTATCCTAGCCCTACCCTCCAGCGTATCTACCACTCCTCCAAGTTTAGTGTCATCTGCAAACTTGCTGAGAGTATCAGAGGGGTAGCCGTGTTAGTCTGGATCTGATTCTTTGCTGAGAGTGCAATCCACACCATCCTCCAGATCATTAATGAAGATATTGAACAAAACCGGCCCCAGGACCGACCCTTGGGGCACTCCACTTGATACCGGCTGCCAACTAGACATGGAACCATTGATCACTACCCGTTGAGCCCGACGATCTAGCCAGCTTTCTATCCACCTTATAGTCCAATCATCCAGCCCATACTTCTTTAACTTGCTGGCAAGAATACTGTGGGAGACTGTAGCAGGGTGGACCCCTGCTCCTGCCCGGAAGGGGTTAAAAACCAGGGCCGCCCAGAGGGGGGGGCAAAGGGGGCAATTTGCCCCGGGCTCCGCAGGGGCCCCCAAGAGAACAGTTGAGGCTCCCGCCTCCGCCCCTCTCCTGGAGCCTCAGCGCATCAAGCGGCGTGTCTCAGCCGGGGCCCCTGAGCCCCGCCCCGCTCCGAACCGCGTGGTGAGGGGGGGCGGGGCTGCGAGCTCCGGGCTGAGCTCCCCTCCCTCCGCTCGGCGTGGAGCTCCCAGCCCCGCCCCCTCACCACGCGGCTCTGAGCGGGACGGAGCTCAGGCCCCGCCGGCCACACGCTGCAGCTGTTCCGGCGAGGCGCTAAGACTCCGGGTGAGGAGGGAGCCGGGGGTAAGAGGCTGGGGCCGGGCGGGGAAGCGGGACCCGCCACCGAGCGCAGCCGGTCTTGGCGGCAGGGGCCCTTCCGTTCTGGGACCCGCCCGAAGTGCCCGAAGACCAGCGGTGGGACCCCCGCGCCGCGGTCGTCCGAAGACCGGGCTGCACTTCGGCGGCGGGTCCCGCTTCGGCGGTAATTCGGCGGCGGGGGGTCCCGCCGCGGGTCTTCGGGGCACTTCGGCGGCGGGTCCTGGAACGGAAGGGCCCTCCGCCGCCAAAGACCCCGGGCCCCCGGAATCCTCTGGGCGGCCCTGTTAAAAACAGCCCTGGGAAGGGAATGTGGCTGGAGAAAGCAGCTTTTAAGCTGGGCTGATTGGGAAGTGGTTGCAGCTGGGCCACGCCCCATCAGGCCCAGCTGGCCCCTTTAAGAGGCAGAGAAGCCAGAAGCCCAAGACAGTCTCTCTCTAGCTGTAGAGGGAGATGGGCCTGGCTGCAGGGAACTGGACACAAAATACCTGAGTGAAGCAGGGCTGGGGAAAGGCAGAGGAGCTGGGGAGCTCTAGCCTGGAAAGCCCCAGGCTGCAGCCTAGCATTGGGCTAATAGGTACTGGGGGTTGCAGAGGCAGCCCAGGGATAGGCCAAAGCAGCAGGTCCAGACCCTCCTTGCCAGTGACGAGTAGGCTGATACTGCAGTCTGCCCCAGGGCGTGGGGCTAGACAATGACTGGCAGTAGCCATACACTGAGGCAAGGTGGGGATAGAGGGTGGGGATTCCCTGAGAGGGGAGACCCTGAGAGAAAGGGGTTACTGCCAGGGGACAGCACACCATGTAAAAGGGCACCGGGGTCCAGGGAGGGACTCGGGGCCAGGGAACAGGCAGATCACCGGCCTGCAGAGGGCGCTCCGTGCTGGAAACCAAGCTAATTCCCCAGAGTCACCAGCAGGAGGCGCCGCAGGGGTGAGTCGACCCGTTACAGAGACCATATCAAAAGCTTTGCTAAAGTCAAGGAATAACACGTCCACTGCTTTCCCCTCATCCACAGACCCAGTTATCTCCTCATAGAAGGCAATTAGGTTAGTCAGGCATGACTTGCCCTTGGTGAATCCATGCTGACTGTTCCTGATCACTTTCCTCTCCTCTAAGTGTTTCAGAATTGATTCCTTGAGGATCTGCTCCATGATTTTTCCAGGGACTGAAGTGAGGCTGACTGGCCTGTAGTTCCCTGGATCCTCCTTCTTCCCTCTTTTTAAAGATGGGCACTACAGTAGCCTTTTTCCAGTCATCCGGGACCTCCCCCGTTCGCCATGAGTTTTCAAAGATAATGGCCAATGGCTCTGCAATCACATCCGCCAACTCCTTTAGCACCCTCGGATGCAGCGCATCCGGCCCCATGGACTTGTGCTCGTCCAGTTTTTCTAAATAGTCCTGAACCACTTCTTTCTCCATGGAGGGCTGGTCACCTTCTCCCCATACTGTGCTGCCCAGTGCAGCAGTCTGGGAGCTGACCTTGTTTGTGAAGACAGAGGCAAAAAAATCATTGAGTACATTAGGTTTTTCCACAACCTCTGTCACTAGGTTGCCTCCCTCGTTCAGTAAGGGGCCCACACTTTCCTTGACTTTCTTCTTGTTGCTAACATACCTGAAGAAACCCTTCTTGTTACTCTTAATATCTCTTGCTAGCTGCAACTCCAAGTGTGATTTGGCCTTTCACTCCTGTATGCCTGAGCAATATTTTTATACTCCTCCCTGGTCATTTGTCCGATCTTCCACTTCTTGTAAGCTTCTTTTTTGCATTTAAGATCAGCAAGGATTTCACTCTTAAGCCAAGCTGGTCGCCTGCCATATTTACTGTTCTTCCTACACATTGGGATGGTTTTTTCCTGCAACCTCAATAAGGATTCTTTAAAATATAGCCAGCTCTCCTGGACTCCTTTCCCCCTCATGTTATTTTCCCAGGGGATCCTGCCCATCAGCTCCCTGAGGGAGTCAAAGTCTGCTTTTCTGAAGTCCAGGGTCCTGTATTCTGATGCTCTCCTTTCTTTCTTGTGTCAGGATCCTGAACTCGGCCATCTCATGGTCACTGCCTCCCAGGTTCCAATCCACTTTTGCTTCCCCTACTAACTCTTCTCTGTTTGTGAGCAGCAGGTCAAGAAGAGCTCTGCCCCTAGTTGGTTCCTCCAGCACTTGCACCAGGAAATTGTCCCCTACACTTTCCAAGAACTTCCTGGATTGTCTGTGCACCGCTGTATTGCTCTCCCAGCAGATATCAGGGTGATTAAAGTCTCCCATGAGAACCAGGGCCTGCGATCTAGTAACTTCTGTCAGTTGCCTGAAGAAATCCTCGTCCACCTCATCCCCCTGGTCTGGTGGTCTATAGCAGACTCCCACCATGACATCACCCTTGTTGCTCACACTTCTAAACTTAATCCAGAGACTCTCAGGTTTTTCTACAGTTTCATATTGGAGCTCTGAGCAGTCATACTGCTCTCTTACATGCAATGCAACTCCCCCACCTTTCCCGCCCTGCCTGTCCTTCCTGAACAGTTTATATCCATCCATGACAGTGCTCCAGTCATGTGAATTATCCCACCAAGTCTCTGTTATTCCAATCACATCATAGTTCCTTGACTGTGCCAGGACTTCCAGTTCTCCCTGCTGGTTCCCCAGGCTTCTAGCATTTGTGTACAGGCACTTAAGATAACTCGCCGATTGTCCCGCTTTCTCGGTCTGAGACAGGAGTCCTCCCCTCTTGCACTCTCCTGCTCGTGCTTCCTCCCGGTATCCCATTTCCCCACTTACCTCAGGGCTTTGGTCTCCTTCCCCTGGTGAACCTAGTTTGAAGCCCTCCTCACTAGGTTAGCCAGCCTGCTTGCGAAGATGCTCTTCCCTCTCTCCGTGAGGTGGAGCCTGTCTCTGCCTAGCAATCCTCCTCCTTGGAACACTATCCCATGGTCGAAGAATCCAAAGCCTTCTCTCCAACACCACCATAGGGGAGTCAAGCTCTGGAACAGGCCTCCAAGCAGGGTCCTGGAATTGCCCCCACTGGAGGTTTTTAAGAACAGGCCAAACAGCTGCCAGGAATGTCCCGGGTCCCTTCCAGCCCCACCTTTCTGGGATTCTATGTCAGACAGAATTTGGTTCAGGTGGCCTGAGCCACCTTTCTCCTACAGCCCCTCTGGGGTACATGGGCACATGGCTGTCAGCCTCAAGAGCTCAAAAATCGTTCTTTTCCGTCTGTCTTTTGACTCCTTAACTCCCCTGTAGTCCTCCCTCAGCCTTCTCTTCCCCAGACTAACAAACCCAGTTTTTTCAATCTTCCTCATAGCTCATGTTTTCCAGACTTTTAATCATTTTTATTGTTCTTCTCTGGACTTTCTCCAATTTCTCCACATCTTTCCTGAAATGTGGCACCCAGAACTGGACAACCAACACTGCTCCACCCCCGGGTTTGAGATTGGCCAACCCCCACAACTGGACAAACAGAGGCTGGGGCACCATCCCTGACCATCCTGGCTAATAGCCATTGATGGACCGATCCTCCATGAATGTATCTAGTTCTTTTTTGAACCCTGTTATAGGCTATGTCCACACTGGCAATTAAATGACAAAACTTTTGTCTTTCAGAGGTATTAACCCCCCCCCCCCAAAAGACAAAAGTTTTGCCGCGACAAGTGCAATGTGAACAGCGCATTGTCGGCAGGAGTGCTCTCCTGCTGACAACGCAAATGCCGCTCGTTGGGGGTAGAAGTTTTTTGTCGGCAGGAGAGCTGACAAACAGTGGCTCCACTGCACGACTTTTAGCAGCACGGCTGTATCAACACAGCCATGTCGCCAAAAGCTGTGTAGTGTAGACATAGCCATAGTTTTGGCCTTTCAGACATTTGTATTCCTGCCACAAAGTTACAGCTGTGGGGCTCTCAGGGCAGTGCCTCTGGCTGAGACTACACAGATTATCTGCATCTGTTAAACTCAAGGTCAAAATAAAAACAAGGGGACCAGAATGGAAACCTATTTATCTCCTGGAGAAGAGCAGCTATAAATCCCATTGCCCTGCGGTCTGCACAGCCAGCATGCACTGACTCACTGCGGGGCTGCCAGGGAGGAGCCTGCAGGCACAGAGAGAGTAGTGGGGCTAGTTGTCATTCAGGACAGGTTGTTGATCTCAGTTATAGCAGGCTCTTTGCCCCTCTTCTTTGTCCCAGTGCTTTGTGGGGGGAGCGTGCCCCCGTGAAGCATGCCTGCACTTTGCACAGCGATGCAAAGGGAGTCAACTGCTCCCTGAGCACACTGGGCTGGTGGCAGATAAGAAACAATCTGTGTGTATATAAGGTGATAGGGCTGTAATCTTAAATAAATGGCCTTAGTTTTGGACAGCATGTTAAATGTAAGATGTGATAAAGAACTCCAGATATTAAATAAACTCCACTTCTGTGCAAAAAACAGTGCTTCTACACCATTCAGTACAGCGCCTCCTGCTGGGAGAGACTGGGACTGGAGTAGCTGGGAGCTCCCCCCACAGCCAATGCTCCTGCCCCCTCCCCACAGCACCTCCTGTGAGTACAGACGGGAACTAAAATAGCTGTGGGCTCCCCAGGCTGCCTGTCCTACAGAGCTTCCAGCTGGGAGAAGCAGGGATTGGAGTTTGGGCTGGAATTCCTGTTCTGCATGAAATTCTTAAATTAAAAAAATATATATTCTGCATAGGAAAGAAAACTCCCAGCTTCCGAATTTCCCGTGGAGCTTGGGTGGGGAGGGGGACTGAAACTTTCATTTCGAATAATCAAAATGACATTCCATTTTGCCTTATCAAAACAAAGTTGACGCGGCTGCCCAGAGCTCCAGCTGCCCACTTGGTGGTCTGCTGAGAAGCTGTAAGCCTGACAGCTCTGGCTTGAGCCTTTCCCCAGGGCATAGCTTCAAAGGGCTGGGTTTTTTCATAACTGGAGTTGCAATAACCTCTCCCTAATGATTCCCCAGGAAATCCATTTCACACTTACTGTCCTGAAAGACCCCACTCGTCTGGCACTTTTTCAATATAATTGTTGGAATTCCCAGGTCTCACATCTGTCACAGCTGTAACCCTAAAGAGGTTACCTACACTCCTGTCCCACAGTAATACACAAACAAGAATGTCTTCAAGGATATTGCATGAACTTGCCATATCTGTCACTGCTCCCTGGATTATGGTTTTGCCGGCGCAGTCTCTCCATCTTGAGCTGATATTGAGATTCCCTGTCCTCTCTCTCCTCATGCTGCCACTGTTTCTTCTCTGCTCTCTTGTGCTGCTGCTGGCACTGGGTTTCCAGATACAGTCTGTCTCTCTCCATCTGTATCCTCTCTTGATCTACCTGTAGATCTGGCCCTGATTCTCGTTGCAGTGATATATTTGATCTGGATGGAGCATGGGTGTTGACTTTGTCAGCCTCTTCCTTGCTTCTGTCCAGGGAGCTGGCTTCAAGATTTCCCCTGCCTGCTGGACCCTCTGCCAGTGGGCTGGATGCACCCTGCAAACCAGGACAATCTTTTGATCACCAGAATACAGCAAGTCAACTTTTTCCACTCCTGAGTGTGCAGCTGCCTTTCTCTGCAGAGCTCAAGAAGCTGACTTTTCTCCAGCTGTTTTTAACTCATCATTCCCTGTGCGTCTTCACTATTTCTTTCCCAAAAAGACTCAGACTTGCTCTGAGCTTTTTCCCTCTACAGGACATGCTTTCAGACCTGTTGGCACTTATGCAGTTCCCACGGTCATAGACCCCATATTCACTTCTTCCACCATCTATGTCACAGTTTCAGGGCAATTGCATCTGTACCCACTCTATGGTCCACCAAGGGCACCCACTTTAGGCTTCCAGCTCCCGGCCACCACCTCTCCTGGGCCAAGACCTACGTCTCACACCCTCCTGACCAGGGATTTTAAACATGCCTCACACTGTGATAACTACAGCAAGCCAGACTGCCTACAAAGCCAGTGTCTGTGTTTTGCTTTCTCTCCTAGAGCTATGACCAATTTACTGCCTGCAGTTATAAGTTATCACACAGCTCCTTCTAAGCAAGCACATTTATTCATACGGTGAAAGCATTACAGAGAAAACATATTAAAACAATAAAAGAAACTACGCACATACTAATAAGCTTACCAGAGGTCACCCCCCAGCTCCAGCCTCGGGCTCTGATAGATTTTAGTCCTTTAAACCCCACAACTGGGTTTTATCTGTGTTTACAAGTTCATCCATCTTAGGTCTAGAACCAGAACACCGAGACTGGGCAGATCAGCCATTCTTTTACACATTGCGGGACTTTGATCTTGGCCTTTGTTAACAGGTGATCAGCAGCAATGAGCCTTTCCTCAGGGTGCAGCATCAAAAGGCTGAAGTTTTGCATAAGTGGAGTTGTAATCTCTAGGGATTCACCAGGAAATCCACTTACCTCTTATTGTGCCAAAAGGCCATACTTTTCCAGAACATTTTCAATATAGTCTTTATAGATTCCAAGGCCAGAAAGGACCATTTTGATCATCTAATCTGACCTCCTGTATAACACAGGCCAGAGACCTGCCCCCAAAATAATTCCTAGAGTAGATCTGTTTTAAAAATCCAATCTGAGAGGTGGAGAATCCACCATGAGCCTTGGAAAATTGTTCCAGTGACTAATTGCCCTCACTGGCAAAAATTCACATCTTATTTCCTGTCTGGATTTATCTAGCTTAAACTGCCAGCCATTGGATCGTGTTAAACCTTTGTCTGCTAGACTGACGAGCCCATTATTAAATATTTCCCCGTGTAGATCATTTATAGACTATAATCAAGTCAGCCCTTAATTTTCTCTTCTTTAAGCTAAATAGACTGAGCTCCTTGAGTGTATCACTATATGTGGGCACCAGCACTGGACACAGGATTGTTGTATCAAGCAGGCAAGGTACTAACAAGGTTCAACAGGACTTTATTTTTACAGTGGAAACCTCTTTACCAAGCTGCTGCTGCACCCTCTGTAACTCTCACTTCACCTCAACTCCTCCCTCCTCCTTCCTGTTTCCTGTTCTTTCAGACTCCCAACAGCCAGTGCTCCCAGTTCTAATCATCACCCACGAAAGCTCATGCTGCAAAACGTCTGTTAGTCTATAAGGTGCCACAGGATTCTTTGCTGCTTTTACAGAACCAGACTAACACGGCTACCCCTCTGATACTAATCATCACAAGCAGCATCTAAACACCACATTCCCTCCTCTCTTAAGAAACTTTCCCAATTAAGATAAACATTGTTTTTCTAACCACAGGAACAACTAGGAAACAAGACCAGGGGCGGCTCTAGCAATTGCGCCGCCCCAAGCAGCGCAGCACGCCGCGGGGGGCGCTCTGGCGGTCGCCAGTCCCGCGGTCACCAGTCCCACGGCTGCGGTGGACCTCCTGCAGACGTGCCTGTGGAGGGTCCGCTGGTCCCGCGGCTCCGGTGGAGCATCTGCAGGCATGCCTGCAGGCGGTCCACCTGAGCCACGGGACCAGCGCACCCTCCGCAGGCACGCCTGCGGGAGGTCCACCGGAGCCGCCTGCCGCCCTCCCGGCGGCATGCCGCCCCAAGCGCACGCTTGGCGCGCTGGGGTCTAGAGCCGGCCCTGAACAAGACACTATACTGTTGGCAGAAATATTACACTGAAAACACTGTAGATACTACATAACATAGTCTCTAGTCCAGGCAGGTAGTCGTCTGGGTCTGACAGGCCGTCTCTCAAGCCCTGGTTCCAGTGCAATGTCTTGTTGTGTTGGTTCTACGGTGAAGTCATCCAGTGCAGACTGGGCGTTGGCATAATCTCTTCTTGGTGCATAGGCAGGTGCAGAAGCATTCCATACCCGCCCATCAGGAAGTCGAGAGGTGTAAGGTCCCTTCTTCTCTATGATTTTAAGAGGAGCTGTGAATTTATGGTCCCCTTTGCGTAAGATTCCAGGTTTTCGTATTCTAACAAAGGAACCACATTCAAACTTTGGTTCCTTAGCACCCCACCACTTGTCTGTGAAAGCCTTAGATTTTGCTTGGTTCTGTTCAACTGTTTTTCTCACATCATCCTCGTTTGGGGCATCAGGTCATGCCTTTAACAATCCAGCAATGTTCAGTTTAGTATTCATCTCTTTCCCATGCAGTAACTCTGCGGGTGATCTTTGCTTTGTGGCATGTCGTGTAGCCCGGTATGCTTGCAAGAAATCAGTAGTGAAAGGTATCCACTATCACCCTTCCAGTTTAGTTGTTTGCAAATTCTCTTTCAAACTTCTGTTAAACCGTTCGATTTCCCCATTGGCTTGAGGGTAATATAGGGATGACCTTCTGTGTAAAATGTTCCTCACTGCTAGAAAGGTTTCAAACTCCAGGGAAGTAAATTGACTCCCATTAGCAGAAACCAGTTCTTTGGGGTTACCTTCCCTGCTAAAAACTGAAGAGAGGAACTTAATTACTGTAGCAGAAGAGATTTGCGATGTAAACGCTACCTCAGGCCATTTACTGACATAGTCTATTAAAGTGATGGCATAATGACAGTCAACTGGAGCAGTATCAAAGGGTCCTACAATGTCAATCGCCACTTTTTCCCATGCAGATTCAGGAAGAGGAACAGGCTGTAATGGAGGGGTACATGTCACTGCTGTCTTATCATGCATTTGGCAAGTGACACAGGATTTTATGTGGGCTTCAGTTTGAGAGTCCATCTCTGGCCACCAATACAGATCCCGCAGTCGTCGTTTGGTTCTGACAATTCCTTGATGGGTATCGTGTGCCAGGTGTATGAGTTTTGACTGTAATTCTTCTGGCACAAGTAGCCGGTGTGTACCTTGTAGCACACAGCCATCGAGCAAAGAAAGTTCATCCCAAACTCTAAAATAAGGCAGCAAAACTGGGTCAAGGTTTTTAGGGTTGCTGGGCCCTCTCTTTGTCAGAAATTCCTGTCGTTTTTGTTAAATTGGACATGCTGAACAAGCGGCTTGAAGTTCTCTTGTAACTGCAGTAAGAGTGCTTGTAATAAGCGCAACTATTACATCCTCATCCTCCGGTGGACCATCTGGTGAAGTAGGGGCGGCTCTAGCCATTTCGCCGCCCCAAGCACGGCGGCACACCGTGGGCGGTGCTCTGCCGGTAGCCAGTCCCGCGGCTCCGGTGGACCTCCCGCAGACGTGCCTGCGGACGCTCCACCAAACCCGCGGGACCAGCGGACCCTCCGCAGGGACGCCTGCGGGAGGTCCGCCGGAGCCACCTGCCACCCTCCCGGGGACCGGCAGAGTGCCCCCCGCGGCATGCCACCCCAAGCACACGCTTGGTGTGCTGGGGTCTGGAGCCGCCCCTGTGGTGAAGGCAAAGGCAGGTAGCCACTGTCGTAGACAGATACTGGGCTAGATGGACCTTTGGTCTGACCCGGTACGGCTGTTCTTATGTTCTTATGAGAAAGGCAATCAGCTACCATATTTTTGTTTCCAGGCTTATATTCCAGTTCCTAACTGAAAGAGAGTAGTCTCGCAGACCATCTAGCAATCCGATATCCTGCTCTTCCCAGTCCTTTCGTGGTGAGCAACATCATCAAAGGGCTGTGGCCTGTGCAGCTTGAACGTGCGGCCCCACAGGTAAGTTCTCCCTTTTTCAGTAGCCCAGACACAAGCAAGTGCTTCTTTTTCAACTGTAGAATATTTTCTCTCAGCATTACTCGGTGTCCTTGAAGCAAATGCAACAGTCATCTGTGTTGTCCTCATAAAGTTGTATGAGAACAGCCCCAAGTCCATAATCAGAAGCATCAGTAGTTACAATTGTGGACAATGTGGGACTGAATAGTGCAAGTACTGGACTACGTACAATCAAGTCTTTCACCGTTTCGAAACTAGCTTGTGCATCCATTGTCCATACTAATGTTGAACTTCTCTGTAGTAATTCTCGTAACAGTTCAATGACAGAAGCATAATTGGGAACGAATTTTGCATACCAGGAGGTAAGACCCAAGAAGGAGTGTAAGGTTTGCAAATCTGTTGGAGGAGGAGCATTTGAAATTGCCAGGATATGATCTGGATCAGGTTTTAGTCCAGCCTGTGAAATTGTATGCCCCAGAAAGGAGAGTTCAGTTTGTCTAAATTTGCATTTGGACCTATTGAGCTCGAGACCTGCTTCGCTAATGCAGTTTAGTACAGACTGCAGGTTATTGTCATGCTCCTCAGTAGTATTTCCAAACACGATAATATCATCCAAATAGCACTGAACTCCATGTTGATTCTTCAGAAACAATGACATCATTTTTTGGAAGGCACATGGGGCTGATGCGAGACCGTATGGAACATGTTTAAAACAAAATAGTCCCTCATGTGTAATAAATGCTGTGAGGTCTCTGCTGTCTTCATGCAACATAACCTGGTGGTATCTGCTCTTCAAATCAAGAGTAGAAAACATCTTTGCTCCACGGAGTTCTGCAAATACTTCTACGTGAGGAAGAAGATGGCTGTCAATCACAATAGCTTTATTTGGCTCCCTTAAGTCCACACAAAGGTGAAGGCCTCCACCCTTCTTCACCACTATAGGTGAAACCCATTCCGAGAACAAGTTTTCTAAGTTCCTCTAAAACAGCTTCCCTGACTGAAAATGGTAAGCGCCGTAATTTCTGTCATACAGGCATCACATTATTCCGCATTTTAACTTTATGCAGAAACCCATAAGCACAGCCAAGTTTCTCCTCAACCAGGTGTTGGGTCCCAGCTGAAACTGGTGTGTGTACCGCAAGAGTGCTTTGCTGAGGAAGATCAATTCATCCATTAACTACCCTGAGATTTAAAGCAGCCAATAAATCTTTGCCAAGGATAGGAGTGCCTTTGTGGACAATGTAGAACTCTGCAGTTACACAGCAATCACCAAAAGTAACTACTGCTGGCAGGCAGCCATGTACTGGAATATGGTTTTTCAAATAGCACACCAACTGAAGTTTGGGTTCAGTAAGAGGCACATCTTTAAAGTAATGCAAATAGATGGAATCAGGTAGTATAGATACTGCTGAGCCAGTGTCCATCATTAGCTGACTAGAGTGTGATTTGCCTGAGGGTCTGGCGGAAACGTTTACAGTGCACTTTATCTGTTCTAGAATATCTGCAGTAGTGATTTTGTCCACACTCAGCACAGTAACATCTGGCATTGTAACTGCATGCACCTGTTGATTGAACTGGCTACTGCGACATACTTTAGCAAACTGCACAATCTTTTTGCAATGATTGCACTGAGCTACTTTTGCTGGACATCCTGTGTAGCTTGCAAGGTGTTGTGGGGATCCACAGTGAAAGCTTTTACTGTATTTTGCATTTGCTGATTTAGTGGCTTTTTATTAGTTTTCCTTTTGCAATTGTTTGTCTGCAGCGATAGTGAACTTTTCTGCAAAGGAATCACAGCCTGGACTGTGCCTCCTGTATCTTTGCTTATTATTTTGGCTTTGCCTTCAGCGGTAGCTGACTCAATCTGAGTAGCAATGGTTATTGCTTTTTCTAGTGTAAGTTGTGGTTCTAGAAGTAACCGTTCTCTTACACGAAGCATGGTTGTTTTCTCAATGAGCTGGTCTCTAATCATCTCATCTGCCATGTACCCAAAGTCACAAGTTACAATCAGACTCCTCAGGGAAGCAATATACTGCACATCTACCAACGTGATATATGCCATCATGTGCCAGCAGTGCCCCTCTGCCATGTACATTGGCCAAACTGGACAGTCTCTACGCAAAAGAATAAATGGACACAAATCTGACATCAGGAATCATAACATTCAAAAACCAGTGGGAGACACTTCAACCTTTCTAACCACTCAGTGACAGACTTGAAGGTGGCAATTTTGCAACAAAAAACTTCAAAAAAAGACTCCAAAGAGAGACTGCTGAACTCGAATTAATATGCAAATTAGATACAATTAACTTAGGTTTAAACAGAGACTGAGAATGGTTGGGTCATTACACTAATTGAATCTATTTCCCTATGTTAAGTTCTCCTCACACCTTCTATGGGTCATCTCAATTATCACTTCAAAGGTTTTTTTTCTCCTGCTGATGATAGCTCATCTCAGTTGATTGGACTCTTCCAGTTGGTATGGCTACTTCCACCTTTTCATGTTCTCTGTATGTATAAATATCTCCTGTCTGTGTGTTCCATTCTATGCGTCTGAAGAAGTGGGCTGTAGCCCATGAAAGCTCATGCTGAAATAAATCTGTTAGTCTCTAAGGTGCCACAAGTACTCCTGTTCTTCATACTGCATTATAGTCTCCCCTGGTTTCTGCTCACACTGGTGAAATCTGTAGTGATTAGCTACTACATTCACTTTTGGCACAAAAGTTCTTTAATGCAGTGAGGGCAGTCTCATATTTATCATTTGCAAGGGGGAAAGTGTAAAATATATCCTGCCCTTCTGCTCCAAGGCAGTGGATTAGCAGAACACGCTTTCTTACTTCAGAAATCTCTGTAGCACTGATTGCAAGCAGATAAGTTTCAAACATATGGATCCAGACAGTAAAAGCAATTGGAGGCTCACTAGGCTTTGCAGAAAGGGTACAGGTGGGTTCAGAGGCAGAAGATCCCATCTTCGTTGCCAGAATATTGTATCAAGCAGGCAAGATACTAACAAACTTCAGTAGGACTTTATTTTTACAGTGGAAACCTCTGTACCAAGCTGCTGCTGCACCCTCTGTAACTCTCACTCAGCCTCCTCAACTCCTCCCCCCTCCTTCCTGTTTCCCGTTCTTTCAGACTCCCAATAGCCAGTGCTCCCAGTTCTAATCATCACAAGCAGCATCTAAACACCACAAGGATGCCGGCAGTTTTGGCACCAGTTTCAAATACAGAGGTAAAATCACCTCTCTGCTCCTACTTGAGATACTCTTAAATACCACATGCGGTTCTGGCCGCCCTCATCTCAAAAAAAGCTATATTAGAAATGGGAAGGTAGAGAGAAGAGCAACACAAATGGTTAGGGGTATGGAACAACTTCTGTATGAGGAGACATTTAAAAGACTAGAACTGTTCAGCTTGGAAAAGAGACAGCAAACTGGGGATATGATCAGTGTTCCCTCTAATTTTTTCCATCTATGCGCGGAATGAATTTTGTTATGTGCACCATATTGAGGTAATGTGTGGATCTGCACCACCAGTAGAAACAAAAAACCTAGATATAATATATATTTTTTAAAAGTTACCATAGGTGATAATTACTCCAGCAGGACAGGTTAGGCATTTTAGAACTCACTACTCAAAGTATTAAATGTAAGCGTAAGAGAGAAATAAAAATTATGAAATGCATCGACCAGTCAAAAAACTAAAACAACATCTCCCTGGATCTGAACAGCAAGCAAGAGGCTCCCGGGAGAAGCTGGCCAGGGCTCCAAGGCAGAAGGCAGGAGCAGCGCAGCAGTGCGGGGAGGAACACCTGAAGTGCACAGCACTTGATAGCCTGCTGGGCAGCCGGCCTGCTGTGCAGCTTAGAGGGAACTTAGGATATGATAGAAGTCTATAAAATCATGATGTGGAGAAAACCAGGGGTCCCAATGAAATTAATAGGCAGCTGCTTTAAAACAAACAATAGGAAGTATTTCTTCACACAATGCACAGTTAACCTGTGCAAGTCATTGCCCGGGAATGTTATGAAAATGAAAAGTATAACAGGGTTCACAAAATAATTACATAAGTTCCTGGAGGACAGGTCCATCAATTGCTATTAGCCAAGATGATCAGGGATGCCACCCCCTGCTCCGGGTGGCCCTAAACCACTGACTGCTAGATGCTGGGACTGGATGACAGGATAGATCACTTGATAATAGTTCTATTCTGTTCATTCCCATTGAAGCATCTGGCATTGGCCACTGTCAGGAGACAGGATACTGGGCTAGAAGGACTATTGGTCCCTTGTTTGTGCATCCAAGGATTGCAAGGAATCCATTTTGAAGAACTTGGAGGAGAGGAAGATGATCAGGAACAGTCAACATGGATTCACCAAGGGCAAGTCATGCCTAACCAACTTGATTGCCTTCTATGGTGAGATAACTGGCTCTGTGGATATGGGGAAAGCAGTGGACGTGGTATATCTTGACTTTAGCAAAGATTTTGTTACCATCTCCCACAGTATTCTTGCCAGCAAGTTAAAGAAATTTGGATTGGATTAATGGACTATAAGGTGGATAGAAAGCTGGATAGATTGTCAGGCTCAACAGATGGTGATCAATGGCTTGATGTCTAGTTGGCAGCCAATATCAAGCGATCTACCCCAGGGGTCAGTCCTAGGGCTGGTTTTGTTCAACGTCTTTATTAATGATTTGGATGATGGTGTGAATTGCACCCTCAGCAAGTTCACAGATGACACTAAGCTGGGTGGAGAGGTACATATGCTGGAGGATAAACAAATTAGAGGACTAGGCCAAAAGAAATCTGATGACATTCAACAAGGACAAGTGCAAAGTCCTGCACTTAGGAAGGAAGAATCCCATTCACTGCTATAGGCTGGGGACCAACTGGCTAAGCAGCAGTTTTGCAGAAAAGGACCTAGGTGTTACAGTGGATGAGAAGCTGAATATGAGTCAGCAGTGTGCCCTTGTTGCCAAGAAGGCCAACGGCATATTGGGCTGTATTAATAGAAGCGTTGCCAGCAGATTGAGGGAAGTGATTATTCCCCTCTATTTGGCACTTGTGAGGCCACACCTGGAGTATTGTGTCCAGTTTTGGTCCCCACAAAGGATGGGAGGGATGTGGACAAATTGGAGAGAGTCCAGCAGAGGGCAACAGAAATGATTAGGGGGTTGGAGCTCATGACGTACGAGGAGAGGCTGAGGGAACTGGGCTTATTTAGTCTGCAAAAGAGAAGAGTGAGGGGGGATTTGATAGCTGCTTTCAACTACCTGAAAGGGGGTTCCAAAGAGGATGGAGCTAGACTGTTTTCAGTGGTGGCAGATGACAGAACAAGAAGCAATGGTCTCAAGTTGCAGTGGGGAGGTTCAGGTTGGATATTAGGAAAAACTATTTCACTAAGAGGGTGGTGAAGCACTGGAATGGGTTCCCTAGGGAGGTGGTGAAATCTCCTTCCTTAGAGGTTTTTAAGGCCTGGCTTGGCAAAGCCCTGGCTGGGATGATTTAGTTGGGTTTGGTCCTGCTTTGAGCAGGGGGTGGGACTAGATGACCTCCTGAGGTCTCTTCCAACCCTAATCTTCTATGATTCTATGTAATATGTTTGAAATATGATAATATGCTATGACAAAACTTTTAAATTCTTGACTGTGAAACTGAGGTCCATTATCAGTCATTACCATATCGGCAATGCCATGCCTTGCAAAAATTGATTTCGTTTTATTCATGACTCATTTGGCACATGTGTTTTCTAGTATAGATATTTCAGGAAAATGTGAAAAACAATCAAGAATTATCCCATATGCATGTCCTTTATATTAAAATAGATCTAAACCTATGATCAAGGTCTTAAGTTTTCTTGAAGAAATGCCATAGGTGGTTTAGACTGAGCATTTCTACATTTTGACACGTCACATTCTTTTATATAATCCTTTATATTTGTGGCCAATACAGAACTTCTCTTGCACAGTGTTTACATTTTTCTGTGCCTAAATGTCCCTCATGTATGTGTTTCAACATCTCTGTTGTTAGCTAAGGAAATTACTCTCTATTACTCTTAAACAAAATGACTTCAATTACTGATAAATCGTGAATAATTTGATAATATGGCTTTGGTATCTTTTTATTGTATCCTTTTTCAATAGATGTAATAAGCCTTTATAGTCGACCAGTGTAGTTGCTTCTCATACACTTTCTGACATAGGAAATGTTTTAAGTACAACTACATGTACCACATCTCCTCCTTCCATTACATTGGTTACATCATAAGCTTTAGAAAGAGTATCAGCAAGAATTAATGATTTGCCTGGCTGATTTTCTAATTTTAAATAATATAAATACAATTGAAAATATAATCTTTGTATCTGAGGAGATCTGGCTGTCATGTTCCTTTTTAAAATATGAACTGATGGTTTATGATCCGTTTCTGCCTGTACTGATCTACCATATGTGACATTTTTGGTATGCAAAAACCCATGCCAAACCTCTTTCTCTATCTGAGCCTCTTTCTCTAACTGACGTTCCGGTTTGACATTGCGCTGGATGCATAAGCAGCTAGTTTCCATAGATCACCACACTTCTGCAACAGAACTTGTTTGGATGCATCTGAAAGCAATTTTGTAAGTCTGCTATTATCAAATCATTTGAATACTGGAGCTGTTTTTATTAAGTTGCTTAAACTGCCTAAATTACGATTGATGTTGTCTGGCCCATTTCCACTGATTAGTTTTAAAAGTAAAGCCCTTATATTTGTTGTTTTTTCTGCTAGGGTAGGTATGTGTTTTCCTACAAAATTAGCCATACCCCCAAAATTCCGTAATGACCGACTCCTTCTCTTCTGGGTAAGCAATATTATCGGTGGCTTGTATTCAGCGTGGATTAGTCTGTAATCCCTGACTGGGCAGCTTTTTTCCTAGAAACATTCATTCTTGCACTCTACATTTACATTGAAGTTTCAGTCCTGCTTCTTTTGCTCCAGATATTGCTTGAGTTAATCTTATATCATGTGCTTAAAAGTTCTTCCCCATATTATTAGATCATCTATGTACATGTGCTGCCATCTATATCTTCAAAACTCTTTTGCATTGCTCTGTGAAATGCCCCTGGAATTGAACATAATCCAAAAGGTAATCTTTTAAACCAGTAGCTGTGTTAAATGTACATAGCAATTGACTTTCCTGCTCTAACGCTATTTGCCAAAATCCATTCAAAGCATTGAAAGAAGAAAAGTATTTTGCTCCTGACATTTGTCCAAATATTTCTTCCCTGGTAAGTATTTTAAATGTTTCCTTTTAACATACTCATTTAAGGCTTTTGGGTCCAAGCATAAAGGTATTACTAATGGATTCACCCACTCAGTGGGCTCTTCCACTGTTGTAATTATATCTAAATTAACTCTCCTTTCCTCTTCCTTTTGTACCCTATTTCTTCAAGTGAATAATATTTTTCTAGTTGCCTGTATAACTGGTTTCTTTGTTTCATTTAACTCTATTTTATACATTGTATCCAAGTCACCAATGCCAGGGAATAACTCTGTAAATTGATGTTCTATTTCCAGTGTTTCAGAACCCTGAACAGTCTGAATTCTACCAAATAGATTTAGTGCTAAACATGTTTCTAAACCTGAAGTAGAAACTTAACTACTACAAATCTTATGTTTCCTAAATTATCTTTAACTATGACCTGTAATTCACAAATCCCCATCACGGGAATTTTTTACTACTATAAGATTGTAAATTAATATGTATTTCTAACTACAGGTTTTACTTTTAGATATTTTATAACTTCTTCTGACATTACATTAGCTTGTGCACCTCTATCTATTACATATGAAATAAATATTCCACCAATAGACAGAGTAACAGTCCAATCCTCCTTGTAGTTCACAGAGTGACTCTGTTTCAAAATACCCAGAAACAAACTTTCTGCATATGTAATGTCAGCTCTGTATTCCTTATTTGGGAATTTTGAATGAAATGTATTTTTTCTGAGTTTTTCCAGACTTCTCCATTAACAAACATTTGAAGAATGATTCTGTTTCTTGCATATATGACAGGTTTGACCATATGCTGGACATTGTTTACATTGGTGCTTCCTTCCACATCTAGAACATTTTTTCATATGTTCAGATGTTTTACCTTTAATACTTTCACTCAGTTTTTCTCCATAGTCATGTTCTTTCCTTTTCCTTATTAAGTCTATATTCACATCAGTCTGTTTTCTTTCAAAAACGTGCAATCAGTGTTGATTGAGTTTATCAGTTTGGCAAATTCTCACTGCTTTTTCCAGATTTAGATCTGGCTCTTCTAACAGTCTTTTTTTTTTTACACTGATATTTTGATGGGCATCACAATTTGATTTCCTATCATTGACTCAGATTGACCCTGGAAATATGATGTCCGACTTCTTATCTTTACATCTGTTAAAATTATTCAGAAGTCTCTTCCTCCATTTGATTTCTCGAGTGGAACTGAAATCTTTCAAATGTTTCATTTCTTTCTGGTAAACAGTATTTTTTTAAAGAAAAACTCATGGCTAGCTTGTTCTCTAACATTAAGCTGAAATGAATTATGTAATGAAATTGCTTCAGTACCTGCAATACTCAAAAAAATGACAATCTTTTGTTCATCTTCCTAGTGAGCAGATCCCAGTGTCCTCAAAAATTAATCAAATTTTTGTTTAAACCTTTTCCAGTTTTCTGCAGCATTTCTGAACTTTTTAAAAAAAAAATGCGGGTACGTTTAATTGTCCATCTTATTTCATTCAAACCTAAGGTGTGTGTTTGTGTGTTTTTTAGTTCTTCCACTCCCTGCCTCCCGAGACCCCTGTTCAAATCCCTTTCCCCCTTCTGGCAGAGGGAGGATTGAACCTGAGTCACCCACATCACAGGCCAGTGCGCTGACCCCTGGGCTAAAAGCTGTAAGGTGGGCAGTGGCACCACCTCCTCCTCTGGCCGTCTCATTCTCACAAGGAACCCCTTGGGCTGCACGTCCCTGTTCAGGGACCACTAACCTCCCTGCAGCCCAGACTAGGGTGACCAGACAGCAAGTGTAAAAAATCAGAACACGGGGTGGGGGGTAATAGGTGCCTATAAAATCAGGACATCTGGTCACCCTAGCCCGGACTTAGGCACCCACCTCTGAGAAAGGGCTGTGGCTTAGGATACACCTCTCCCATTGGCTATCCCCACCTAGCATGCTGGCTTTTGTGGCTCCTGTCCCTGTCTCTCCATGTGTTATACAGGAAGCCTGGGCGCAGGACACAGGCTGAGTGGATGGCAGCGTGTTCCAGGGATTTTCAAGGCACCTAAAATTCAGTGTGGCAATGCTTAGCACTCTTTGTAGATTCACCAAGGGCAAGTCATGCCTGACTAACCTAATTGCCTTCTATGATGAGATAACTGTCTCTGTGGATGAGGGGAAAGCAGTGGATGTGTTATTCCTTGAGTGGCTACGCAGCAGTTGTGCAGAAAAGGACCTAGGGTTACAGTGGATGAGATGCTGGATATGAGTCAGCAGTGTGCCCTTGTTGCCAAGAAGGCTAACGGCATTTTGGGCTGTATAAGTAGGGGCATTGCCAGCAGATTGAGGGACGTGATCATTCCCCTCTATTTGACATTGGTGAGGCCTCATCTGGAGTACTGTGTCCAGTTTTGGGCCCCACACTACAAAAAGGATGTGGAAAAATTGGAGAGAGTCCAGCGGAGTGCAACAAAAATGATTAGGAGGCTGGAGCACATGACTTATGAGGAGAGGCTGAGGGAACTGGGATTGTTTAGTCTGCAGAAGAGAAGGATGAGGGGGGATTTGATAGATGCTTTCAACTACCTCAGGGGGGTTCCAAAGAGGATGGATCTAGACTGTTCTCAGTGGTGGCAGATAACAGAACAAGGAGCAATGGTCTCAAGTTGCAGTGGGGAGGTTTAGGTTGGATATTAGGAAACACTATTTCACTAGGAGGGTGGTGAAGCACTGGAATGGGTTCCCTAGGGAGGTGGTGGAATCTCCTTCCTTAGAGGTTTTTAAGGTCAGGCTTGACAAAGCCCTGGCTGGGATGATTTAGTTGGGTTTGGTCCTGCTTTGAGCAGGGGGTTGGACTAGATGACCTCCTGAGGTCCCTTCCAACCCTGAGATTCTGTGTCCATTATGACAAGGGCTTTGAAACATGGGTGGCTTAGACAGGAGCAGTCATAAGGGCCTGTCCCAATGCTGTAAATGCTAAGGACTGGCATCCACTTGACATTTGTTGCAGGTCAACTTGAATTACTCCACATTAAAGTGCCTGGCTCCAGCTCTGCTGAGAATCCAGTGGCGTGTTAGCACTTCAGAAGTGGGGTCGCCGTGGTGGGATGAGGTTACTCACAGCAAGACAGCGGTTGCTGGATCCCCACCCTGAACCAATTGACAGGCATCTGCCACTTCCTCCTACTGCTAACCCACGAGCCTGGCCGGCTCTGAGTCATCCTGTGCTTTTACCTTCCCGTTTACATGCTAGCATGCAGCCAGGTTGTCTTTTGTGTTTCCAGCTCTTGTGCAGTTCACCCCCTCTCTCTCGTGCTCCTGGTTAACAGGCAGCCCTGCCCTGTGCTCCAGAGTGATCCTGGTTTGAGTTCCATTGTCCTGTGGGGAGAGCAGCTTTGATCTGGCACATCTGAATGCTAGCCCCGAGCAAGTGAAGGACAGGGCTCATGGCCAGGATCCTCGCTAGTGCCCCCCCTTCCCCCCAGGGAGAGGAGCGCACGGTCGGTTATACACGTTGGCTGGGGGAGCAGGGAGGCAGCAGGTATTAGTGGGGGGGCAGGGGTGTTAATTGGTTGGTGTGTTTGGAGAAACAGGCACATTAAGGACTCAGCCTGGGCTGTGGGATAGATGCCTGGTCCTCTTTGTGGAGAGCAGCTCCCCTAGCTGTGCCTGAGGGAGGATGGAGAGATTTCCAAGGGGGAAGAACAGGGAAATAATCTCCATCTGTCTCCAGCCCAGCAGGTCTTTCCCACCTAAAACCCGCTCGCCCCAGCCCGCCCTCCCAATCTCGCTTTTTTTTTCTTTCGCATTTTCCAGTCCGGAGGAGAAGGGGAAAGTGGGTGGGGTGGAGAATAGAGAATCCCTCCCTTGTCCAGAGGCTTCGCTCAGCCCGGTGGGATGGGGCTGGTGTGTTCTCCCAGGCCTTTGGGACCACTGCCCACACCCACAGAGCAGCAGGAGGCCACTGCACCAGGGCTGGCTCCTTGAGGCAGGGCTTTGCTGCGTCGATACTGATTGCGTGTGTCTGTGACAGTCGGCGCTGGCAGGTGTGCAGGCTGATGGTTTGGTGCCGGTGGCTTTCCCGCTGCATGTCGCCACCTGAAGCCTGAGGAGTGGACGCTCGGGCATGCGTCTGTGGGCCTCACCAGTCTGGACACAGCATTGGGTTTATGGCCTCCACTCTGACCCTGGAACAGGAGCAGCTACTGAAAGCAGAGTGTCCCATTCCTGCCCTTTACAGGGTCTGCTGCGACCTCCCTGGAGTCTGAGATGACACCCCCAGGTGGCCCTTTCCAGGGAGCACAGGAATCCACTCCAGTCTTTCTCCTAATCCCTAGCACTGTGTCTGCCTGGCACCAGCCCAGCGAGCATCTGTCACCAGGGATGGCCATGAAAACAGCAGGCTGGAACTCAGGGCCCAGCAGGGAAGGGTTCCGGCTCCACCTCCTGCCTCCTCCCCCATTCTCTCTCACCAATGCCATCTCCATAAACAAAGGGGGAGTGGGGCTGGGGTGGTGGCAGAGGAGTCAGCGAAAGGGGAAGAGTCCGTTGGTGAAACCCCACCCCTGCGTGAGTGAGCAGCACTGAGGTAATGCAGCCCAGCCCTGGCTCCACTCACTCATATAAGGCAGCCACCAACACAGGTGCACTCAGGAGTGAGCGGATCCTCTGGAGCTTACACAGACAGCGACAGGTGCCCGCAGGTGCTGCCAGCTAAGGAGTCCAGCTCCCTTTCTGCCGTTGCCTTGAAAGTACCTAGGGCGTGGCAACATGTCGATGGGGCTGGAGATCGGTGGAGTGGCCCTGTCGGTGGTGGGCTGGGTGGGCGCCATCGTGTGCTGTGCACTCCCCATGTGGAGGGTGACGGCCTTCATCGGGAACAACATTGTGACAGCCCAGACCATCTGGGAGGGGCTGTGGATGAACTGCGTGGTGCAGAGCACGGGCCAGATGCAGTGCAAGGTCTATGACTCCATGCTGGCGCTGCCCCAGGACCTGCAGGCGGCGCGTGCCCTGGTGGTGATCGCCATCGTGCTGGCCATCCTGGGCCTCATGGTTGCCCTCATCGGAGCGCAGTGCACCAGGTGCGTGGAAGATGAGACCACCAAGGCCAAGATCACCATTGTGTCCGGGGTGATCTTCTTGCTGGCTGGGATCATGACCCTCATCCCCGTGTGCTGGTCGGCCAACACCATCATCCGCGACTTCTACAATCCTGTGGTGTTAGAGTCACAGAAGCGGGAGCTGGGCGCCTCCCTCTACGTGGGCTGGGCAGCTGCAGCACTGCAGCTGTTCGGGGGGGCTCTGCTTTGCTGCTCCTGTCCCCCCAAGGATGATAAGTACACTCCAGGCAAGGTGGCTTACTCTGCTCCCCGATCCACCGGGCCCAGCTACGACAAGAGGAACTACGTGTGAGGGAGGCAGCCCAGCACCCCTCCTGCCTGCCCTGATCCATTCATCAGACTGTTCCTGACTTCACTGCTTCCCCCACTGTCTCTGTAGCCCTTAGGACCCTCGGGGAACACAGCCCCCCCTTGCCGCCCCAAGGACAATGGCTGGCTGGCTGGTCACCAGACTCTGACTGTCATTCCAAGGGCTGGGTGGAGGAGGAACTGCTCCGTCTCCCTCAGGGCTGCTGGCGAGGGGAAGCAAACCCCTGCTAAGACTCTCGTTTCTGTTTGTAGATACTTTGTCTTTGATCTTTTGCACCCCAGCTCTGAGACACCCTCATCCCCACTGGCTGGAGAAGCCCCACTGGGCTCCGCTCCTCCTTCAAACCCAACGGATTCCTCCGGCTGGCTCAGCTGGCACCCTGGCAAACACTCTGCCTGAGAGTCAGGCCCCAGGGCAGGGAGGGGTGGAAGGGTAACTTAGGGTGAAGAGGTGTTTGTGCTGAATGTGCCAGCAGCCTCTCCCAGCTGGCACTGGCTATGCCCTAGGTGTTAGGACCCCCTCCTTTTCCCTACCTCCCAGGAGTTTTCTCTGAGGCACGGCTGGGAGCATCCCCCTCCCCCGTCCTTTCTGCGAGGGATAGAGCAGAGGGGAGACACATCGTTCAGAGCAGAGTTGGGGGAAGGCAGAGAGAGCAGAGGAGGGCGGTGGGCTCCATGCCCTGCCCCCAAAGGGCTCTGAGCTCTCTCCCGAGTCACCTCTGACTTACGCCCCACTGCTCTGCGCTGGCCAGCGGGAGAGGCGGGGAACATGCAGGGCAGGTGCCAGGCGCTCACCTACCCACCAGGGAGAGAGCTAAACAAGCCGTATCTTAGCAGTCTAAGCCAAGGCTGGAGAATGGAGGGGGCTCGTGGCAACAGGGGGAGAAATCTGGCAGAGGTGTGGAGAGGGTCCTGGGCAGGGAGTGGGGGTGGGGGGATGGGGGGACCGTTCTGCCAGTGAAGCGCTCTGGATCAATCCTGAGCTGGGTGTGCCTGCCTGTGGGTTTGATGTCTGTGTAAATACAAATGGTTTATTGTATCTAGGAGAGATTTTTCACCATGATTTGATTTGTGAAGGAAGCTATTGCTGGGACATGCTGCCTCCTAGCACCCGCCTGCGCTGCTGGGACTTATCATGGGCCATGGAACAGTAGCTGATCTCTTGGCCTCATAGAACAGCTGATCCTTCTGGGGGCCCTGAGGTGGCTACTGTGGGAATGAGAGGAATGAAGAGCCCTCCCTTGCCATGGTGGGAAAGGAGGCCAGCAGACACTGGGGCGGGGGTGTGCAGAGCGATCGTCTCTCTGAGCACCTGCCTGCCCGCGCTGGACAGGCTGTGCCCTGTTACACGCTTACAGTCATGCTTCCACTGCTTTGTACCAAGTTACATTTTTCAATAAAATTGTCCAGTTCCAGTAACAGCTGAGTGACGTGTCCTTCTCCAGCGTATGAAGCAACGTGCTAGAAATCATCTTTCCCTTCTCTGGCTGCAGGCTGCAGCCCTGGCTCGAGCGTCTGTCTGGAAGGGCAAGGGTGAACCAGAGCGCTCAGGTGAAAGAGACTTGTCAGGTCACTTTTCAGTAAGCCCTCTCCTCTCCCATGGGTTCATGCTGCAAGCTCCCTCTCCACTACCTCCCCAGGCTGCCCAGGGGTTTACCTTTCCCCAGGTCCCACCA
The DNA here is from genome assembly GCF_016161935.1 of Mauremys reevesii. Lineage (NCBI taxonomy): Eukaryota > Metazoa > Chordata > Testudines > Geoemydidae > Mauremys > Mauremys reevesii. Next base: position 3,398,903 of record NC_052642.1, on the reverse strand, counting down.
TCCCAATGAGTGACAGAGAGGGGTACCATTCCAATGAGGGGGTTCTCTCCCCATGTCCCCATGCCCTGGGGAGATGCTCAGACACTCTTGCCGCCATGAGCTGATGGGTTAACAGACATTGGAGCAGCAGCTCAGGTTCTGCTCTGTTTACTTTCCCTGCCAAGTATAGTTCAAAGTGTATTTCTTGCCTTGCCTAGGTGGGGACAGGTCTCTTCCCTGTATGGGGGAAGGGCAGGATTGAGCAAGCTGTTATTTGCATTAGCCTGTTGCCAGCAGAACAGTGTGCGTGAGATGGACAGGCCACACCCTCCTGCCCTCCACACTTCACTAGACAGGCAAACACACACGCCAAGGGTGAGCTCCCCCGCCCTGTGTGGGGAGCATGGAGCTCTGCAAAGGCCCAGCCTGGGCTCCTATGTCGCAAGGGGTGGCAGTGCCCAGTACAGTGGCTAGGATTGAGGGGTTCCTGCTCCCCACCCCCTTTACTCCATGAGGACATCCAGCTTGTCCCGCTCTGTAATCTACCGGAGCTCTTGTAGCAGGAGAAGTGGCCCTACCGCAGTGCAGCTTTCCGAATGGAGCTGCTCATGGAGACTCGCCCCCATCCCATACCTGCCACCTCCTCACACCTCAGGAGCCGCAGAGACTATTTGGGCAGGTGCGGAGATCAGGCCCTGACTGGCTATGTCCTTCACCCCGTGTTACCAAGCAGATGTCCCACCCAGGAAGTGACCCTCCTTTGCAAGGCCATGATAGAGCCCTTCGCGGGGCAGGGGAGCAGTCTGGAGCCCTGCACACTCTGGGGATCGGACAGAGACTAGCCCTGCTGCCCACCACACTCTAACGGATCTGGCACCCACCTGGCTCTGCTCTCCACAGTACCTGGTAGGTCTGCCCGCCTGACCGGCTCGTTCTCCTAGATAATCAGCAACAAAAATGCTCGTTGCTTAGGACAAACTGACCTGGTACGTGACTTGCTGGCTTGAGCTGCGCACTGACCAGGTGGGGTCAGTAACCAGCTGGGTCCTGGGCCTAGGAGAGGCGGTGTTCTTCGCCTGACCCCTCAGGGCCATTCCATACCCTGGCGGCTGCAATCGTGGGCCCAGCACCGCCCTGGCCCTTGCAGTGAACACAAAAGAGACAATTCAGGTGGCGTGGCAGGGGTAGACCCACTAGCTCTCCAGCCACAACTCTGCCACTGCCCTTTTTAACTTTCCGCTGAGGGCCACAGGGCTCATCCTCTCCCAGAGAAAACTCAGGACACCTGTGTCTAAAGCATGGACCCCACCTGCTCATCTCCTGATCTCATGGGTCAGCCTGGACCCTGGACACCATAAATATTACCCCCATATGGGGCATACAAGACCCTGCCCTCAGACCCCACCTCACTGGGGGCTGGTGCCCCTCCTGACCACACACACACTTGCAGTATGTGAGAACTGACACCAGAGACCCATCCAGCCAAACACACCATGGAGACTCAGCACCACAGACATCCTTGCAAGAGGAGACTGAGACTCCCGGGGCTTGACATTGGAAGGGAGAGTACATGAGTACAGCAAAAGTGCAGATTATTGTAATCCATGTGCACCAGAGAGTCAAGAGGCCTTGCACCATTAAGAGGCATGGCAGCAAAGGTGAAATACAGGTGGGGGTTAGGGATGGAATTTACCTGAGTATTCCCAGACTTCCTGGTGAAATTGTTGCAAATTAAGTCTCTTTACACCCTTAGGGTATGTCTACATTGCAATCAGCTGTGTGAGTGCACCCAGTAGACATGTCTATGCTAGCTTTCATCTAGCTAGCCCAGCTACAGATAGCAATGTAGACATGGCAGCACAGCCCCTGGTGCCTGCTAGGAACAGGACCACGTAACTAGAGTTCCAGGTGGGTTTGTTCAACCCTGAGGCCTGCACCACCGGATCGTCACTGCTGTTTAGAGTTATGCTAGCTAGATGACTTAGGCACCTAAGCCCCAGATATAGATCCTATTTTTAGGCACCACTGCGATCCACAACCTCCACTCGGCTGCCCCTAACTGTCCATAGGCACCTAAACTCATGCGGCACCTCCATTTTCAGAGGAAAGCTGCCTCGATGCCTGTATTTCTGCCTCTGGGTATGCACACTGCTGCCTCCCTCTAGGCAGCAGGACCCTCACCAGAGAAGACAGGCAGGAGCACGGATGCCCATCTTGCCTGCAAGGCCTGATCTGGTAGGTATGCTACACTGCAATCAGAGGCAGAAATCCAGCAAGCCCGGCTCTGAGCACGCCTAGTGGTCAGGACCCATTCAAAATCCAGCTGGAGGAACAGGAGCTGCCTTCCCCAGTGTGTTTAGCCCAGTGCTTAGAGCAGGGGTGGCCAACCTGAGCCTGAGAAGGAGCCAGAATTTACCAATGTACATTGCCAAAGAGCCACAGTCATACATCAGCAGCCCCCACCCCATCAGCTCCCCATCCCAGCTCCCAGCGCCTCCTGCCAACCAGCATCCCGCCAATCAGAGCTTCCCCCTCCCTCCCGATCAGCTGTTTCGTGTCATGCGGGAGGCTTGGGGTGTGTGGGGGGGTGAGGCCCAGGGCATGGCAGGCTCAGGGGAGGGAAGGGGTGGAGTGGGGGCAGGGCCGGTGGCAGAGCCAGGGGTTGAGCAGTGAGCACCCCGTGGCCAGTGCCGGGTTTACAACGGCTCCAGTGGCTTCATGGAGCTGGGCCCGGTCTGCTCCGCTTGCACTGTGCCCTGAGACCCCACTGGCTCCCCCTGCCCACCACTTGCTCCTCTCGGCCTGCCCCCCGCCTGGCCGAGGGCTCCTCTCTGCCCCCTGACCCCACCCCCTGCTCCTCTCAGCCCCCTGGCTGGACCCCAGTGCACCTCGGCTCTGGGCACTTTCTGCTTCCCACAACCTGAGGGGCCCCACTTGCCTCCCCAGAGCTGAGCCGCCCGGGACTGGGGCAGAAGCCTGGCCAGTCTCAGCCAGGGGTGTGGGGGGGGGGGACAGTGCGCAGGGCTTGGCTGGGCCCCTCCAGGCAAGTGGGGCAGGTCCTGGCCTGGCGGATCGTGCCACTCCCGAGGGACCGGAGTGATTCCTGACCCTGGGACCGGCCCTGGCTGCGCTGCCGGCTCCACCCAGCAGACACAGTTGCCGCTCAGCAGGGCTGGTGAGTGTGGCCAGGAGGCAGGGCTTGGGGCAGTGGGTCTGTGGGCAGCCTGGGGGGTGCTGAAGGGGCAGGGAAGATCTGTGTGTGTTGGGGCACTAGGAAGTGGGGGATCTGTGGGGGGTGCTGGGCAGTTGTGGTGGGGCTGTGGGCAGGGGTGGTGTTGTGCAGGGCACTGTGCATTTGTGGGTGGGGCTTGGGGGGCACTGGGCATAGTGGGCCCGGGAGGGCTCTGGCTATATGGAGTCGGGGGGTGTTGGGTGGGGGGGCTCTGTGGCCCACCCCCCAGGGGAAGGGGCAGGCTGGCAGCACAGGGCCGGGCAGGCCACTGTGTGTCTGGCAACTGCTGGTTTGTAAATAGTGTCCTCGCATTGGGCAGTGCAGGGCCGCCCCTGTCATGCCCCATTGCCCCCGGCTGGCCCCTCGCTCTGGGGACTGAGCTCCCCGCACCACACCCCATCGCCCCTGGCTGGCCCCTCACCCCGGGGACTGAGCTCCCCGCACCACACCCCATCGCCCCTGGCTGGCCCCTCGCTCTGGGGACTGACCTCCCCCCGCCACACCCCATTACCCCTGGCTGGCCCCTCGCCCCGGCGACTGAGCTGCCCGCGCCATGCCCCATCGCCCCTGGCTGGCCCCTCGCTCTGGGGACTGACCTCCCTGCACCATGCTCCATTGCCTCCATGGGGGCCCATGAATATGTTTGGCGCCGGGCCCACAAAAGGTTAATCCGGCCCTGCCCCCAGCACATTGGAAAGTTGGTGCCTGTAGCTTCAGCCCCGGAGTCGGTGCCTGTACAAGGAGCCGCATATTAACTTCTGAAGAGCTGCATGTGGTTCCGGAGCCACAGGTTGGCCACCCCTGGTTTAGAGCACTCTAGGGTGTCAGTTCTCTCCCTGCCCGATGGGGAACCTGGGTCTCTACCCCTCAGGGGAGTGTGCTAACCCCCAGGCTGGCATACTGGGATGCAGGGTTCCCGCAGTCTCTCCTGTTGGAGCTTTTCCACTTTGGATAAAGAATCACTGGAGCAGGGGGAGGAGAGCCTGGGTCCTTCTCTCGCTCGTTGGCCCAATGACTAGTCAATAATTTATCCACAGTGGAACAGCTTCACCAGCAGAGACTGAGGCAGGCCCATGTCAGACTGCCCCAGAGCCCTGTGGTTAGAGCAGGGGTCGGCAACCTTTCAGAAGGGGTGTGCCGAGTCTTCATTTTTTCACTCTAATTTAAGGTTTCACGTGCCAGTAATAAATGTTAACTTTTTAGAAGGTCTCTTTCTATAAGTGTATAATATATAACTAAACTATTGTTGTATGTAAAGTAAATAGGTTTTAAAAATGTTTAAGAAGCTTCATTTAAAATTAAATTAAAATGCAGAGCCCCCCGGACCCAGGCAGTGTGAGTGCCACTGAAAATCAGCTCTCGTGGCATAGGCTGCCTACCCCTGGGTTAGAGCATGCTGCTGAGAGGTGGGAAATCTCTGTTCGTTGTTTCTCTTCATCAGGCAGAGGGGGGACTTGAGAACTTGAGTCTCCCACATCCCGGGGGAGTGCTCTAGCCATGGGGTCACAAGCTACAAGGGAGGGGGCAGCAGCCCCTCCTGCCCCTCTTGTGAAAATCAGCTGAGGCACCAGCTCCAGGAAAGGGGTTCATAGGTGTGCACTGCCAGCAGAGCTAGGGCCTCCCACCTCCCTAAGCAGAGCAGGGTTTAGGACACACCCCTCTCATCAGCATCTGCTATTGGACAGCTTAGGCAGCTCCTTTCCTAATGTGCTGGCTTCTGTGGATCCCATTCTCAGGTGCCTCTTTCTCCCCATGCACTGTCTGGGCCTACGGGCCCAAGCCAGGCTTTGTGGATCACTGTGATTTTCTAGGCACTGTGGCTTCCTGGAGCTAGCTTTGCCCAAGGCCAGCTGGGGTACGTCTACACATGTTGCAATCACAGCTCTGAATGCACTGTAGACACACTACTGCTCTCTGGCCCAATGGCTAGTTAAGTGTTTATCCAAAGTAGAACAGCTTCAGCAGGAGAGATTCCGAGAACCCTACGTTGGACTAGCCCAAAGTCCAGTGATTGGTGCCCCCTCCTGGGAGGTGGGAGCCCCAAGGGTCTCCTTTCTCCGCATCAGGCAAGGGGAGAATTACACCTGGGTCTCCCACAGCTCACTGGGCTAACGGTTATAAAGGCCCCATGCAGGTAGGCGAGATAGACAGGCGAACAAACACCTATCTTCACCTGCTTTGAGGATCCTGCTGGGGCTTAAGCATGAGCTAGGTGTCCAGAGGCCTAGCGGGAGGCATGCATGTGCCCAGCAGCAGAAACAAAACCAGGGGATTTTTACAGTGAAAATTTAGCCATTGAGGGATTTCAGGTGCCTCCAGGGCTAGGGTTTGAGGAACTCAGTGGCACCTAAATTTCTGAGGCCCAGATCCTCAAAGGCGCACAGGCACTGCTCCGCTCAGCACTGCAACACGGCAGCCTGCTGCCCACTGGAACCCTCAGCCCCAGGCCCAGATCCACAAAAGAACATAGGCAACTAATGCCCCATTTGGGGGCAGAGATTCTGGGGGGGTGACCCTCACAGAGGGCTAGGGACACAGACAGGAGTGCCCCTCTCCAGGGCAAGAGAGCGAGGCCCAATGAGGGGAGGTGCAGAGACCCAAGGTGCCACACTGGGCACCAGAATCCAGCTCCACCCAGGGTGGACTTGGGGAAGAAGGTGGACTCCACTTGGTGTCTGTTGTGCATGGGGAGGGCCCAGGAGCATCTCCTGTTCAACATACTACAATGTGTGCATGCTCCTCCATGCACATCACAAACCCTGAGTAAATCTCACAGCCCCCAAAACGGAGGTGTTACTCAGACATGCCAGGCAGATCTATTACCCCTGTGTCTGACCAACTTCTCAACCAGTCATCAAAGGGGGTCATGTAGGGTCTCTGCCAAAAGCTAAGAACTAGCTGGCTGCCATGGTTATTGCACGACAGTAGTATGGGAAATAGTTTAGCAGATGTCAAATGTAGGGGGGAGGGATAGCTCAGTGGTTTGAGCATTGGCCTGCTAAACCCAGGGTTGAGAGTTCAATGGGGGGGGGGGGGGTTAGTTGGGGTTGGTCCTGCTTTGGGCAGGGGATTGGACTAGATGACTTCCTGAGGTCCCTTCCAACCCTGATATTCTACAATTAGGCTGTACAACTGTTGAAGTGAGACTTGGCACTTGGGGCAAGGCAGGGTCTCAGGGCTAGCTCGATCACCACTGGGAATGGTGAACATCTGTGGAGACAGCACAAATAGCCTGTAACCGCAGAAGAGCAAAGGAAATAGCACAAGTTGTTATGCCAAGGAGAAAGTTAGCAGGGGTGCCTCATGAAAGTTGGATCCCAGCTCTCTGAACTGGACAACCACTGCAAGGACTGACCATTGGGTGAGAAATACCTTGTTAGACAGGAAAGTCACTTGTTAATAAGCATAGGCTGTAGATAGTGTTGTATTTTAATTGGAACCTTAGGTTTCCAAACCCTTGATTTTGAACCTCTATTTGAAGCTCTGTTAATTAAACTTCAATTTGGTTTTATTATAGAGCTGTACAAGTGCCATGTGCTAAGGACAGTGCTGAACTGAGGTGAAACCAGTGAACTGGGTGCACTGCTTCCACAAGAGGCAGCAGATGGGTGCATATTAAGGGTGCCCAAAATACAAGGGACTGAACACTCGAATAGCACAAAGTGAGGTGCGTAAACTGCTTGCTTGTAAGAGAATACGCAAAACTGAGGCGGCTAGTTCAATGGAAACGAAAAGGAACAGTCACAAGGGTGAAATGACTGCAAGTTGCATGGAAACTTTTAAAAACACCATAATAGAGGCTCAAACTATCTGTGTACCCCCAAATTTAAAAAATCAGTAAGAGGATGAGAAAAAAACCCTGCCACCATGGCTAAACAATGAAGTAAGTGAGGGGATTAGGGACAAAAAGGCATCCTATAAACATTGGAAGTCAAATCCTAGTAAGGAAAATAGAAAGGAGCATAAACGCTGGCAAGTCAAGTGTAAAAGTATAATTAGTCAGGCCAAAAAGAATTTGAAGAGAAACTAGCAAAAGACTTAAAAAGTAACAGCAAAAACATTTGTAAGTACATCAGAAGCCTGCCGTACAGTCATTGGAGCCACTGGATGATCAAAATGCTAAAAGAGCACTCGAGGAAGACTAGGCTGTTGGAGAGAAGCTAAATTAATTCCTTGAATTGGTCTTCACTGCAGTGGATGTGAGGGAGATTCCCACATGAGAGCCATTCTTCTTACGTGACAAATGTGAGGAAGTGTCCCAGCTTGAGGTGTCATTAGAGGAAGTTTTAGAACAAACTGAAAAATTAAGCAATAAGAAGTCATCAGGACCAGATGGTATCACCCAAGAGTTCTGAAGAAACTCAAATATGAAACCGCAGAGCTACTAACTGCGGTATGTAACCTATCGCTTAAATCAGCCTTGGTACCAGATGACTGGAGGATAGCTAATGTAACGCCAATTGTTTAAAAAGGCTCCAGATGTGAGCCTGGCAATTACAGGCCAATAAGCCTAACTTCAGTACCAGGCAAATTGGTACTGTTGGAATGATCAGAAACATAGAACAACACATCACGTTGATGGAGATTCAACATAGCTTTTGTAAAGGGAAATCATGCGCCACCAACCTATTAGAATTTTTTGAAGGTGTCAACAATCATGTGGATGGGGTGATCCAGTAATTATAGCGTGCTTGGACTTTCAGGAAGCCTTTGACAAGGTCCTTGACCAAAGGCTCTTAAGCAAAGTAAGCAGTCTTGGGATAAGAGGGTCCTGCAATGGATCAGTAACGGGTTCAAAGATAGGAAACAAAGGGTGGAAATGAACAGTCAGTTTTCACAGTGGAGAGAGGTAAATAGTGGGGTCACCCAAGGGTCTGTACTGGAATCAGTGCTGTTCAACATGTTCGTACATGATTCTGGAAAAGGGAGTGAATAATGAGGAGGAAAATGTGCAGAGGATACGAAATTACTCAAGATTGTTAAGTCTACAGCAGACTGCAAAGGGGTATCACTAAACTGGGTGAGTGGGCAAGAAAATGGCAAATGAAATTCAAATGTTGAGAAATGCAAAGTAATGCACATTGGAAAACATAATCACAACTATATATACAAAATGATGAGATCTAAATTACTTGTTACCGCTCAAGAAAAAAAATCTTGGAGTCACTGGGGATAGTTGCCTGAAAACATCCACTCAGTGTGCAGTAGCTGTCAAAAAAGCTAACAATGTTAGAAACCATTAGGAAAGGCTTAGATAATATGACAGAAAATATCATAATGGCACTATATAAATCCATGGCATGCACATACTTTGAATATTGTTTACAGTTCTGGTCACCCATCTCAAAAAAGATACATTAGAATTGGAAAAAGGTAGAGAGAAGGGCAACAAAAATTATTAGGGGTTTGGAACAGCTTCCATGCAAGAAGAGATTAGTAAGCCTGGGACTGTTCAGCTTGGAAAAGAGATGACTGAGGAGTGATACTATAGAGGTCTATAAAATCATAAATAGTGCAGAGAAAGTGAATAAGGAAGTGTGATTTACCCCATCACATAACACATGAACCAGGGATTACCCAATGAAATTAATAGGCAGCAGGTTTGAAACAAACAAAAGGGACTCTTCACACAAGACACAGTCAACCTGTGGAACTCACTGCCAGGGCATGTTATGAAGGCCAAAAGTATAACTGGGTTCAAAGAATATTTAGGTAAGTTCATGGGGGACAGGTGAATCAATGGTTATTAGTCAAGATGGTCAGGGATGCAACCCCATGCTCTGGGTGGCACTAAGCCTCTGGCTGCCAGAAACTTGGACTGGACAATAGGGGATGGATCACTGGATAATTGCCCTGTTCTGTTCGGTTCCTCTGTAGCACCTGGCATTGGCCACTGTTGGAAGACAGGATCCTGGGCTAGATGGACCATTAGTCTCACCCAGTATGGCCATTCTTATGTTCCTATAGAAAAGAGTGGGGCTCATGTAACTGCCTGTGGTGCTAGCAGCCAGTGGATTGGGAGAGTTTCCCATGGTGGGCACAGACAGGACTCCTCGCACCCTGTGAGCAAGTGGTAGTGATTCACCCCAGACACCTCAGGTAACCCCAAAAAATTCACAGGACGTGAACAAGGAATCAAACCCTGGCCCCCAGCGGGACAGAAAGCTGTCTGGACATTACGTACACTGCTGTGTAGTGCTGAGCACATTCTGCTTGCACTTGTTTTGCCTAAGCAGAGCCGAGCCCTGAGGGACCAGCACAGCTCCTGCACAAGATGAGGCATCAGCGATCAGCACTGTGATGAGAAGCAGGATGGCTGGACAGAAAGCAGGCCTCAGTGTGTATTGCAGAGCAAAGCCCTGGTGCTGTGAAGGGACAGAGATTGCTTTCAGAGCTGGTCCAAGCACCGCTTTGCACAGACGAGTACAATGGTAGAAAAATCAATGTAGATAAATTGTTATAACCCCCTTGGTGTCTGCAGTTACAGCATCATTGCTTGGGTTGGATAAGTTCTCCCAGTCTAAGCAACTTAATACCAGGAGAAGTGTGGTCACAAAAAGGGGCTGCGCTGCAAAAATGTGCAGACAAGCCCTTAGTCTATGTCCTTCCTCAGAAGTGTGCATGTGCGCACAAACCCCTGACACCCCTTCCACTGCTGTGTATAGCAGCTCACCGCACACACCCAGACATGCAGGCACAGACACACCTGTGCTTTTGATGCAGTTGGTACATCTTGTCTCAGGCCTGAATGCTGAGAGCCATGACCCCACCACTGGGCTGCACCTCGTCACCTCCAGCCATTCATCATTTTCTTTGCAGACCCAGATCCTTCCGCCCCACCCCCTGCACTCTCACACAATCCCATGTCAGGCCAGCTGAGCACAGACAGACTTCTGACAACCGAAAAGGACGGAATCTCCTCCAGCCAACAGCAACACCCTCCCCACCCCCAGTGCTCAGCGATTGCTGCTGTAACTACTCGGAACAACCTCATGGAGCCAGTCTGGGCAGGAGACAACTTAGCCCAGAAGGACATTTGAATCTGGGGAGAGGCAGACAGACTTAGACTGAAATGGCTCATCTGGCCTTCCCATGGGCAGCAGCCATACAGAGGCCTCACATACTCGTGAGCCCAGCAGCAGCATCTACTGTGTTACTGGCAGCCTGCCCCCATTCCAGTTAGAGTGGCCTCTCATGCATTCCTGGATTCCGGACATGACTACTTCTGGGTATGGTGTGGAGATACCCCTGCCGGCATGACCTCGCCCCCTCCCCACCATGCCCTTGCATGCACCTAGCAGGGGCGGAACAGCACGCTCTTCAAAAGGGCGTTTGCCCAATACAGGACAAAACCACATCCGGCTCAGTCTCAGTACTGGATGGGAAAGAAACCCCACAAAGGTTGGACAGGACAGCCCAGTTTAATACCAGAGGAGAGGCCCACCTAAGCCCAATGCCAGGCAACACTAGAAATCCACAGATCAAATCCCTCCTCGAAATTAGACGACTTCTTCCTGCATCGCCCTTCCTGGAGATCCCCGGAGCCAAGAGCCCCAGCTATGCACTGGGTACCTGGGCAAAGGTCACAGAGCTAGTCTAGAGTGGCACTGAGCACCCAGGCGGTCACATACGCACAGCCGGCCCAGCCCTGTTCCCTCACATGGCCTGGCTTATCAGAAAGGTCTGAGGCCTTGTCCCAGCTGGTTTTATGGCTTGATAGCCCCATAAACCCTGCCAGGCTCCACTTGTTTACCTGGTTTCTCACTCTCTGTTCTCATCATCAAACCCTAGGAGATGATTAACACAGGCGCCAGCCCCCTCAGAGGGCCAGGCCCACACCAGGTGGGATGGTGGGCAGAAGGGGTAGCACGGCGGGCAGAAGAGGTGGCACAGCACCCAAGACCCACTCAATGAGCACCAGCAGGAACTATTTTCAGAGTAGTAGCCGTGTTAGTCTGTATCCGCAAAAAGAACAAGAGTACTTGTGGCACCTTAGAGACTAACAGATTTATTGTAGCATAAGCTCTCCTGGGCTAGAGCCCACTTCATCGGATGCATAGAATGGACCATATAAGAAGAGTGTATATATATATATACATACATACAGAGACAATGCCATACCTGCTCTAAGAGGCTAATTAAATAAGATGACCTGTTATCAGCAGGAAAAAAACTTTTGTAGTGATAATCAAGAATGGTCAATTACAGACAGTTGACAAGAGGTGTAAGGCTAGTTATCATATGGAAAAAGATTCTAGTAGTGTAATGACTCAGCCATTCCCAGTCTCTAGTCAAGCCAGAGTTAATGGTATCTAATTTGCAATACCAGGAACTACTGCACACAAATCCAAAGCTCCATGCCATCCACAAGCTGCCAACTCCCCACGGCAATGCAGGAGAAGGGGAGGAGAGCCCCTAGCTGGGGCAGCCACCTGCCACCGCAGGGCTGGAGAAGGGGGCTCCTGATCCGTGCAGGGCAGGGAGGGAGAGGAGGACAGTGCAAGCCAGCAGATGGGGGCTGGTGCGGGGCGGCTGTTTCCCCTACACATGGAGAGGAGCAGGGCAGAGGCAGGCTAGCTTGAGGAGCGCTGCCCAATAATTCACAGAGAAACATGAGACAATGTTGGCCCCTGCAGGGAGGGGGAAGGGATGCCTGCCCTAACTCCCCCGGTCCGGTCCGGGGCCCCATGAGAGGAGGGAAGCTGCCCTAACCCCGCCTCTCCCGGTCCCGGGCCCCACGGGGGGGGCTGCCCTAACCCCCCCCCCCCCCGGTCCCCACAGGGGAGGGGCAAAGGGGGCCTGCCCTAACAACACCCCCAGTGCCGGGCCCCACGGGGGGGAAGGAAGGCTGCCCTAACCCCCTACCCCCTGGTCCCGGGGCCCACGGGGGCAGGGGAGGCGTGCGCTGCCCTGACCGCCCCCCCCCGGTCCCGGACCCCACGGGGGGGGCGCTGATCTGACCCCCCCGGTCCCTGACCCCACGGGGGGAGGGCTCTGATCTGACCCCCCCCCCGGTCCAGGGCCCCACGGGGGGGCGCTGATCTGACCCCCCCCGTCCAGGGCCCCACGGGGGGGGGCGCTGATCTGACCCCGGTCCCGGGCCCCACGGGGACGCTGATCTGACCCTCCCCGGTCCCGGGCCCCACGGGGGGGACGCTGATCTGACCCTCCCCCCGGTCCCGGGCCCCACGGGGGGGACGCTGATCTGACCCCCCCCCGGTCCCGGGCCCCACGGAGGGGGCGCTGATCTGACCCCGGTCCCGGGCCCCACGGAGGGGCGCTGATCTGACCCCGGTCCCGAGCCCCACGGGGACGCTGATCTGACCCCGGTCCCGGACCCCACGGGGGGGAGGGCGCTGATCTGACCCCCCCCGGTCCCAGACCCCAAGGGGGGGGCGCTGATCTGACCCCCCCGGTCCCGGACCCCACGGGGGGGGCGCTGATCTGACCCCCCCGGTCCCGGCCCCCCCGGGACGCTGATCTGACCCCGGTCCCGAGCCCCACGGGGCGCTGATCTGACCCCGGTCCCAGACCCCACGGGGCGCTGATCTGACCCCGGTCCCGGACCCCACGGGGGCGCTGATCTGACCCCCCCGGTCCCGGGCCCCACGGGGGGGACGCTGATCTGACCCCGGTCCCAGACCCCAAGGGGGGGGGCGCTGCCCCCGACCCGCGGGCGCTGCTCACTCAGCAGAACAAAAGGAGCCTTTTGCGGCCGCGCCCTGCGCCAGCGAAACCCGCCTCACGTGACCGATACCGGCCGGGAGCGCGCGCTAGCAGCGCTCCCCGGGGGCCGGGGCGCGCGGCAACCGGGGTCATGACCCCGTCCGCAGGGAGCAGGGGGCGGGGCCGCGAAGGGGGAGGCTCCGGCTCCCAGCGGCTGAGGCCTCAGCGTGAGGGGCGGTGCCTGGGGCAGCCCCGCCCCAGGAGTCCCGCTGGCTCCCCCCCTAGGTGGGGGGGGGGCGCGCGGCCGGTCACTTTGGTGCCCGCCGGGCGCCGCCTCGGCCCAGGATGCTCCGCTGGTTCGGCCGGCCCCGGTTCTGCCTCCTCCGGGCCCCGCAGCCGCCGGCAGGGTCCGGGTGCCGAACCGCGCCGCGGCCGGTTCCGCCGGCGCGGCCGGGCGCACTTCGGTGACGTAAGTGGTCCGCGCCGCCCGCCACGTGCCCGGCCCGGCCCGCAGCGTCCCACGTGTCGGGTCCCCAGGCCGGGCGCGGGGGCGGGGGGTGAGTCCCCAGGTGCGGGCAGCGTGGGGCCCTGTCACGGTGGCGGGGCTGCTGGGCAGGCCGGGGGTGCGGCACCAGCACCTGCCTGCGAGTCTCCTTCCTCCGCTGCGGGGGCGGCCGGGCCCGGCTCTGCCACCCTCCAGCCGGGCAGCCCAGCCCACAGGCACGTGGTGGCGCCGTTTTCCTGGCGGCCGGGGCCGGGGCCGGGGCCGGCAGGATCTGGCAGCTGCGGAGCAGGGGAGGGACCGCTGGGGGCATGGAAACGACTCTTTCTGAGCTGCAACGACTGGTCCGCGAGGAAAAATCCCAGATACTTCTTCTTTGAAAAATCTGCCCCGGCTCGGGGCAAACTACCAAAAAAGAGGTCATGTCTGGGGAGACCCGGATGTATGGCAATCCTGTGTCCCTGTTCCAGCCTGCCCAGCCCGTGTCCTGCTCCCAGCCTATTTCTGCCTCCAGCCCAGTTCAGTGCCCATGTTTTGCAGGCCACTGCCCCTCTCCTACGTAGTGTTCGACGGGCCTGCACCGCAGCCCCCACTCGTCTTCCTGCACGGCCTGCTGGGCAGCAAGGGCAACTTCCGCGCCATTGCCCGGGCCCTGGTGCAGCGGAGCGGCCGCAAGGTGAGCGCCAGGGGCAGGGCCGGGGGGCAGCCAAGGGCCTGAGTGCCGGGCCCGCCCTGCCCAGCTTGCAGCAGCTTCTCTTCCTCGCCAGGTGCTGACAGTGGACGCGCGGAACCATGGCGAGAGCCCGCACAGCCCCACCATGAGCTACGAGGCCATGAGCCTGGACGTGCAGCGCCTCCTGCGCCAGCTGCACATCCCCAAGTGTGTCTTGGTTGGCCACAGCATGGGCGGCAAAACCGCCATGACACTGGCGCTGCAGCGGGTACGTGCATGTGCGTCTGCCAGGGAACAGTCAGCAGGATGCAGAGTTTGGGGCAATTGCTGCTGTTTGCCCATCCCGCACCACATGGATTCCTCTGCCATAGGGCCTGGCAAGGAGCACAAACGCCCTTCCCTGGGGTGCAGGAGGGCACACCGGGGGTGTCATAGTCGCCGTTCTGTGAGGAATAAGAGCCCAGCCTGTGCTGTCCCGGCAGGGCTGAGCGAAGGCAAGTGGAGTTTGTTCCTTTCTCTGGGCCCCTGGCACTGGCTGGCCTGTGCACTCAGCTCACAGTCAGCACAGCACAGCACAATGGGGCAGGCACCCTCTGTATGACTGCCCCAGAGTGCTGCTCGCACGGAGCTAATGGATCCTGCCTTAAGGAGGGATCCATTCGGGGGAGCTGGGATCTTCTCACACCTAAACTGAGTGGGAGCCATCTGACCACTTCTCATGGCAGACCCCAGGTAGCACACGGTGCTGTAGGAAATGGAATGGCAGTTCGGTACCAGGGGCTCTTCTCTCTGCATCTTCATAGAAGCAACCTCCCAGCATAGTGCTAGGTCTGCTGTGCACCTACAGCTGCTCTCTCTCCAGTGAGGACTTCATTGCCTGTGGGCTTAAAGATTGCCTCACATTTTCCAACACCCACAGTCATAAGTCAGGTTGCTGGGTTTTGTCTCCTGTGACTCCCTGCCATTTCATCTGGGGAATTAATCTGCATTCTCACAGTCAGAGTTACTGTCATGTTGCACCCCAGAGGTGGCTGCATTTCAGGGCTAGCTGACAGCTCCCTGCTATGGAAACAAAAACTGGATATGAACGCCCTGTTTTGCCTTCACTGTCTGCTCTATTGTGTGCTCTGGGATCTTCGCTGGGGAGTGGCAGGCAGGTCGGGGCTGGAAGGCCCTTGGGTAGAATCTAGCCTTTCTTGGGGTGCATCTGTTTGTGGGGCCCTCTGATCATTCCTCGGGATCCTTGTGGCCCTGAGCAGGGTTCCTGCTGGAGTGAGATCCCTACACT
This sequence comes from Mauremys reevesii, assembly GCF_016161935.1. NCBI lineage: Eukaryota > Metazoa > Chordata > Testudines > Geoemydidae > Mauremys > Mauremys reevesii. The sequence continues at coordinate 3,383,563 of NC_052642.1, read as the reverse complement.
CGCTTGTGTCCCCAGCCAGATCTCGTGGAGCGCCTGGTGTCTGTAGACATTAGTCCCACAGAGAGCGTGGCTGTGACAGATTTCCCGGCCTACATCTCTGCCATGAGGAGAGTGAGCATCCCAAGTGGAATCCCCCGCTCCACTGCACGCCGGCTGGCAGAGGATCAGCTGCGTCCAGCCATCCAGGTAAGGTAGCCCACACGGAGCCCTCCCCTCTCCCAGAGTGGGAGCACACTGCCCCAGAGCCACCAGCCCCAGCCGGTGCTCTTCCATCCCCATGCCCTTAGTCCTGGCCCTGATGTCCGTCTGACCCTCAGCAGGGCCCGCACTGGGGCTTGGCATTGCGGCCACCGCATCTGTCGTGGTGGTGCGGGGGGGGGGGGTGTGTGCTGGAGCAGACACGTGCCACGTGGTGTGTCAGGTCTGCCAGTGTGGGTGTGTGATGGAGTGTCCTGGGGCGTCCCTGGCTGGCGTGTGTGTGTGCTCTGTGACGGATGGACATGCTTTACCTTCGCCGCAGGTGTCGGCAGTAAGGCAGTTCCTGCTCACCAACCTGGTGGAGGCCGAGGGCCGTTACATGTGGCGGGCGAACCTGGAGGCCATTTCCCACCATATGGCCAATATCGTGGGCTTCCCTGTGTTCCACACCCCTTACACAGGACCCACGCTCTTCCTAGCAGGATCTGACTCCCCCTATGTCAGGTGAGTCCTGGGATTCTTGTGGCTCTGAGACCCACAGCTTGTTCCCTCTCACTCTGCTGCCACAGGTACTGAGGGGTGGAGTGAGCCCTGGGCTCCCTGAGCTGGAGGGGTGTGTGTATGAGGGGATCCCAGTGTGAGACAAGGGCTGATCGTGTTTGGGGGGATCCCAGCGTGAGCCCTGGGCTGATCGTGTTTGGGGGGTGGGATCCCAGCGTGAGCCCTGGGCTGATCGTGTTTGGGGGGTGGGATCCCAGCGTGAGCCCTGGGCTGATGGTGTTGGTGGTGGTGCGGGGGGGGGATCCCAGCGTGAGCTCTGGGCTGATGGTGTTGGTGTGGGGGGGATCCCAGCGTGAGCCCTGGGCTGACTGTGCTGAGGTGGGGGGGGGATCCCAGCGTGAGACCCGCGCCGACTGTGTTGGGGATCCCAGCGTAAGCCCCATGGGCCAGCTCTCGGGTACGTTCTTTCCCCCTGCAGCTCCGAGGACTACCCGGAGATCGAGCGGCTCTTTCCCGAGGCAGAGATCCAGTATATCCCAGGTGCTGGCCACTGGGTCCATGCAGATAAGTCCCAAGAGTTCATCACGGCCATCTGCAACTTCCTGCTGCTGCCATAGAGCTCCTTCCTGTGCAGGCCGAGAGAGCGCGATTCCCAGGGCTGCCTACTCCGGGATCACCACGTGAAGGACATGGGGATCCTCTTGGGGACAGATCACTGCTGAGGTGTGGCCCCTGTCCACAAGCAGGGCCTCTGAGATGGAAAGCTCAGCACCTGACCCATGCGTCTGTGTGACAGGCTAGAGCGGAGAGTGAGGCAGGGCTGCACTGCCAGGGCCAGGATCTCTCTCCACCCCAGGCAGCTGGAGATGATTTGGCCTCAGTGCTCGTTCCAGCGGGCCAGGGCAGATCTGGAGTTGAGGCTCCCCGCAGGCCATCATGCCCTTCCATGTGCATCCCCAGCATGTTGGGGCAGTGGCCCATGGGCTCCCTGGCCCTGTTCTTCCCTCTTATTTGAATCCTTTCTTTGGGGTCTTAAGGTTGTTCTCATTCCCAGCCCCCTTCCCCAGCACACACAGACCTCCAAGCACACATAGACCCTTGACTGGGCCGGTTCTCAGAGACTCTGAGCTCTAGGGTGGGGGGTCAGAGTCCAATCTGTCCAGATTCCAGCGTGCAACCCCAACCTTGCTGGAGATTCCATCCTCCACCAGAGGCTGGAACCAGAGCGCTGCCTACTCTTGCTCTGCCTTTCTGTATCACTTCCTGGGACTCTGTACAGTATTTAAAATAAAGCCAAATCAGCACGGAGGCATCGAAACCTACAGGCCTTCTCCCAGAGGCAAGACCAGGGGAGTGGGGCAGCAGCATGTTCTCCTCTGAGCCTTAGCAGAATGAGAGTCCAGAGAATCTCCTAGTCTCACAACACAAGAACCAGGGGACATCAATGACATTAAAAGTCAGGAAACTCAGCTCAGATCAAAGCAAATACCATTTCACCCAACACATACAACTGTGGAACTCACTGCCACTGGACATCATTAAGTCCCTGACTTTATCAAGACTCAAATAGAGACTGGGCATTTATCTGGATAACAAGAACTTCCAGACTCAACAATTAATATTAAAAGAAGAGTTTTGGAAGGGAGATTAAACCCTCCTGCTTCAAGGTTTGACTGGTCTCTGATCATTAGGGATTAGGATAAGATCTTTACGTGGACAGATTATCCCAGAGGGATTCTGCGGGGTTCCTGCACCTGCCCTTGAAGCATCTGATGATGGCCACTGTCCGACACAGGGTACGGGCTAAGTGGACCAGTCTGGCAATTCCTGTGTTCCTATTGTGCTCCTGGACGCAGTCTCCTTCTGGGTTGGACTGGGGTGAGCGCAGCCTGGAATGAGGGGTGCACTGACCTTGCTGTTTCTCAAGCTCCAGAACTATTGATTCTTTGGTTCCAAGTTGCTGGAGTAGAGCTTGCTCACGTCAGGAGCGGCAAATGCCTCCTTAGGATAGATTATAGATTCTAAACCAGAAGGGGCTATTTTAACATTTAGTCTGACCTGCGTTCCACTGGCCAGAGAGCTTCCCTGGAATAATTCCTGGTTGAATACTGCAGATCTTTTAGAAAAAACAGTCAATATTGATTTTTAAATTCCTTTGGTAAATTGCTCCAATGGTTAATTATCCTGACTGTTAGAAATGTGCAGCTCATCTCCAGTCTGAATTTCTCTACCTTCAGCCTCCAGCCATTGAATCTTATTATACCTTTGTCTGCTAGGTTATTCGGCCCAGATCCACAAAGGATCCCAAGTTCTATTGAATTCTTTGTTCTGTGTTGCACGATTTACTAAGCAATCCAGATCGCTCTGTGTCCGTGACTTGTCCTCTTTTGTTATTTTTAGAACTCTGTAAATCTGCAGATATTTGCTTTATATCCAGATATCTGCATCTGCAAATCATCTTTGCAGATTGAAGATCAGATGCAGATACAAATTTTGTATCCGCGCAGGGCTCTAGTTATTTACCACTCCCCAGTCTTTGTGTCATCTGTAAAGTTTATCGTGAGGTTTTTATGTTTTCATCCAGATCACCGGCAAACATGTTAAATTGCATAGGGCCAAGAACCGATTCCTACAGGACCCCACTAGGAACACTTGCTTAATGGGTTTAAAATGTAACTACATGAAGAATCATCATCAGGTAGCCAGCTTTTAATCCATTTAATGTGTGTCATATTAATTTTATATTGTTCTAGTTTATTAATCAAAATGTCAGGTGGTACCAGGCCGAACGTCTATTGCAGCAACACTTGTCACCTTGATCAACCAAATTCGTAATCTCATCAAAATAGATACCCAGTTAACTTGGCAGGCTCTGTTTTCCATAAGCCCCTGTTGATTAGCATTGATTACATTACTCTCCTTTAATTCTTTATTAGTCGAGTCCCACAGCAGCCATTCCATTTTCTTGGCTGGGATTGATGTGGGCTGATGGGTCTATAATTACCCGGGTCATTCTGTTCACCCTTTTTGAATATTAGCCCAAGATTAGCTTTCTTCCCATCTCCTGGAGCTTCCCCGGGGCTCCAGGGGTTATTGAAGATCAATGTTAACAGTCCAGTGTGCATCCTCCAGGGCAGCAGCACAGTCTGACCATTCCTTTCCTCCCCTAGGGAGTGCCCAGCTCCCCGGGGGTCCTGTCCCAATCCAAACTGCTTCAGATCTCAGCCCCCCAGGCTGTAGGCAGGCCCAGTAGGAAGGCAAGTTTCTCCCTGAGCAGTGGAAGATAGAAGCAGCCCTTGGTGTCAGTGAGTGCCTAGGGCCAGTGCAGCAGTGCTTGCTGGTCTCCTGGACCCCTTCCAGTTGTCTTTTCCTTCTCTGCTGCTAGTTATTGCCCCATGCTTATCATGGGAGTGAAAGAGCTTCAGTTTCCAGGGAGCAGCAGTGTCAGGCTGTCCAGTCACAGGGGCTTCATGCAGCCCCCTGAGCTAAGCAGAAAGGGGGTTGCAAGGGGGTCTCCGAGCAGCAGGAAAGGAGAAGTGTCCCTTAAGGAACCTGCGCTCCCAGTGTGATACTGTGGCTAAGAGGGCTAATGCGATCCTTGGAGGTACAAGGGGCATCCCGAGTTGGAGCCGCGAGGTGTGCGGCATTGGTGAGACCAGCTGTGGTGTCCACACTTCAGAAAAGGTGCTGACAAAGTAGGATGGGTCCTAGAAGAGCCATGGGAATGATTTGAAGTCTGGAAAACCTGCCTGAAAGGGCGAGACTAAGGCCATGTCTACGCCATGGGGACTAGAGCGGCATGGCAATGGCACTGCAGCTGTGCCAGCAAAGTCCCTCAGTGGAGGCAGGGCCTACAGGGACTGAAGGGGGAACGGTTTTCCATGGCTATAGGACCTCCCTTTCAGTGCCCCAAGAGGGAGGTAGGGAGGAATTTCCCTTGGATTTGGCTTTGTTCTCCCGTGCAAGCGTGTGCTGTGCTCCAGCCTGGGGCAGGAAGGCGATGGCAAAGCAGACACGTAACCAGGGCCCAATCAGTGAGGCTATGGGAATGACAGCAAACCTGCCACCGCCCGTGTGGCAAGACTCCCCCTAAACGAGCCCCAAGCTTTGTTTTCTTCCTTGGCAACTCTCCGAGCCTGACCTCCCCCGGCCAGCCAGCAGGTGGCAGTAGCCACCTAGTAATGACGCTGGGTTTCCTGGTGCCTAGGCAGAGCCAGGGTCTTGCATCTGCAGCCATGTTCATTGTTGCTGTCACCAGCTGGGGGGCGGACCTTCAGCCCCTCAGACTGGCCTAGACCTCACAAGACTCAGGTCAGCCAGCTTGAGTTCCATTCTCTGGGTGCTCCAGGGTCCCATCGTCCAGCTTTTTTCTGCAACCAGCAGGGCTAGAAACGCAGTTTAGTGCAGCGGGCAGCCAGGATGTTGATGCATTGAGGGGACTCCAGAAGTTGGGACTTAAGGAAAACACCAAATACCCTGCGACATGCAATGAAAGCGCAGGGGTTGGCAGGTGTCATTTATTCCCTGGCCCTCTGTTCCCGGTGCTCACTGCTGTGAAAGGAAGGGGGGATTATCATGGAGAATTGTGCCTTTGCTGCATGCACTGCACAGCCCAGCTCCCTGCCCTGAGCCTGGATGCTGAATGCTGATCAGGGGCCTGGCTCAGAAATCCCCCGTGGGTGCCAGGCCTCAGCTGCCACGCCGTTCTCCAGCTAGCCCAGCTCACCAGCCTCCCTAGGGCAAGGGCCGCACCCCATGAAAGCAGACAGCTGGGAAGAGGAGGTGGGAGCCAGGGGGTGCATGGGGGTTAGGTGTGGGGGAGGAGGGAGCCTGGGATCCTTCCCTCTCCTGTCTCTTTAAAAGCAGCTTTGCTCCACAGAGAGGGTCGGCCAAGGTGCTGCATGGTCTGTGGCCCCCCTTGCACCCTCTGAGCCCATGGGCAGGGGGCCAAGCCAGGGGGCTCCCCCAGGGTGCACTGTCACTTGGGCCAGGGCTGGGGAGAACCCTGCATCCTTGGAGGAGCAATGCCCCCTCAACCAGCCGCCTACGCTGGGCTCAGAGTGGGGCTGGGCCCTGGGCTCTGTCTGGAGCCCTGACTCCCGGCCAGCCCTGCCCTGCCTGTGTGCAGGGCCCCGCTCCCCTTGCAACAGCCTGAGCTTCGGGAGCAGCAGGAAGAGGAGGGGACCAGGCATTGCTTTCACTTTCTGTTACTCAGAGCTCCTGTGAGCGGGGCCTGGGGCGATGGCTGGTGAGTGAAGGGGTCTGGGCAGAGGCAGGAGGGTGGCTGGGCTCTGTTCCGTCCCCCTCTTCGGGCCCTGGTGCACACCCTGCCTGGGGCCTGGCAGCTGCGGGCGTGGGGCAGCCTCCGCTCCTGCCAGACACGAGGCCAGGCCTCAGGGCTTGAGTTAATGCTCCTGCCTGTTCCTCCGAGGTGGGGCTGGTGCTGTGCTCTTCCCCTCCTTCCTTCGCCCCTGGATGGGGCCAGCCCCCCTCTGACCCCCCAATCCCTGCCTGCTCCTCCTGGATGGGGCCAGCCCACCTCCGACCCCCCAATCCCTGCCCGCTCCTCCTGGATGGGGCCAGCCCCCCTCCGACCCCCCAATCCCTGCCCGCTCCCCCTGGATGGGGCCAGCCCCCCTCTGACCCCCCAATCCCTGCCCGCTCCCCCTGGAGTGGGCCTGCCCCCCCCTGACCCCCCAATCCCTGCCTGCTCCCCTGGATGGGGCCAGCCCACCTCTGACCCCCCAATCCCTGCCTGCTCCCCCTGGATGGGGCCAGCCCCCCTCCGACCCCCCAATCCCTGCCCGCTCCCCCTGGATTGGGCCAGCCCCCCTCCAACCCCCCACTCCCTGCCCGCTCCTGGATTGGGCCAGCCCCCTCTGACCCCCAATCCCTGCCTGCTCCCCTGGATGGGGCCAGCCCACCTCCGACCCCCCAATCCCTGCCCGCTCCCCCTGGATTGGGCCAGCCCTCCGACCCCCCAATCCCTGCCTGCTCCCCCTGGATGGGGCCAGCCCACCTCCGACCCCCCAATCCCTGCCCGCTCCCCCTGGATGGGGCCAGCCTCCCTCCCACCTCCCAATCCCTGCCTGCTCCCCCTGGATGGGGCCAGCCCCGCTCCGACCCCCCAATCCCTGCCCGCTCCCCCTGGATGGGGCCAGCCCCCCTCCCACCCTGTAATCCCTGCCTGTTTTGCCCCTTTAAGGGCATGGGGCCAGCCAGCCCTGTTCAGTGCTCAGCCCCAGCTGGGAAGGGGCCAGGGGGGTTCTGTGGAGGGCGGAGAGAGCTCAGCTGGAGCGGAGCTGTGGGAGCGGGAGAGGCAGGGGTTGGGAATGGCCCTGGAGGGGGCAGGCAGGGCTCCTGCAGCCTGTTTTGTGTTACTTTGGGAAGGATTTGTTTGAAGGAATAAACCATGTCCCGAGGGAGGGGCCCAAGGCATTGAATCCCTACTGGGCTGGGGAGAGCTGGCCAGCAGCCCCCGTGCCCCACACGGAGCTGCCCCCACCCGGCCAGTCAATGGCAGGAGCTCCAGGACGGCCAGGCCAAGGATCCTTTGCGATGTAGCCAGACCTGCACGTGCAGGGAGCCTCCTGCCCCAGGTGCTGAGCCCACCTGTGTGAGCTGGGGCCAGGCCCGGCTGCCTGCAATGGAAAGGTTGGGCAAAGAGCACTTGTCCAAAGAAGCTGGGTGTCGGGGGCCACTAGCTCCCTGGCTGCTAGGGGCTCAACATGCCGTCTGGGGACTGTTAGCGCTTCCTCCGCCCCCCGCCCTGCCCGTGACAGGCCCCATTGACAGAAGGGGGAACGAGGGCAAAGGTTAAGGCCAACGTTCCCTTGGGTATTTAGGCCCCGAAATGGCCTGACTATTGCAGTCTGAGGCCCTCCGGGCTATTCGCACTTGGGTGCTTCGATCTGGATGTAGGTGTCTAGCTGGAGCTGGCTCTCCTGCTGGGCTGGGCGGGCGCTGGGCCTAGTCCCATCAGCGTTGGCCTTGGCAACGCTGCTCCAGCCAAGAACTGCTCTGGTGCCCTCCCTGCTTCCCCTAGACCCCAAGGGCGAGCCCTGGACTGTGGACAACCTGGGAGACGAGCTTTCAGCACTAGTTTACACACTCGGGGCTTGTCTGTGGCTGGAACGCTGGAGGGGTGCCGCCGCTGGAGCGGTTCGGTGAAGTCCCACCTACCCGGCTAGGAGAGGTTCTCCCATCGGCACATGCAGCCACCTCTCAAGAGACGCTAGCCCTGTGTACACCAGGGGTTAGGTCGCTTTAACTGCGTCGCTCAGGGGAGTGGATTTTTCACACCTCTGAGCAAAGTAGTTCAACTGACCGAATTTCTTAGTGTAGTCCAGGCCTTTGGGGATGTCTGCACTTCAAACACAGCCATGAGGCCACGCCCTGCAGTGTGGAGGGGGGTTCTCCCATCACTGTTGTTTATCCACCTCCCCAAGAGGAGGCAGCTAAGTCGATGGCAGAATTCTTCCACTGTCCTAGTGCTGCCTACACTGGGGGATGGGTTGTCTAGATGCAGGCATACCACAGAGCTACACTACAGACTTAGACTGGTATAACTGCATCGCTTGGGGGGGTGAAAAATCCACACCCCTGAGCGCCGTAGTTACACCCACCTAGCACTGTGTCAGTGAGAGCTTGTCCCGTGCGGAGGTGGATTAAGCCAATGGGAGAAGCTCTCCCGCCGGTGTAGGAGCGTCTTCACTTAAGCGCTACAGGGGATGCAGCCTTTTCAGTGTAGACCTGCCCTGCGGCTCTCACTCTCGGGGTGGATTGTTCTGCGCCTGGGAGACGTAGCTCGGCCCGATGTGAGTTTTCGGTGTAGCCCAGCCCGAAGTTCCCCTCCCCCCAGCGGGCAGGCTGTAACGCAAAGGGAGCAATCTCCACATTGCGAAAGAGAAGCCAGAGAGTGTCACTCTGGGGAGGGGCGGAGCCCTTCCAGCTCTGCCACTCCCTGCCCACTCCGTGCGCAGCCGGGCAGCTGGGCATTCGGGGTCACCAGGCTCCGGCCTCGCAGCTCCTGGAGCTCTTCGCTTTTCTCAGGGTCGCACGACCCGCGGGAACGTGGCTGTGGCTGGTGCTTCCTTGCTGCTCCTGGTGCGTCAGACGCACACCCGCCCCAACCCGCACTCAGTGAAATCCCTCCACCACTGTAGCTGGCTTCCTGATGGGCTGGCATGGGCAGACGCTCCTGTTGTGTCAGCTCTCTGGTTCCACAAGGGAGCTTAATTGCTTCTTTACCCTGACTGAAAGCGGCTGTCACGACCACCAGCAGCGTCAGTGAGGTTTAACCGGACCTTTGACTCTCAAGTGCAACAGTTAAGGACATTGCCATTGGAGGTGTGAGCTAACCCCGCACCGCGTGCCTGGGACAGGTCTCCCCTGGCCGAGCAGTGCAGCCGCAGGCCGGGCTCACTGCAGGGGCTTGTCACGCCGGGAACAGCGAGGGACTCACCTTAATGAAGGCTGCGAGTCTGGAAAACAAAATGGCAGCCTCATAAAAATGTCCCAGGTTAGCGAGTCAGCCCAGTGTGTGCGTGCTTGGGCAGGCGCTGGAGGCTGGTGCCGTGAGTGGGGAGATGGGGGGTTCTGTGTGAAGGGAATGTGTGGGGTGCACATGGAGGGCTGTGGGGTGGGCCATGGCTGTTATCAGCTGGTCCCTACGGGAGCTCCACTAGTGCAACCCCCCTGGGAAGGAGCTGCCTGGTGCAGCCCGGTACATGCACACGGGGCCTGGCGCCGCCATGGCCAGGTACAAATACCCCGAGGGCTGGCAGGGCCCGAGGGGAGGCCCCAGGGGCTCACGTGGCTGCTCTTACAGATCGGCAGTTAAGCAACGTGCGGATCAGGTTTGTGGAGAGCGTGAGCAAGGCCGTGATCAGCACCCTCCTGGACGACCTGCTGGAGAGACGAGTGCTGAACGAGGAGGAAGTGGAGGAGGTGAAGGACAGCTACAGTAAGAAGAGTGACCAAGCCAGGTGCCTGATTGATGGGGTGAGGAAAAAGGGTGCCAAAGCCAGCGAAATATTCATCGAGCGCCTCTGCGTCAGAGATGTCCACCTGGCCACAGAGCTGGGGCTCGGCGCCCCCTCGGGTGAGTGGTGCCACAAGGGCTGGTTCTCCAATCTCTGGGGGGCTGCACGCACGGGGCACCCGGCTGGGCTGTGCAGGGGTTCTCCCGTGGGCACTGGCCTTTGGGAGCCCCACTCTGTGCAGGGCTCTCTCTCCTTCCAGGGGTGTGACGTGCACATGCTGGTTATTAAACCAGCTGCAAAGCCCTGGCTGCTGCCGCCCAGGCCCGTGTTTCCTGCTAGCCACAGCAATGGCAGAGCCAATGCCACGGATGTGCCTGCTCTGTCCAAACGCAGGGATTCCCCAGACCCGATTCCCAACAGGGCAGCTAGAGAGCCAGGCTGACCCACCCCTCCCTGCTGGGCATCAGCAAGGGACTGAGCAGCTTCCTGCTCAGAGCAGCAGAGGTGCTAGCACAGCCCCATGAGTGTCCTGCTGGGGACGGGGCTCCTCATGCAGGGATCTCCCCTTGGGGCGAGGGCTGGGCAGCAGCTGAGCCAGGCCCCACATGCTGCCCAGAGTGCGGAGATGCTGCCAGAGCAGGGTACCCATGGCACAATGGGGCGGGGGTGCCCTGACTCCACCCACCACGTTCCATGACCTGTCACTCCCAGGTGCACAGTGGCAGTCGAGGGGCGATGGAGAGGGACAACTCAGGCTGTCTATCCCAGCCCCCCAGCAGGCCATGGTTGTGCCCTCGCCGACCCACCCCATCGCACTAGCCAGTGTGGAGGGGTAGCCACCTCGCTTTACTGCTCCCTGTTCTGCGTTTCTCCCTCTGCCTTTCCCAGGGGGGATTTCAGGACAGCACGTGTGGCTCCCAGCTACTAACTGCCTCCTCTCAGCTAACGCAGGGTTTATGATCCCAGGGTCTGCTGCAGAAACCCAGCAAGCGCCATCTCAGGAATGGATCCAGCCCTGCCCCCGGGAATTCGTCCAGCGGATCCAGAAGGAGGAAGCAAAGGAGGTGCTCTGTGCTGCTCCCTTTGGGCTTCTCCCATGGGTGTATGCGGCAGAGACCCCAGAGCTCAGACACAGCCTGCTGGCTACAGCCAGATTTTACCTCCAGCATCGCTGCGACGGGGCCCCAGGGACCGGGGTGCAGGAGGGGTGGACACCACCATCCTGACAATTTTGCCCCCCAAGCCCTACACCTTTGTCTGTACAGTGTGGAGCCAGAGGAGCAGTGGCTGGTCTTGGTGGTCTGACAGTGTTTGATTTTAGCTGCATGGAGACTGCAAGTTGCCCCTTCCTGCCAGATACCTTTGAAGCACTGACAGCAGCATGATGGCCTGGGGCAGCTGATCCAATCCCTTGGTCGCTGCCCCCAGTGCCAGATCAGCTGTGTGGTGTCAGGGAGGGGGCGAAGCCTTGGAAGGAGCAAGATCTTTCTGAGCCCTCACTAGGTCACCCGAGCAGGTGGGGAACAGTCTCCAAGAGGAAGCTAAGCTTCTCCGTGACGGGCATGAGGGCGCTGCAGGCTCCTCTGTGGAGGACAATGCCCAGCCAGCCCCATGTGACTAATCACAGGCAGGTTTGCTTTATACACCGAAGACCAAGATCATCCTCATGCTCCAATGGCCCCTTAAAAACGCTCTGAAGGCAGGAGCTCCGGCCCGAGGCAGCGCTTTCCTGGGGTTCTGCGCAGCCTCACGGACTCGTTTTCGCTAGCAGACCCCATTAGAAACCGCCGCACACACTAGCACTGCAGTAACGCTTCACCAGCTGACACGAACTCCAGTCAGAGACCACCCCATTCTCCACTGCCTGGCTGTGCAGGGCTGGATCCTAGCTCTCCCCACTCAGCCCCTGGCCCAGCTGGCCCGGCTGTTTGGCTGTAGTGGCCCCAGCTATGTTTCCGGCTGTGTGAACAGTATCATACAGGGACTGGAGCTAAGTCTGGCTGCATCCACCACAGGGCCGCCCAGAGGATTCAGGGGGCCTGGGTCCCCTGCCACCAAATTCCCGCCGAAGACCTGGAACTTCGGCGCAGGTCCCGGGGCGGAAGGACCCCCCGCCACCGAAGACCCGGAGTGGAAGAAGCTCCAGGGGTCCAGGCCCCACGAGAGTTTTCCGGGGCCCCCGGAGTGAGTGAAGGACCCCGCTCCAGGGGCCTCGAAAAACTCTCTTGGGGGCCCCTGTGGGGCCTGGGGCAAATTGCCCCACTTGCCCCCCCTCTGGGCGGCCCTGATCCACCAGGGTGACATAGACCCTTTCCCCCACAACAACAGCCCCCATGAGAGAGTACTTGCGGGGAGCCTCTTCCTCCACACTGCCCAGGAGCCATGTGACAGTCTCCTTGTAGGGATGCTGAGGGGCATGGAGCAGAAGGGGCTCCTTGGTAATTTGAGGAGTGGTATCCTTCCTATGGGTCTTGGCGCCGTTCTGCCACGTGCACTAGGCCCCCGAAGCGAGGGCTGCGGCGTGGCCAGCCCAGCGTGAGTTTTCCTTTCTTACAGATCTATTCCATCCGGGACAAGGCGACGCGAACCCGCCTGGCCCTCATCATCTGTAATGTTGAGTTTGAGCATCTCCGCAGGAGGGATGGGGCTGACGTGGATGTGAAAGGGATGCAGAAGCTTCTAGAAGGGCTGGGATACAAAGTGGAAACCCACTGCAACTTAAACGCCCAGGTACAGAACCTCCCCAAGCCACAGTGACTGTCCCAGGCCCCTGGGGAAGGTGCTGTGACCTTTGCTTGGTTCATTCCTGGCTCAGGCCCCCCTTGGCAGGGGTCTTGGGGCTGGTTCCTTGTAGGAGCTGCCAGTAGGGGGACGTCGGATCCCTCCCCAAGCCCTCTCTGGGATGGGAACACTCGCCATGGGAATCCTCCATCCAAGAGGGCACTGGCTGCTGCCGCTGGAGGTCTTACCCCCGCCCCCAACGGTGCCCTCAGGAGTAGCCGTCATTCTTCTGGCTGCTGTTCACTGACACTGCTGTCCCCACGTTGCTTTCAGGCCATGGCGGAGACCCTGAAGCAGTTTGCTGCTCGGAACGAGCACCAGACCTCGGATAGCACCTTCCTCGTGCTCATGTCTCATGGCGTCAGGGCTGGCCTGTGCGGGACAGATTGCCAAGATGAGTCCAAAGACATCCTTCCTATCGACACCATCTACAGCACCTTCAACAACAAGAACTGCCAGGCACTGCTGGGAAAACCCAAAGTGATCATCATTCAGGCCTGCCGTGGGGGTGAGTCTGCACTCTGGGCCAGGGCAGGTGGCCTGCCACCAGGGGAAGGGCACCCCCTGGAATGCGGGTGTGGGAGAGGGAAAACATGGCCTGCTCTTGGCCGTAACTGGTGCCCATGTTTCCCAGAGAACCGCGGACAGGTGTGGGTGAGTGACTCTGCAGAGCTCCCTGGAGATGGCTCCAGCCTCGCTCCGCTGCCTCCTGAAGGATTGGAAGATGATGCAAGTCGCCGAATCCACGTGGAGACCGATTTCATCTGTTTGCATGCTACAACGCCAGGTAACTGGCTGCCAGCAGCAGGCTGGGGGCGAGGGGGGCTGTGCTGGGACATGCACAGAGAGCATTGGCTCTAAATGGGCTGAGCCCATGTATCCAGTTCTGCCTGGGGACCCTCCCAACCCCGATCTGCTCTCTGTGCTCTGCTGATCTGCTCCCACCATGGCCTCCAGCGGCCTCCTCCTGGCCAGACTTTAGGGCCTCTACCCCAGCCTCAACCTCCCAGCCACGGTGGGGAGAGACGCTCTCCCCCAGCCCCGACCCTGCCGCAGTGGGGAGAGAGGCTCTCCCCCAGCCCCGGCCCTGCTGCGGTGGGGAGAGACGCTCTCCCCCAGCCCCGACCCTGCCGCAGTGGGGAGAAATGCTCTCTCCCAACCCTGGCCCTGCTGCGGTGGGGAGAGACGCTCTCCCCCAGCCCCGGACCTGCTGCGGGAGAGAGGGCTGGGGAGAGTCCTCTCACCCTGCCACAGCCCCGGGGGCAGCCTGCACCCCAAACACCTCATCCCCAGCACCACCCCAGAGCCCTCACTCCCCCCACAACCCAACCCTGAGCCCCCTCCCACACTCCGAACCCGTCGGCCCCACCCCCGCCACACATCACCTCCACATTGATTCACAGAACAAAGTTCATTCTGCACATGGATGTAAAGAATTAGAGGGACACTGGCTGGAGGCCTCGTTTGAAAGCCAAGTTTAGGTGCTGGAGCACAAGCCGCTCAACCGACTGCCTGGAGTCAGCCCAGGCCAGCCCGTGTGCCAGGAAGTCCAGAGGCTCATTCCTGACAGCACCTAGAGCCAGGAGCTGCACTCAGTCTCCAGTAGCCTCTTGGACCCCGGCCAGTGCTGCGTATCTGGCTCTGCAGAAGGAACTGAGCAGAGCCTGGCTTGACAGAGTGGGGGTAGCAGGGTGTGGTACTGCAGTACAGTCAGGGCCATTGACCTGGATTTCCTGCAGGAGAGCTGTGACCCAGAGACCTGGAATGGGAAGCCCTCTGGTCAGCGAGCTTTCCAGAAAGCCCTGCAGGTGCCGGTCCCTCTCGGGGATAACTGGAGACTCAGATCTGCTCTGCTTTTGCCCTTTCCATTTGTTCTCTGGCCTGTGTTGTACAGGAAATCAGCGGTTCCCCAGGTGGGGTCCACCGTGGGTTACACGGGGTCCGTCTCTTGAGCCAGGGCCCGAATATGCTGGAACAATGTTCTGGCCCTTTTGCTGCATGGAGGAGGCCATTTTGAGACCAAAACGCATCCTGTGTGCAGCATGACCACACTGTGTGTGGGAGGTCGCACTGGCAGGGCCCCCTGCTGGGCTGGGAATGAAGGGGGTCCAGGACACTTAGTAAACTGCCAAAGGAACCCTTGGGGGGACAAGGTTTGGAAACCGCTGGCTCAGATCATCATAATGGCCACCTACTGCCTCCCAAGCGCCTTCTCCTGGCCCCAGGCTGCTCTCCAGTCACCTGCCTCTGTGGCTGTCCCATCTCTTCTGCAGCCATTGGAGAAGTCACAGTTCACAGAGTAATTCAAACTCAAAGGATCCCGTTTATTGAGCCTCTGGCGCACATTGGCTCCCTCTCCCAGCATCTAACACGAAGGCTTTCCAAACAAACCACCGCCTGAGGCCCTCTTCTCCCCGGCTGTAGCTGGGCACATCCCCCTCCTCCCTGGGGATCTGTCCGTCCCCCCGCTGCCCGGCTCCCTGCAGACTCACTCACTTAACCTGCAGCTTCTGGCTGCCTTTTACCCTGGGGTTCCCCCCAGGCGTGGCTCATCCTTGTCATCAGGGCTGGCTTGGCCTCCAGCTCTCCAGCCCATGGGCAAGCCACCCTGGTACAGGCCCCTTCTGGCCTGAGCTAGGAAGGGCTCTGCTTGGCACAGTGCTGTGTCTGTGGCAATCCCTCGCAGCCCTCCATTGCCAATGAACAGTCTTACCAGCCTGACCTGCCTGTTCCTCTCCCCACCCCACAGCGACTGGGCCAGAACCGCTCAGCTTTGCCCTCCTAGTCATTCCTCTTCTCTTCCCTTAACTTCAGCCTCACTGAGAACTCCCAGCTGCTCTGTGAAGGGTGAAATCCCTTTGCCAGCCCCAGCCCCCCCGTCTCCAGTGTCTGTTGTAGTCTAGAGGGAGAAGCAGCCCTGCCCCACGGTGTATAACAGCCTTTTGTCTCCACAGACACTTTGTCCTGGAGATCTCCAAAAACTGGCTCCGTCTTCATCACCCGTCTGATAGAGCAGCTCCGAACCAAAGCCTGCCGCTTCCCCTTGGAGGAGATCTTCCGACAGGTGACTGTCCTTCCTGCTGGGTGACTGGGAACGACCCCCCTGCTAACGATCAGCAGTACCGCAGCAGGGAACTGTCCTCAGCCCCATGAGGAGCAAATCATTCCCCTACAGGCATCCACAGTGCACAGTATATTAAAATCATGCTCCGTGTCTGTTTGACCGGGGGAATCTTAGCAGAGTTCACAGTGCATGTCTTCAGGGCAGTCTGAGAGGAGAGGCAATGGCCTGGCCGGACCCACAAAGGGACAATTGGAAGCAACCTGCCACCTAGTGGCTTCCACACACTGTGAGCTAGGCCCCAGCTCCCTGTGCAGTGCATGGGGAGAGACAGGTGCCGAAGGATGGGATCCCCAAAAGCCAGCCCAGAAGGTGGGGAGCCACTTGAGCTGGCCAATGGGAGATACCAATGAGAGGGGGGTGTACTAAGCCCCACCCCTCGTAGAGTGTTAGGCAGCTAAGCCCAGGCAGCAGGGAGGTGCCTGTCTCTCCTTGTGACCACAGCCAGGAACCCCCCTGTGTGAGCTGTTTCTTGCAGGAAGAGTGGTGGTGCACCCCAGCTGCACCCCAAATAGCCACGGGTGGGGGCATCCTCCCTCATAACTAAGGCTAAGATTCTGTCACGGGTAGTTTTAGTAAAAGTCACAGACAGGTCGTGGGCAATGAACAAAAATTCACAGAAGCCCATGACCTGTCCCTGACTTTTATTAAAAATAACAGTGGGGTCTGACCACCCGGGGGAGTGAAGCTCGAGCCCCGTGGAGGGGACACTGACAACCCAAGTGGGGCGGGGGAGGGGGAGTAAGTAAATGAACAATTTACTTACTCCCGCTGCACAGCTGGTAAGTGCAGACCCTGGCAGCTCTGCTGGGAAGTGACCGCGGGACATTCTCTGCATCAGTCTCACTCACACAAATCACAGTGTTTAAGGCCAGAAGGGACCATTGCGATGATCCAGTCTGACCTCCTGCATAACGCAGGCCAGGGAACCTCACCCAATAATTCCTGCATCAAGCCCTGATCCTCTCCCCATCTTCTCTCCAAGCCTGCTGGTGGAGGCAGATTTTTGTCCATTTCTTCGCCCAGCTGGGACCCTGGTTCCTCCACACTGTTCCCTCCCAGCTCCTGAGCTTGCCCTTCCCCCCTCCAGCCCCTTTTCCTTCCTCTCGCTCACCAGCTGCCATGAAACCTTCCAGCTCCACCTGCCATCCAGCGCTCAGGGCCACTGCCCCGGAAAGTTCGTTCAGAAATGGTTTTGGTGACCACAGCAGCGTTCCTTGTTCTTGGGCCCAACAGGAGCAGCCTGGGCATGCCTGCCTGACAGACGGCAGCATGTACTGTGACATGCATAGCACGTGAGGTGTTCGTATCAGAGGTGGCTCAAGCACGCAGGTAGAGGTGCAGCCTGGCTGTCGTTATCATCATGCAGATTCCCAGGGGAACGTCTGCTCTTGATTCTGCCTATTCTCCCCGATGTTATTCAAGCTCTGGGCTTTCTAGTAGCAGATTGTTTTGTGTTTAAAGTGCTGCTGGTCCCCTGGAATTGTGACTGATCTGACCTCTCCTCCCCATCTCAGGTCCAGTTCTCCTTTCAAGATTTTCCTGATCAGATGCCCACCAAGGAAAGAACTACCATGATAAAAAAGTTCTACCTGTTCCCAGGTCATTAGAACCAGCCCACAGTAAGTGTCTTGTTCTGGAGTCTCTCAACAAACATTTTTACTATGACCAGTAACTGCACATGTTTTTAAGGGATGGGGCTCTTGTTCCAGATGTAGCTTGTAAATTCACCTTCCATTCTCGATTCCAGATTGCCCAGGGTCTGGCAGATTGAGATTTCACTTCAAAGGCAGCTTCTCCCCTTACGTTAGAGTATCAGAGGGGTAGCCGTGTTAGTCTGGTTCTGTAAAAGCAGCAAAGAATCCTGTGGCACCTTATAGACTAACAGACGTTTTGCAGCATGAGCTTTCGTGGGTGAATACCCACTTCTTCGGATGCAAGTAGTGGAAATTTCCAGGGGCAGGTATATATAAGCAAGCAAGAAGCAAGCTAGAGATAACGAGGTTAGATCAATCAGGGAGGATGAGGCCCTGTTCTAGCAGTTGAGGTGTGAAAACCAAGGGAGGAGAAACTGGTTCTGTAGTTGGCAAGCCATTCACAGTCTTTGTTTAATCCTGAGCTGATGGTGTCAAATTTGCAGATGAACTGGAGCTCAGCAGTTTCTCTTTGAAGTCTGGTTCTAAAGTTTTTTTGCTGCAGGGTGGCCACCTTAAGATCTGCTATTGTGTGGCCAGGGAGGTTGAAGTGTTCTCCTACAGGTTTTTGTATATTGCCATTCCTAATGTCAATGGACACAAATCAGAGTGTCATTTCAATCCCTAGTAAAGCAATGTAATAAATAGAAAATGCTGTAATCCTCTCCAGGGCAATGGAACTCTGAGCAGGAAGCAGCATGGGGCGGAGGGGCAAACCATCTCAGACAAACAATAGCTTCTCTGAGACTGACCCATAAAGGAAGTGGTGAATGGGAATGCAGCAGCTACAATCGCTGGATAGTGAAGTGGGAGTTTATTATACTCTTAGCTGAAATGATCTCCCACTGGGCTGGATGAGGGGGAAGGGATAGCTCAGGGGTTTGAGCATTGGCCTTATAAATCCAGGGTTGTGAGTTCAATCCTTGAGGGGGCCACTTAGGGATCTGGGGCAAAAATGTGGGGATTGGCCCTGCTTTGAGCAGGGCGTTGGACTAGATACCTCCTGAGGTCCCTTCCAACCCTGATATTCTATGAGATGCTCCTTGGGGTGGAAAACCAGCAGGAGGCTCAGGAAAGAAAGGAAACAATCAGCAGCAATGTATCATGTGGGAAGAAGTGTTAGATCTGCTTTTATCAAATATGTGCCGTTGTGAAGGAAGAGAGAGGAGTAAGCTGGGATCATTAACAGGCACATGGCCAATCCCAGGGTGTAGAAACGTGGGCAGGAAATAACAAAATGAGATTCATGGTGGAGAAATGCAGAAAATTCCTTTGGTGAAAAAACCCCAGCCAGGAAGCAGCGCTGCTGAGCGGGAGCGTGGGGCTTTGGTAGCCAGGAGTTGTAGTGCAGTAAGCCAGCGATTTGCGTTAAATACAGGGAAAGCAAATGACACAGCAAGCGCGAGTTGACTCTTTGCACACTCTGTTCTGGGCACAGCATCACCAGCAAGGCACTGACCCATTGGAGGGAGTCACAGAAGAGCAAAAGACAGTTCATTGCAATGGAGGGTACTCAGAGTTCCAGGCACATGTGTAAACTGGTTGTAAAACCCATGTGCAGAGCAGACAGATGTGCACAAACCCCCTCTCAAGCTCCCCAAATTCAGCCTCTTCCCACCCCCTCCCCCCAAACTCCTGACCCTGGAGACCAGAAGCAATGGCCCATTTACTGGATCAGACTGGGAGGCAGGGGAAGGGATATTGATGAGAACCACTGGGATGCAGAATCACTGGTGGAAGAGCCAGTGTCTCTCTTTCTGGGACCGTCTTTGCTGAGGAAGGAAGTGACAGGATGTTCAGAGCTGCATTTACACTCAGCAGGGACCAGCCTTGTGCTCTACCCTGCTACTGCTGCCTTCAAGGGTATAATGCCCCTAAGAGCTAAGGGAGTTCCCCAGGCTCACCCGAAGGAGCTCAGGCTCAGGAACGAGACTCCCGCACACATGGCATCCTTAGCGAATGCAACGTCCCTCCTGGGGAGGAAGAGCCACTGTGTGGCCTGTGCTGCCAAGCTGCACTGGTGAACTGTCGCTCTTTTCTCTCCTCTCCAGATCAGACAGAGCATGTCCCATGGGGGCCCTGCCGCAGTCAGCATCAGCACCTTCCTGAAGGACAGCGTCTGCACATTCAACATTGGCACAAAGCTCCTGCTGCCTGCACACTTTCCTCTGAACTGCCAGAAGTGCCTTCAACTTCTCACCAAAGCTCCTGCTGCCTGCACACGTTCCACCTGTAGCTTTCCTCTGAACTGCCAGAAGTGCCTTCAACTTCTCACCAAAGCTCCTGCTGCCTGCACACTTTCCTCTGAACTGCCAGAAGTGCCTTCAACTTCTCACCAGCCCCTTCCCCTGTGGAAGTGCCTCCTCTTTGTGACAGGACAATGGTAGCATCAGCCTGAAGGTCCTGCTGCCACATCTCTAAAAAATGGCTCTTCCTAGCGAGGGACAGCAGAACCCCCCAGCTATCTAGCTCCTACAGCACTGACATCCCAGAGGACTCTGTCCCTGAGATCCAGTTCACACTCTGATCATTCCCTCCGGTAGCCGGACTTTGAGTCCCCAGGACAGTCAGACAAGTGAGTCTCAGCCACATCCTTCTTGGTAAATAGCTGGCATCTCCCATTAGGGATATCAACACCAGGGGCG
Source organism: Mauremys reevesii (assembly GCF_016161935.1). Taxonomy (NCBI): domain Eukaryota; kingdom Metazoa; phylum Chordata; order Testudines; family Geoemydidae; genus Mauremys; species Mauremys reevesii. The sequence goes on along the minus strand of NC_052642.1, from coordinate 3,363,639 downwards.
TCTTCACTGCAGTTAGCCCAGGCTCCTGTCCCCTCCCCTCTGCATACAAACCCCTCTCATCTGGGCTTTCCACCCGGGTTAGCTGCCCCAGCTGAGGGTGGCTTCCAGCGTGGTGCTGCTTTCACTGGGGCTGGGAGCCTGCCCACTTTGCCGCGAGGATGCAGCTAAATCACTCGAGTGCTGACTGTGCACCTCTGCCTTCCCACAGTCCCTCCCTGGTGCCCAGGACAGGCGTGTCCCACTAACACGCTGGGAAAGAGTCATGCAGCGTCTCACCTTACAGCAGCACAAAGAACCACGGGCTTTGCCCCAAACGCGCTAGCGACTCGCAGGGGAGCGCAGCACCAGTGTGGACGCAGTAACTCGGGTGGGGCTTTGCAACGTGGCTGCTCCCGGCCAGGTTAGACTAACCCAGTGCTCTCACCCGGGCTGACTCTGGGAAAGCTCATCTGCTGAACTCTGAGGGGAACATGGAGTGTGGCAGCAGCCGCCTCCTCCCGCTATCAGCGATTCAGACCCCCTGGAATGGAAAGGGCCTGTGTCTGTTCCCCTGACAGTGAGGCCGGGTTAACTGGGCTCACTCCAAGTCATCCCCACTAGATGGCAGCCAGGCTGAGCCTTGAATAGCTGCTGTGGGGATTTCCCAACCTCACTGAGCTGTTCGCTACCTTGTTCTCGGTCTTCGTAGTTACAGGGCCACATTCTGCCCGGTGTCGGCTCCAGACTTCGAGTGCCGAGGCTGCAAGTGGCCCATGAAATTTGGGTTAGTGCTTAACCCACATTTCTCTATTAAAACCTAAGCCTGTTACTTCTGTCCTTGGCCGCAGTGCTGAGAGCCGATCCCTTTCCCCTCTAGAGCAGCCCTTTCCGTCCTTAGTGATGAGCGAGAGACACCTGCCTACGCCACTGCAAGGCAAGACCATCAGGAAGGGAGCAGGGTTCTTTGGCGTGCTCCATGGGGGTAGAACTAGGAGTAATGGGGTGAAGTGATGAAAGGAGAATTTCGCGTTGTTGCTTTCAGGGCTATTCCTATGGCTGGGGCGAGGGAGTAAGTGACTCCTGGGACCAGAGGTGTCCTTGCCCCTCTCAGCGGTTGCGCTGATTTCTGGCCACACTCTCTCCGGTTTCCGTCTCATTGCCTGTGGTTACTTTTATAGCTGGTTCACCATGTTCTTGAAAAGCGATGAGTGGAGGCAGGGCCGGCTCTACTGTTTTTGCCGCCCCAAGGAGTGCGCCGAATTGCCGCCGCGGATGGCAGGGGCAGTCTGTGTGCCGTTAGGGCGGCGCGCGCATTTCCACCGCGGCAGCAGCAATTCAGCGGCAGCTTCTGTCTTCAACCGGAAGACAGAAGCTTCGCTGCCCTGGAAAGCTAAACATAGAAGCTGCCGCCGAATTGCTGCCGCCGCGGTGGAAATGCGCGTGCCGCCCTAAGGGCACCCGGACTGCCCCCGCCGTCCGCGGCGGCAATTCGGCCCGCTCCTTGGGGGCAAAAACACACGGACAGCCACCCCTTGCAGATTGCTGCCCCAAGCACCTGCTTGGAATGCTGGTGCCTGGAGCCGGCCCTGAGTGTAGGGACGGGAGCGGCAGTTTGGGAGGTCTTAGAGACATCAGAACCCATCTCAGGGCCAGTTTAAAAAATACTTTTCTGTGCTTGTGAGCACCTCTTTGTGCCCTCATTTCCAGAGACACCGAGAACCAGCAGTTCCTGTTAGCTCCAGTTCGATTTCATACATTCCAAGGAAAAAAGGGACCATTGTGACCTTCTAGTGTGACCTCCTGTAGAGCACAGGCCAGAGGCCTGCCTGAACATAATTCCTAGAGCAGAGCTTTGAGAAAAGCAGCCCGTCTTGGCTGAAAAATTGCCAGTGATGAACAATCCACCAGGACTCTTGGTAAATTGTTCCAAGTCCAGCTGTGGGTGCTCAGCCCTCCTAGAAATCAAGCCCTTGGTACCTCCCAGACTGCTCTGATTGTAGTCCCAAAGCAGAGCTAGGAGAACCTGGGGCTCCATGTGGAGTATTTCTCCCGGAAACGCCAGCCCGTCAGGGACCATGAAGTGGTGCAAGGACATCAGCCTCTGCAATGCAGGCTCCATTGCAGCCCCCACTTGGTGCTATTGCATTAGAAGCAGCGAAATCCCCAGCTGTCTGAACCCACTTCTGCAGCAACACCTAAAGAGTCATCACCATCCCTCTTTCCTGCCATCGAGGGGCCACAAGGAACACTCCATATTTACTAATCAAACTCAACTCAGTGCCTGCTAAGCCAACGGCTACAGTGTAGGACTAAGGTAGCAGAAAAAAAGGGAAGAGGTGGGGAAGGGAGCGACTGTGTCTGAACCTGAGGACTGAGGTATAATAGTGTCTGCATGCGTCTCGCCCACAGAATTCCTTTGTACATTGAAAATGGGCCTTTCACAACGTTCTGCCAAAGGGCCTAACATTCATGCACTGGCTTTGCCTTTGCAAGCAGAAGGGGAATTGCCTTTTCCTCCTTATGCTTTGTGTCTGTCTGCATCCTCTGACCCTCCCTTCACATGCTGTTAGGCTTACTGGCCTGTGATTGCCAGGACTGCCTCTGGAGCCTTTTTTAAAAATCAGGGTTGCATTAGCTACATTCCAGTCATCTGACAGAGAGGCTGATTTAAGCAATAGGTTAAATACCACCGTTAGTAGTGCTGCAATTTTATATTTGAGTTCCTTCAGAACACTTTGGTGATACCACTGGTCCTGGTGACTTATTACTGTTTAATTTATCAACTTGTGACACAGCCTCTTTTATTGACACCTCAAGCTGGGACAGTTCCTCAGATGCTGATCTCCCGTATCCTCTATCCTGAAAAAGTGAAAAAAAAAAGCAAAGAATCTCTCTCTAGCTGCTCTCTCTCTTCTTTCCTCAGTGCTAGTTTAGTACACTCCCCCAGCCAGTGGCCCTGACTGACTGGGTGGTATACTTAAAAATGAAATGTTTAGTGTTTGTTGTGTAGCTAGTTGCTCTTTTGAATCTTCTTTCTCCTCTCCTCTTATACTTTTCCACTGACTTGCCAGAACTTATGCTATTTTTTTTTTTTTTTTTTTTTATTTTTTTTTTTTTTTTTTTTTTATTGAAAATTCCACTTATTTTATTATTATGTTCTGCTATGGTGGCATTTTTTTTTTGGGTGGGGGGGGTATTTATTTTTTGAGCCTCTATTATGGTGCTTTTAAAGAGTGTCCATACAGTGGCAGGGAATAGGGGCAGGGAAGGTCATCTCTCTCAGAACCAGGGTCCCAGACTTGAGAAGCTCCTGCTGCTTCACTTACACTCAGTTCACATTTGGAAGATTTTAGCAGGCACAGAAAGGCTAGAGCCTCACTTTTGTGTTTCAGTGGCAGTCAGTTCTGCAGAATGTGAATGCCTTCTCCTGTGTTTTAAAGCCATCAAGCAGGCTGGTTGCATCTCACAGCTGGGTGCTTGTCACCTTGGCTCCACTTGCATTTCCTTGCAACTTGTCTTGAAGGAAAAGGAACATGCTTTCTTTAATCATGCTGGAGTTCATATTCTTCCAGACATTCCAAAAGCCACATAGATAGGACGAATAAGCTATTAGTGCTCTGCTCTGATTTTATTACTATAGGATTCCCTGCCTCAGTTTGCTCCTCCTCCCTGAGCAGAAGTTGCTGACAGTCACTAAATATTCTGCTGTTAAACCCTGGGAAAGCATTTTCATCTTCCCTGGCAAGAGAAAAGGAGGTCGGTTCTGAAATAGGGTTCTGTTTTCCTAGTACCAATTTTTTAAAGTGCGCTCACAGCCAGCAATGAACCTGTTTATCATTGTTTCTAAAGCCATGAAATCAATGCTTTTATGCTATGCCTGTATTTACTTAAGGTGACCAACTGTTTTTTCATTTTCATCTTTCTTTCCTCCCAAGATGTTTCACCATTCTGGCAAAGCCAGGACACCATTATAAATGATTTCCCCAATAACATGAATTATTTGTTAATAATTGTTTCTTATTATGACACTTTGCATTTCAAATTAGAAAAATTAAACAAAAGGTGATTGACATCCCTCCTCACAGCGAGCTGCATTAGCTGTGGAATGATGCTGCTAAATCACTGGTAGAATCCCTGCTAGCTGAGTGATTTAAGGTGCTGGGGAATACGCTGCAAGCCCTAGAGCTGAGACACATCACGACCAATAGGCTTGGTCCATCCCTAACCTACCTGATCTTCAGAAATGCTACAGTTATAGGTAATAATTGGAGATATACCAATCTCCTAGAACTGGAAGGGACCTGGAAAGGTCATTGAGTCCAGCCCCCTGCCTTCACTAGCAGGGCCAATTTTTGCCCCAGATCCCTAAGTGGCCCCCTCAAGGATTGAACTCACAACCCTGGGTTTAGCAGGCCAATGCTCAAACCACTGAGCTATCCCTACCCTAGTTCTCTAGAGTCTCCATCCCCAAGTGCTGGACATCCGTCTACACACCACTGAACGGCAGCCCCCTCTGCAGCGAAAGGCAGCCATCATCATACAACACTGCAGAAGGGCAAACACTGGCTAAGGGCACTAGACAAACCCTTATGGAGAGCGCTAAGGGATCCAGGTGTAGGGACTATGGGGGCAGCTGACTAGCCAATACACAGTAAACTGCTCGGACTGAATCGCTACTGCAGAAGGGTGAAGACGTGAGGTGATCCTGCACACATTGAACCTGCAGTTCCAGGGAGCCTGGGGATTTCCAGACCATGGTCAGGCCACTAAGCCAACGGGGGGATGGTGTCAAAGGAGTTACAAGAAAACACTTGGCCCATTACATCTCTCTGCCAGGAACATCCAACCTGAGGACCCGGAGGGTGCAAAGTAGATACTATGTATTTGATGACGGGCTGAGCCACACCCTTAATTTTTAAATGGAAGCGTGTAATGCTCCCTCCCCTCCTGGTCGGAGGAAGGCCGCTCAGGCTAGTCCTATGGGGTCAGGACCAGAGTCTGTAAAACAGGCTAATAGTGAATACTGGGCTTTAACCTGGACTGGGTCACCTCAGGTAGTCAGCCCTCACCTACAGTCTGTCAGGGCTGGCTGGGCCTGGGCGGAGCTCAGGCAGCTACCAAGCAAATAGTCTTTCAGGGGCTGGCTTCAGCTGGAGTGGAGCTCAGGCAGCCAGAAAACACAGTCTCTAAGGTGAGTGGTGAAGGAGCTCCTATTCTGGGCTAGAGCCTCCTTGCACTGGGCTTGGGGTCCACCACCCGGGGTTGGGTAGCAGGGGGACACAGGCCCACCCTACTCCATTGTGTCCCAGCCCAGGGCCCTGGCAGGGGCAGGATTGGCTGCCCCTGCGTCGGCGGGGATCCAGCCGCAACACACCGACTGAGCCATGCCAGGCTCTGCAGCTGGCTGCTCCGTGGCTGCCCCTGGGCTACTTCCTGCAGCCTCCAGGCCTCTTCCGGCTCTTTGGGGTAAATGGCAGTGGGTACTCTGGGCCAGTCCTCGTCCACACCAGGGAATCGGGAACAGCCAGGCGCAGGTTCCTCTCGGGGCCTCTGGCAAACAGGCCGAGCATCCTCCTCCGTTGCAGGATCTCCCTCAACTGAGCTGCCGGGCCGGCCTTTTATACTTCCGGCCCCGCACCGGTACTTCTGGCAAGGGGGGCAGGGTGGTCTAGGCTCTGCCCTCCAAGGGACGTCTAATGCTCCCTCCCCCTCCCAGTCAGAGGGAGGCCACTCAGCCTCACTAAAAAGCATCTAAGCGCATGTCTACACATGCAGCATGTCTGGTGAAGATGCTCTGTGCCGACAGGAGAACGCTCTCCCATCGGCGTAAAACACCACCTCCCTGAGCAGCAGATGCGATGTCAGTGGTAGAAGCTCTCCCACCGACCTAGTGCTGTGCACACTAGTGCTTACTTCACTCACGGGGGTGGACTGGTCACACCCCTGAGTGACATAAGTTTTGCCGCCATAGGCAGCAGTGTAGACATAGCCTGAATCAACTGCATTGCTATGTCATCCCCAGCAGCCTCCCACCACTTCCACTGCAGCCGCCAGTGCAGCTCGTGTGTGAGCTGGCCAAGCTCTGAGAAGCTGCTGTCTCTTGTCTGCATCACAGGGGAAAGGGAGAAGGGAGCGCTGGGTGCTCCATCACCTGCTTCCCTGATGGGCTGTGGTGGGAGAGACATTGTGATATCAAACAATAACCCACTGCTAGCGGCAGGGGAGGAACTCAGCTGACTCTGCCTGAGGCTAGTGCAGTGCCTGGTGAAGGATGGCTCCACTCTCCTACAGGGACAGCCCGGGTGAGGGAAAGTGTAGAAGCCAAGAACCAGTTACAGCTATCGCAGTCTCTGCCCCAGCCCTGGTACAGAACTGTCTGGGAGATGCTGCTCTAACTTATGCCAGCTGGCAACAGTCCCCAAGGGACCATACACCAACTGGGGACAGCCAGAGTGCAGCCACGTCCTCACCTGAGGGCACCCCTTTCCACCAGCGGTGGAAGAGCTGGCTATAAAGCTATACTCCAGTGCTCAGGGCTTCTCCCACACCAGTGGCATTCCCAGCAGGGGTTGGGGGTGGCTTCCTTCCCTTTGCTCCACATCATAAGTGGGAAGGGAGGGGAACAGAGCAGAGAATCTGCCCTAAAGTATGGATTGTGGCTGCCTGATCTTCTGACATAACGTTTGACACTAGAGCTACAAAGGACAGACACCAATTACTCCTGAGGACGTTTTGTGCCAAAAAATTAACACGTCTGCTCAAAAAAATATACAAATTCTGCAAAATTGTGCAGACTTTGTCAAATCAATGTGGAGGCTCCAGCGTGGCCTTGGGGAGCACAGGCCCCTAGCTGCACAGAGGTGGGAGATCACTGTGCTGCTCCGCTCCGCGCCCCAACACGGACTCAATGGTGAGGCTGCACCCAATCCTGACATGGCGCAAGGATCCGGCTTGCCCCAGAAACACCTCAGGGTCCTGCCCCTCTGTGCCAGGTGCACCAGGTATTGGCAGGCAGGCTCAGCAAGGCAGGATCCAAGTGTGGAGGGGCTCAGTGTGGGGGGATCCACGTGTGGGGCAAGAGGTTTCTGTGTGGGGCAATTTGGGTGCAGGCAGCTCAATGGGGGATTTGGGTGTGGGGGGCAGATCTGCATGCACAGGGGCTTGTTGGGGGGTTCTGGGTGCAATGGTAATGGGACTTTGCAGCAGGGTCCAGGCGAAGGTAGTTGGGGCTCAGCAGGGGGTGTCTGGGTGTGTGGGGGATAGAGCTTGGCAGGGGGGGTCTGGGTGTGGGGGGCTCACTGGGGAGGTCCAGATGCTGGGGGAGTGGGGCTCAGTGAGGTGGGGATCCAGGTGCAGCTGGCTGGGGCTTGGGAGGGGGGGGGAGATCCAGGTGTGGGCGGCTTGCTGGGTTGGTCCAGGTGCAGGGGGAGTGGGGCTCATTGTGGGGGTTCTGAGTGCACGGGTGAGGCTTGGCAGGAGGGTCTGGGTATGAGGGGGTCTGGATGGGGGAGCAGCTCCCTGTACAGGATCCCTCCCCCAGCAGCTAAGGAACGATAGGTGCAGGAAGTGGTGGGTGGGGGTGGAGGAGTTTGCAGAGCTTCCTGCAGCTGGGGGAGAAATCTGTGGGCGGGTCTCACCCACCCCGGATGCCGTGCAGGGGAAGAGGAAGTCCCGTCCTCCCTAGTCCAGCCAGGACTAGCAGGTGAGCCTGGCACAGGGTAGGAACCACCTGCCGGGTCTTCCCCAGTCCCGCCCCTGCCCCACAGTGATTTACAGCTCTGCAGACTGCCATGGGTCCCTGAAACACACTGCTGGGGAGCCACTCTTGTGGCTTCCCTTTGCGAAAGTCATTTTTCTGCAGGGAAGCAAAGCAAACTGTGGGGGACTTATATTCTGCACATGCACGGTGGCACAGAATTCCCCCAGGAGTAACCAATGCTCAAGATCCCAAATGCCCAGTTTTCTTTACATTTCCCCATAGGCCTTATCTTCTAGCCCTTTTTCTCATTGTTGTTGCCCTCCTCTGAAATCCCGTGTGCGTATCTGTTTGCAAAAAGGCAGAGGATCAGTGTGCTCCAGGGGTGACTGCTCTGAATTTGCAGTGTAGTTGTAGATTTCCACCACAACTTCAGCAACCACCACCTGTCCATTAAACTCTCCCTGTAACACTTCCACACTAGCATCAACTTCCTCCACATCACAATCAGCTTCAACAATGGAACTCTACAGACAACCATATGTCTCACAACTGAGAGTGCCAGTCTCCGGTCAGACTGCCAGAAAGCAGGGCAGACATCCCAAACTGCTGGTATGTTCTATGAGTAGATTTCACCAAGCTCCTGGATTACTATCGCAATCTCCCCATGGAACCACAGGCAGTCCCCTTCGGTGTCCAGCCAAACTTACCACCTGGACAAACTGGACTTACTGATATTGGTCACATTAACCCCCCCAAAAAAATCACACTGTATTAGGTTCTTCCAGTCCCAAAGGGCCAGTCGCTTACCCCAGGTCCAGGTATACTCCAGATCTCACCAAAGACAACGCTGAACCCAACTTTCTCTAGTAAACTAACTAAAGATTTATTAGTGAAGAAAAAGAGATGAGTTATTAAGAGGTTACAGCAGATAAAATACACTGATTTACTTGCAAAGTTTTTAAGTCCAATGATAGCAGAGGTGTTGTAATTTGCTAGTACATCTCTCAGGGTTACCTAGAATGGCCCTAGGGATCTCTGTCCAACTGCTCAGAATCCCCCGTCAGAATTCATCAGTCCAGAGATGAAGGATCGCTCCCAGGGCACACTTTTATATCTGTCTTCATAGGCGCCGACTCCCACGGAAAAAAATTAGTGGATGCGTAGCACGCACCGGCAGCTAGCTCCCTGCTCCTCTACAGCGCCTCCTGTGCGCTAGCAGCCATACCGATCAATTCCTCCCCCTCCGTCTCAGTGCCTCCAGCCCGCCACAATCAGCTGTTTGCTGGGGGGAGGAGCGGGGATGGGTGCACTCAGAAGAGGGGGTGGAACTGGGCAGGAAGAGGCAGGGTGGTGGCGGGCCTGGGCTTGAGCACTCCCAGGGCCCAGAGGAAGCCGGCGCCTGTGTGTGTCTTCCCTGAAAAGCAGCCGGGCAAATGCTTGCACTCACAGCCCAGCCCAGCACTCACCTGCACAACATCCGTTTTGAGTCTTTGACCTCAGGTCACCACATCAAGGACCCTTGGTTTGAAATTAACGTTCTATTTTCTACGTATACACAAGTGATCCAGTTACAGTGAGATACAGAATGCAGTTGCTGGCTATTCATTATCATAGGGATGGATATGTGAAAACAATACAGGTAACATTCACTGGTTTTCATGAAGTAAATCAAGTAAATTCTCATCTCAATATTAACACGGTCCTTCGATCTAGGATGAATTGAGGGGCATGCATAATAGTTAAGGTTAAGATTCTGTCATAGGTATTTTTAGTACAAGCCAGGGACAGGTCATGGGCAATAAACAAAAATTCAAGGAAGCCTGTGACCTGTCTCTGACTTGTACTAAAAATATCCTGAGGGTGCGGGGAAAACAGAGTGCAGGCTCTGGGAGGGAGTTTGGGTGCGGGAGGGGGCGAGGGGCGCAGGCTCTGGGAGGGAGTTTGGGTGCGGGAGGGGGCGAGGGGCGCAGGCTCTGGGAGGGAGTTTGGGTGTGGGCTCTGGGCTTGGCTTGGGGTGCAGGAGACAGCGGGCTCTGGGAGGGAGTTTGGGTGCAGGCTCTGGGCTGGGGTGTGGAAGAGGATGAGGGGTGCAACACTTACCTTGGGCACCTCTGAAAGTGACCCACACACCCCTCTGGCAGTGGCTCCTAGGCAGGGGGGCAGGGGGGATCTCCACATGCTGCTGCCTGCAGGCGCTGCCCGTGCAGCTCCCATTGGCCGCAGTTCCAATGCCAGAGTCAGCACTCGGGGTGGGGGCAGCGTGTGGAGACACATCCTCCCCGGGGCAGCAGAAACTGCTGCTTCTGGGAGTGGCACGCCATGCGGAGTGAGAATGTGAGGGTGGGCAGGAAGGCACTTTAGCCGGCTGCACTGCCGGTGGTGGCGGCAGGGGCCCCCGGGCCCTTTTAAATCACCCAGGGGTGGCAGGTAGGGCTAGGAAACGCTCTTGGGAGGTGTGCAGGAGCAGCAGGCAGGGCCGAGGGAAGAGACCCAGCCCTGAACATTGGTGGAGCCGGGCCCCCATGTTCTGAGTATTCCTGGAGCATGGGTACCACAGGCCCATACAACTCACCATCCCTGCTCCCACCGTGTCATTGCTCCTGTGGGAGGGGCTGGCCGCTGCTGCTCCAGCCGCAGGGGGGGCTGACCCAAGCCCAGCTGCTGCTCCAGCAGGCCTTGGGCCTGGCTGCTGGTCAGCTGTTCTGGTGACCCCGAGGCTGGCGTCGATCAACTGTTCCGGTGGCCCTGGCGCTGGCAGCTGCTCCAGCTCTGCCCCAGAAGAAGTCACAGAGACCCCAGAAAGTCAAGGAATCTGTGACCTCCATGATAGGATCGTAGCCTTAATAGTAGTGAATAAACTTAGAGATAAGTGAAGACAATTTACTATCACATTTCCTTTGAATTATGCCCCCACACAAGTGAGTTGGCCTTTTGACACTCCTTTGATTTCTAGCATGTGAGTGAATTAGCCTGTTGGCAGCTTGCTAGACCATATACAAGAGACCCACAGATCGCCATACCTACCTTCACAGATCCAGTAACCACCCCAAATACACCGAGAAATCTGTTATCTACAGCCAGGCACTCCGATACCACGGAATATGCTTCGAGGATCAAGTCCAGGATATATACCTTAACACACTTAAAAGCGACTTCACCAAACAAGGACACTCCACCAGAGAAGTAGGCCACATCATGGAACAGGCCACCCAAATACCCTGAGAGAACCTGCTTCAATACAGGGGAGGAAAACCCAACTTCGGACCGTACAACCGTAGTTGTCACTTACCCTCCATGGGTTCCAGCATGGGGTGGTATCATCAAACAACTACAATCCATACTCGATGAGGACCCCATCTTGAAAGAAATCTTTCTTGAACCCCCACTTCTGGCCTTCCACAATCCCTCAACCTCATCATCAGAAGCAAGTTCCCCACAGACCAGGACACTCCAACTCAAAGCTGCCCCAGAACAACAGATGTGAAAAGTGCAGACATAGCTCCACTTCCACAATAATCAATACCCCTCACACCACACCTTTCAAGATCCATGTTCCTACACAACTCTATCACATGTGGTGTACTTCATCCAGTGCACTGAATGCCTCAATAACAGCTTTGTGAGTGAAACCAGACAATCACTACACCCTCGAATGAACTCTCTCAGGAAAATGATAAAAGACAAAAACACCCTGTCACCTGTGGGTGAACACTTTTCACAAAGCGATCACTCTATGTCTGACCCATCAGTCCTCATCCTCATCAGAAACCTGCACAACACTTTCCAAAGATGAGTGAGGGAGCTTTAAATTCATCACGCTGCTAGACATTTAAAATCATGGACTGAACAGAGACACTGGATTTATGGTTTATTATAATAATCTGTAAACCACTAACTCCCTCTTTTTGTCCTATGACTGGAGAGATGTGAAGGGGCCACTTCACCTGAATGGTCCCTTACAATATGTGCTAACTACTTAGTCTAAACTATCTGTTCCACTTTGCATTAAGCTGGGATGCTGGGAGGACCTGAGGAAGAGCTCTGTGTGGCTCAATAGCTTGTCGCTCTCACAAACAGAGGTTAGTTCAATAAGAGATATTACTTCACCCAGCTTGTTCCTCTGAATTTGCCATACAGGGGAGCACTGCCAGCTGAATTAGACCTTGGTGAGGCCACGTCCCATGGCCACACCACAGGATTTGGGAAGCTGTCCTGCTCTGGTCACTCTGGGAACCCGTTACTCAAGCTTGTTTTCCCAGCAACACTGCTAAGTGTGGGCGTGTACTACCCTGTGCCATTGGAAAGCGCTACTCTTCCTATACAGCCTGTCTTCTGCACAGAGGCTGCGGGCAGAAGGCCGCTTTCCGCAGCATACAGCTCAGCTTGTCTCCTTCCGGGCAAGTCCTTTTAGCCTCATCTCGCCCAAACCGCAAACAAATGTCGCAGCACCAGGTCAGCCTGGAGGCTTCTCCCTTCATGTCCTTTAGGCCCCGCATGGCCTCCTCAGTAGGCACCTGCTTGCAAGAGCTGTGACAAGGGCGTGGACGCTGTGCTCCACCCCCCCATCCCGCCCAACACCTGCAGCTCCCTGGAGCAAAGCGTTCCTGATAGTAACCCTGGGGGAGTTCCCCGGGCATGGCTCCCAGCTGCACCCCCCTTCTGGCCAGCGCTCCCCCCTGCTCTCCCCGTCCCCGGCCAGCGCTCCCGCCGGCTCTCCCGCCAGCGCACCCCTGCTCTCCCCACCTGCCAGCGCTCCCCCACTGCTCTCCCCCCCCCGCCAGCGCTCCCCCCTACTCTCCCCGTCCCCGGCCAGCGCTCCCCCCTACTCTCCCCGTCCCGCACTCCCCCCTGCTCTCCCCCCCCCCGCCAGCGCTCCCCCCTACTCTCCCCCGCCTGCCAGCGCTCCCCCCTACTCTCCCGTCCCGGCCAGCGCTCCCCTGCTCTCCCCGCCAGCGCTCCCCTGCTCTCCCGCCAGCGCTCCCCTACTCTCCCGTCCCCGGCCAGCGCTCCCTGCTCTCCCCGCCAGCGCCCCTGCTCTCCCGTCCCGGCCAGCGCTCCGCCAGCGCCCCGCTCTCCCGCCCGCCAGCACTCCCCTACTCTCCCGCCCCGGCCAGCACTCCCCTACTCTCCCGCCCCGGCCAGCGCTCCCCTACTCTCCCGCCCCGGCCAGCGCTCCCCTACTCTCCCGTCCCGGCCAGCGCCCCTGCTCTCCCGCCCGCCAGCGCTCCCCTGCTCTCCCGTCCCGGCCAGCGCCCCTGCTCTCCCGCCAGCGCCCCCCTACTCTCCCGTCCCCGGCCAGCGCTCCTGCTCTCCCGTCCCGGCCAGCGCTCCCCTGCTCTCCGTCCCCGGCCAGCGCCCCTGTTCTCCCCCGCGCGCCAGCGCTCCCCTGCTCTCCCGCGCCAGCGCTCCCTGCTCTCCCGCGCGCCAGCGCTCCCTGCTCTCCTCCCCGCCAGCGCACCCGCCAGCGCTCTCCCCGCCCGCCAGCGCACCCGCCTCCCCCTCCCCAGCCAGCGCTCCCCTGCTCTCCCCGCACCAGCGCTCCCCTGCTCTCCTCCCCGCCAGCGCACCCGCCGGCTCTTCCCCGGCCCGGCCAGCGCTCCCCCCTACTCTCCCCGTCCCCGGCCAGCGCTCCCCCCTGCTCTCCCCCGCCCGCCAGCGCTCCCCCCTGCTCTCCCCCGCCCGCCAGCGCTCCCCTGCTCTCCCCGCGCGCCAGCGCTCCCTGCTCTCCTCCCCGCCAGCGCACCCCTGCTCTTCCCGGCCCGGCCAGCGCTCCCTGCTCTCCCCGTCCCCGGCCAGCGCTCCCCTGCTCTCCCCGCCCGCCAGCGCTCCCCTGCTCTCCCCGCCCGCCAGCGCTCCCCTGCTCTCCTCCCCGCCAGCGCACCCGCCGGCTCTCCCCCGGCCCGGCCAGCGCTCCCCCCTGCTCCCCCCACCCCGGCCAGCGCACCCGCCGGCTCTCCCCCCCGCCAGCGCTCCCCCCTGCTCTCCCCCCCCCGGCCAGCGCTCCCGCCGGCTCCCCGCGCTCCAGCCTCCTGCCCCCCAGGAGCGCTACGCCCGCAGCCAACAGTCTTGCCCCACAGCGCCCCCTGCCGGGAGAGGCCGGGGCTAGTCGTTGGCGCCCGCCCTCTGCTCCCCGTCGGCTATTGGACAATCCCCTTCCCCCGCCCTGCCCCCACCGCGCCAGCCGGCACAGCCCCTCCCGCAACCAGCAGAGCTACGGGGCGGGGCCAGGGCTCTGAGTGACATGGGGACCCTCCCCCGGATCTCAACTCGCCAGGCCCGGAACCCCGGAAGTGCCCCTTTCCAATTCCTGTGACGTAGGGACCCGCCTTTCTGAGCCACCAATAGTCGCGGGTTCGCCCCCTTGGGTGCCGGGGCGGAGCCGGTGGTCCTGCCCACTCTGCCCATTGGCTCGCCGGGGACGCGCTGTGATTTGTCACTGGACGTTTCGCTGCGTGGTCCCGCCCCTCGCGCGCCCCCGATAGGCTGGCAGTGCGGGGGTGTGTTCGATCTCCGCGGCCCAGGCTGGGCGGTGCCGTGGGGCGGGAGGAGATTCCGTTCGCTGATTGGCCCGCGGCGGGGCGGGCGCTGATTGGTTGCAGTGGCAGGGTCTTTGCGTGGAGGTGTACGCGGCAGGGCGGGAGTGGCGGAGACGGACCGAGGTGAGACCCCCGCGCTGGGTGCAGGGCCCCCCCGGCCGGGTCCCGCCGCCCGGGGCCTAGCGCGCCTCCGCCCCTTGCGCGCGGGGACTTCCGCCCACAGCCTCTCCGGGGGCGAGCCTGGGCACGTGCCCCGGGGCGCGCTCCGCGTGCAGGCCCGCTGGACGGAGCCGTGCGCGTGCCCCGGGGCGCGTCCCCGATACGGCCCCTCACATCCCCTGTGTCCGCCCCGGGCTTCACCCTTCTCGCCGCGGGCCGCCCGCCCGCCCCGCCACGAGCCCAGCCCGCCCTTTGCCTCCGCCCCTTGCTTGAAGCAAGCCCCCGCCCCGGGCCATCCTGCTGGCCCCTGCAGCCCCCGCCCCCGCCCCGGGCTCGCTCCCTGTGGGCTGGTTCATTGCTTGGGTCGGTCTCCGGCCTGGTCCGCAGGAGGTCGGGCTGGATGCTCAGTGGGGCCTTGGCGGCTGAGAGTCGATGGCTGGGGGCCAGGGTTTTCCCTTTGCTTGTCCAAGGGTCACTCACAGGTGGGGTGACAAGGGAAGTCTCCTGTCACTTCTCATCAGTCTGTCTTGCTGTTTCTCATATTTAAACATTGAAGTGAAAAGTGCTCTGCTCCCCCAGGTTCAGCTTCTTCTCAGTCATGTTGGCTGCATGCTTGGTCTTTCTAGCATTGCATTGTGCAATTTATCTCCCAATTTCCAATTCCAGTTTAATATACTTGCTCCTTCTGTCTCTGCAAAGAGTCTGTCCACATATCACTGTGGTAAAATATCTGCCATTCTGTGTAGATCTTGCAAGTCTAACCTCTTTTGGATCTGTTCTTCTCGACTTCTATCTACTGCTTACAGCAGGGGTCGGCAGCCTTTCAGAAGGGGTGTGCTGAGTCTTCATTTATTCACTCTAATTTAAGGTTTCGCGTACCAGTAATACATTTTAACGTTTTTAGAAGGTCTCTTTCTATAAGTCTGTAATATATAACTAAACTGTTGTTGTATGTAAAGCAAATAAGGTTTGAAAAATGTTTAAGAAGCTTCATTTTAAATTAAAATGCAGAGCCCCCCCGAACCGGTGGCCAGGACCCAGGCAGTGAGAGTGCCACTGACAATCAGCTTGTGTGCCACCTTTGGCACACATGTCATAGGTTGCCTACCCCTGGCTTACAGCATTGTTTCTAGGTGAGGTTGTTTGCTCTGTTGGCCAAGAGGTTTATGTTGCTGAGACTTCGGAACGATCTCACATAGCAGTGGATGATGTTTTTATTTGGTTTTAGTTTCTGTTCCTCTCAGACTTCCTGGGAAAGGGAGAGGTTTCTGCTTTGGTTGAAGTGTCATCAAAAGCTGAGTACCGTTTTCTATATGTTGATTGCTGAGCAGCCATAATTGCTGGAGTTCCTCTGATCATGTTGCACTTATTTGCAGAACTGCAGGTGTGAGATTTATTTAGATGGAACATATATGCATGAGCAGCTATGGAAACTTTCAGTTCATTCAAGCTTGCAATGGGTGGGAAAAGTAGAGGAACAGTTATTAACGCAACCTGCTTTTATATATAGCTTGAGCAGAGGGCCCATAACCCTACAACTGTTTCAAGTGGGTGACAAGCAAGGCTGGAGAGGAATTTAGGATGATAGATAGTTATGCCCTGGTACTCCTAGTTATAAACCTAAGCCAGGGAAAATCTGCCACTGTGTGATACTAGTCTCTCTCAGAAAATGGTGGTACCTCTGTAACACTGACAGATCCCTGTCGTCGGGGGTGGGATCGAACCTGGGACCTCTGGAGCTAAATGCATGAGCTAAAAGCCATATAGCTCTTAGCAAAAGCTGTATAGCAGACTCATTAATCTCTCTCTAAGTGGTCTTGGTGCCACTAGATTGGAACAGAACACCACACCTAGGAGGTGTGTGGGTTACAACTCCATCACTTGGGCCACTTGAAATAAGAGTGGTCAGTGTATTAAAAAATGATAGGAAATTACCTCAGCCAGAAGGTGACAAAGAATGTTTGTACAGCTCTAGCTTTCATAAAGAGATTTCAACTTAGTCATCCGCTCCCCGGGGCCCATGTCCTGCCTTCCTGTCCCCAGGCTTAGGAAGTGGAGTGTCTGTGTTTCTCCCAGTGTTTATAACCTAGCTCTTTTAATCGCTTAGGGTCTGTCTACACAGCAGTGTAAGCACGGCCTAGGTGACAAGCCTAACCACCCTTGCGTCCACATACCAATTGTGTTAATCTAGGGCTTGACCCTAAGGTCCCAGGACCCTGAAGGGTACGAGCCCATGTTAAGCTGGGACCTAGAATCCAAATCTTATTGCTTTCCTCTGCATGTGTCTTAGCCCCCTCTTGTCTCAATCCCAGAAGTCCTTTGAATGTATCCCATTGTTCCTTGGGGCAACTTCCTTAGTCCTCTCTATGCCAAAAATCTGTGGTGCAGTCTATTACACTCTTGCAAATGGAAGCCACACCTCCCTTTGCAAACCGTAGCAGCTCAGATGATCAGCATTAACCCATTGTCTGTTGGACACCAGTCTGCACGCATGCAATCAGAGAGCCTGCAGGGTTTTCAGTGGAGAGCAATCAGAAGATGCTTTTTGCAAAAAGAGCTGTTACTTGGTCATAAGAGCACAGCCAGATTTTGGTGGAGGTCTGCTACTTGGTTCCTGCTCTGCTCTCTGTGTCTTGCTCCCAGGTGCTTTCCCCCAGCACCCTCTGGCTACATGTGTAGGGGTGCCCAGGCAGTGTGAGGGTGGTGAGTGGGAACCAGCCCCAAAACTTACCTACAGCCTCCCAGGGATCCAAGCCCTGGGGATGCCCTTCACCTCTCCACAGGCTGTGTGTGTGTTTTTTTCCTCTGAAACCTATATTTTATGTCAAACTTCAAAACAGACAGACAAATAAACAACCAAACAACACCATCACTGAATGTCCCATTTTAAAAATTAAGAATTGCAAATTTTCATTTTAATAGTTTGACAGCCCTTTGATGTCCTAATTATCCTCAGACATGTGCACATAGGCATTTTCCTGCCAATCTGACTCAGCCTAAAGGTGGAGCACCCTGTTCTCAGGTTAGATGGTAGTTCAGCATGAAGCTTTCTAAAATTGCAGTCATTCTGCTGAGACTGCCACCAAAGGAGCTATTTATGCAGTTATCTACTCCTGTGCTCCTGAGTCCCGTCAATAGCACCCTCAGAGTTAGGAAGCAGGGTGGGCAGCAGAGTTTTCCCATAGTGTAACACATTCATAGGGGAGGGTGCTAGCCACTGTGGGTTAGGGTTACTTTCACTCGTGTCTGTGCACTGCAGTGTGGATGCCAGAGCCCTAGGTTTGAGTGTGGCTCAGAAAATCCTTAACCTGGGGTCAAAATACAGTGTAGATGCTCAAACCCAGAGTTCCCTGACACGGGTCAGCTGACTTGAGTCCCACTATCCCTAGGCTTACATTGCTGTGTAGATGTACCCTTAGATGGATTCAAAGATGGCTGGAGCAGTTGTCGTTGCTGTTATTGTTTAATCCCATTTCCTAAGAAGAAAGAACATGACAAAGGGTATGTCTACACTACGGGATTATTCCGATTTTACATAAACCGATTTTGTAAAACAGATTGTATAAGGTCGAGTGCACGCGGCCACACTAAGCACATTAATTCGGCGGTGTGCGTCCATGTACCGAGGCTAGCGTCGATTTCCGGAGCGTTGCACTGTGGGTAGCTATCCCGGAGCTATCCCATAGTTCCCGCAGTCTCCTCCGCCCATTGGAATTCTGGGTTGAGATCACAATGCATGATGGAGCAAAAACAGTGTCGCGGGTGATTCTGGGTAAATGTCGTCACTCAATCCTTCCTCCGTGAAAGCAACGGCAGACAATCATTTCGCACCCTTTTTCTCTGGATTGCCCTGGCAGATGCCATAGCATGGTAACCATGGAGCCTGTTTAGCCTTTTTTCACTGTCACCGTATGTCTACTGGGTGCTGCTGACAGATGCGGTACTACAGCGCTACACAGCAGCATCTCCTTGCCTTTGCAAGTTAGCAAAGACAGTTACCAGCCCTACTGTACCGTCTGCTGCTTTGCAAGTTGACAAAGACGGTTACCAGTCATACTGTACCGTCTGCTGCTGTCATGGGTGCTCCTGGCCGGCCTTGGTGAGGTCGGTCGGGGGCGCCTGGACAACAATAGGAATGACTCCCCAGGTCATTCTCTTCTTTATTTTGTCTAATGGAGAGTCAGTCCTGCCTAGAATATCAGGCAAGCCTACTAAAGAACCAGAGAGGCAAACGGCCGCTCCGGGTCAGAGCCCCAGACATCTCGCAGAAATGATGAGCTGCATGCCATTCTAGGGGGTGCCCCTGCAACAACGCCACCTGTTGCTTCCCTCCTCCCCCACCCCTCCTGGGCTACCATGGCAGTTATCCCCCCATTTGTGTGGTGAAGTAATAAAGAATGCATGAATAAGAAACAACACTGACTTTATTGCCTCTGCAAGCAGAGATCAAAGGGGGGAGGGGAGGGCGGTTCGCTTACAGCGAAGTAGAGTGAACCACCATTCTGCACTTGCTCAGCCTATAGCTGAAAATGGGAATCTGTGATAAGTACTAGGATAGAAGCACAGGTAGGACTGAATCTCCATTTGTGTGTGGGCCTTTGGTTGACACTGGTAAAATACAAAATGTCCCGGGATATGTATGTTGGGGGACAGTTCTAAACGGCAGCTTAATTTTTTTATTTGCAGCAAAATGTAGAGGTCTAAGTATCTGATTGTGAGCCCTGGTAGCAAGGGGTAGGCGTGACTGTGCGGTGCTGCTGACTGGGAGAGCAGCCTGAGGCAGAAGCCTCCAGCTGGCATGATACTCCAGGCAGGACTGAATCTCCATTAGACAAAACTTAAAGAAGAGAATGACCTGGAGTCATTCCCATTTTTGCCCAGGTTCCCCCGGCCGACCTCACCGAGGCCAGCCAGGAGCACCCACGGGACGATGACGACAGATACCAATCCTACTTTACCGTCTGCCGTCCACAAGGGAAGGGAAGGGCTTCGTTGTGTGGACGGGTGCAGGGTTAAATCGGTTTAACGCTGCTAAATTCGGTATAAACACGTAGTGTAGACCAGGCCTAAGACACACAAAATGGGGAGAGAAATGAACAGCGCAGACAAAAAATGCAGCTTCTGTCTCTGACTTCCACTTGTACCCTCACTGCTGGGAAAAACACAGGCATAGCTCACGGTCTTATCAGCCAGCCCAAGAACTGACAGGCTCATAGCAGCATTGGGCTTTTTAGGGCAGTGGTTCTCAAACTTTTGTACTGGTGACTACTTTCACATAGCAAGCCTCTGAGTGCGACTCCCCTAATAAATTAAAAACACTTTTTGTATATATTTAACACCATTATAAATGCTGGGGGCAAAGTGGGGTTTGCTGTGGAGGCTGACAGCTCGTGACCCCCCCATATAATATCCTCACGGCCCCCTGTGAGGTCCTGACCCCCAGTTTGAGAACCCCTGTTTTAGGGCATTGCTTTTAGCTGCCTCTTTCTGGTCACAGGTTTACAGCAGGCTTGGCTGGTGAAGCCAGACTCTTATTAGACAGAAGGGAAAAGGAGAGAGTAGGAAAGAGGAGAAATCAGGTGGGGAAGGTAAAGAAGAGACCAGGGCAAGGGAGGGTTTTGTGACAAAGTTTCACATTCCAGGTGGTTGGGATTCAGCTGGAGTTGGTAGAAGTGACAATATCATCTGGATCCTTCTCTCTGGCCCAGTTTGGTCAGGACATCTCTCAGGATCAGGATGACAAAGGCCTGGGGTCTCAGGAGATGCTGACGGTGGCAGCCATAATGGTAAAGCTTGCTACAATAGCCAGTTTTTCTCCCGAAGTTCCCTTCTTTAAGGACCCCAAAAGGGAACGATGGGTGGAATAGCTTCTCTTGTTTACCCAGCATGATCTTAACACAGTCCTTGAATTCTATCAGAAGGTCTTTTTGTTTGGACCAGTTCAATGTGTCTCCCTTTTGCAACTTTTCCTATCAACATTTGTTATTGTAAGTTACAGTGACACTTCATGACTTTCACTCCTTTTTACAGTTGAGCTCACAATCAGGGTTAATTTGTAGTCCCTCGTCACAACAGTTAAAGTCATGCACTTCCAACCCATACAGTGACATTGGTTGAATAATGCTATCCATTTCAGGAGCATTATTTGTGATGGATACTGCAACCACATGCCATATCTCTGGGGACCATATTATATGAATGGTTTATGTAGCACTGTGGGCCAGAGCTGTTGGGTGTTTTGAGTTGCTGTGGCTTCCTGATTTACTACCTTTTGATGTATTTGCTTGGTTTATATGGAGGCATGTGAAGTCCTAAGTGGTAAGGGTGCTTTTTTGTCATTCTGATTTGAAATCTGCTTACTTACTAGTCTTCTCATTGTTCACATAGCTTTCAGGGCATTCCTGGGAGAGAGTAAGGAGGCTAGTGTAAAGATGGGGAGCTATCTGAGAACTAACTTGTACAGGCACTAGTCTGACACATCTAATTAAAAGGGTTTGTAAATCAGTGTTCGTTTGCAGCAATGGGCACTGTAACTTTCACTGATAAAAGTGAACATGTATGTAATGTTCTGAGGAGGGCAGGATGGGTAAGTAAGTTTCCAGAGCGGTGTCACCCCACTGCTGGAGTTATTTAGCCACATCTTCCAAATCTCATGTTTTGCTGCAGCTTCGTACCCTAGCCGGGAGGAGGTCTTTTTGTCAGCATGTGTAGCGAAGCCCTCCAGCAAACCGAAGTCTCTGGCCCATCTCGGAGGCAGGAATTTGAGCAATACGTTAGGAGCAGCAGCTCCACCCAGTACCTTAGAGGAGTCTGTCAGGATGGTGTACAGACCTCAGAGATCAAAGGGTCACCAACTTACATTGTTGCCTCTGTCCCCCAAAATACTCTGCCTGTTTTGTTCCCCGGTGGATTTTGTAGAACTGATAAGTGTTTGTGTGGTGACCCGGCTTGGCTAGGCTATTGTAACTGTGAGGAGAGGCAAACCACAACAAAAGGGATCATTTGAAATGTTTATAACTTTCTAAGGGAAAGCCCCAAACTTGTACCAGGAGCATAGATAATATAGAACATTACCGAAGACTTACTACTTACGATAATAAACTATAGGTTACCAGCTTGTTAACCTTTTGTGTGCTTGGACTTGCTGTACAGTTAGTACCAAACGCATTGTTGTTACCAAGGCCAAAAGAGATTACCATAGACTGTCACTTCAGAGAAGAAACTCTTCCTCTCCTTCACTCTAAATCCAGCTCCACTCTTGCTGTTCTATTCTTTGCCTCTCTTTGGCTTGAAATGCTCCTTGGATTCGATGTTCCTGTGGCTGTACCTCTTCTACCGAGTTTATCCACAAGTGAGGTTTCTTTACTTTGTGGGCCCTCACTTGTCCATTAGGCACCTTTGAACTGTGTTCCTTCAACAGATGTTTAAACAGTCATTCTCTCTGCTCACTCACTTTAGGTCCTTTCTGGGTGGGCTTTTCATTTACTGTTCTCAGGATCTGTTTTAATCTAACACAGCTTTTTGATCAATTCTCCTTTTCACCAAAGATATTTTCTTTCAGTTTTTCCCCCTGATGCTCTGTCTCTGGTAAGTCTGTAGATCAGGGGTAGGCAACCTATGGCATGCCAGCTGATTTTCAGTTGCACTCACACTGCCCGGGTCCTGGCCACCAGTCTGGGGGGCTCTGCATTTTAATTTAATTTTAAATGAAGCTTCTTAAACATTTTAAAAACCTTATTTACTTTACATACAACAATAGTTTAGTTATATATTATAGACTTATAGAAAGAGACCTTCTAAAAATGTTAAAATGTATTAGTGGCACGCAAAACCTTAAATTAGAGTGAATAAATGAAGACTTGGCACACCCTTCTGAAAGGTTGCCAACCCCTGCTGTAGATTTTATTTCCCTCTACTCCTTTCTCCAATAGTACCTGTTTCTCCTGACCTGAAACCATGCCTATTTTCTTTCTTTCCTCTTTCTCACTTCCCAGTCTCCTACTTTTATTGTCCTGTTCTTCTCTTATCACCTCACCTCCTACCCAGGGTCTTCCCGTTCATCCGCTAGCTCAGCATTGAGATTCTTCTCTTTTTCTAACAGCTTTTTTTCCCAACTGCCCCTTTGGGTGGATCCTGAGCCCCCTCCCCAGCTCAGTCTGCCCTCTCATTGGCTGTCTCGCTCCCCAAGACAGCATTCCGTGCTGCTGCATCACCGCTGTAGCAGGTGGTAGTGCCAGGGGGAAGGTTACTACATGTGCAGCTCTTCAGAGAATGGCTCCTTATCCCTGGCTTTTGTGGAGGGTGGATTGGTATGGCTGTGTTCAGGGATGCCAAACAAAATGCTTTGTGATTCACTGGGCTCGCATCTAGAACCATTATGTGTGTATCCCATGCACTGTGTGATCATGTAGGTTATAACTCTGTCTCCATGATTATGAGCACAATGAGTGTTCTCTTGGGACAGCTTCTTCCTGAGAGTGCCTCTGGTCTCTCCCCCTTAAGGCAAAACCATCCTGACCTCAACTTTATATTCCAATGCCCTACATGGGAGTGACCTGGTCTGAGTAGAATCATAGAACTGGAAGGGACCTCGAGAGGTCACCTAGACCAGTCCCCTGCACTCAAGGCAGGACTAAGTATTATCTAGACCATCCCTGACAGGTGTTTGGGGATTTTTAAAAGCAGGTTGGACAATGATGGAGATTTTACAACCTCCCTAGGCAATTTGTTCCAGTACTTAACCACCCTCCTAGTGAAATAGTGTTTCCTAATATCCAACCTAGACCTCCTCCATTGCAACTGGAGACCATTGCTCCTTGTTCTGTCATCTGCCACCGCTGAGAACAGCCGAGCTCCATCCTTTTTGGAACCCCCCTTCAAGTAGTTGAATGCTGCTATCAAATCCCTCCTCATTCTTCTCTTCTCCAGACTAAACAAACCCAGTTTTTTCAATCTTCCCTCATAGGTCATGTTTTCTAGACCTTTAATCATTTTTGTTTAGACTCTAGGACTGGAAGGAACCTCGAGAGGTCATCGAGTCCAGTCCCCTGTCCTAATGGCAGGACCAAATACTGTCTAGACCATCCCAGATAGACATTTATCTAACCTACTCTTAAATATCTCTAGAGATGGAGATTCCACAACCTCCCTAGGCAATTTATTCTAGTGTTTAACCACCCTGACAGTTAAGAATTTTTTCCTAATGTCCAACCTAAACCTCCCTTGCTGCAGTTTAAGCCCATTGCTTCTATGTTCTATCCTTGGAGGCAAAGATGAACAAGTTTTCTCCCTCCTCCTTACGACACCGTTTTAGATACCTGAAAACTGCTATCATGTCCCCTCTCAGTCTTCTCTTTCCAAACTAAACAAACCCAATTCTTTCAGCCGTCCTTCGTAGGTCATGTTCTCTAGACCTTTAATCATTCTTGTTGCTCTTCTCTGGACCCTCTCTAATTTCTTCACATCTTTCTTGAAATGTGGTGCCCCGAACTGGACACAATATTCCAGTTGAGGCCTAACCAGAGCAGAGTAGAGTGGAAGAATGACTTCTCATGACTTGCTCACAACAAACCTGTTAATGCATCCCAGAATCACGTTTGCTTTTTTTGCAACAGCATCCCACTGTTGTCTCATATTTAGCTTGTGATCCACAATGACCCCCAGATCCCTTTCCGCAGTGCTCCTTCCTAGGCATTTTGTATGTGTGCAACTGATTGTTCCTTCCTATGTGGAGCACTTTGCATTTGTCTTTATTGAATTTCATCCTATTTACTTCAGACCATTTCTCCAGTTTGCCCAGATCATTTTGAATTTTAATCCTGTCCTCCAAATCACTTGCAAGTACTGGGCTGAAGATACAGAAAAAAGATGCCAGAGCTCAGAGGCACCATTTCTCAGGGGAGTGTACAATTTGTCTTCAATAGAAATTCATGGACATTTCCTTGCATGAAAATAAAGAATTGAAAGTTAACACACAATTACTTTTAACTAGAAAAAATTACAGTACCAAGTGGAAATGAAATCTTTGCTCTATCTAGTCATATGTGATGCTCACCTTGGTAGTATCTGAGTGCCTCTCAGGTAATTAAAAAGTAACAAATAATTACAAAAAAGTTCTCTCCCTTCCCTGCTTGTAGTTATTGAGGGAAGAAGCTAAGTCAAAGGGACGGGTATTGCATTTGTTGAAAATGCTTCTCTAGATTTCAATGCATAGTTTTTCACTGAGATTTTTACTTCTGTTTGCAGGAAAATGTCAGCCGTCATAGACTAAGCTTAGAGACATCTACAACGACAGAAGAATCGAAGTCTCAAAAGGTAGTGCTTAATATTTGTTTTATGTATTATTACTTTTCCACTAATACATGAACCTAATAAATAAAGATGCCCATAACCCCTTCAAAAAGAAGCCCACCCTATTACCGAACAAGAAACAAATCTACACAAGTTTTTCATTTGGTCCCCTCTGATATCACCTATTCCTTTACAGTTCTTTCTCGGGGCTGCTCTTGAAACAGCACTGCTATGCACTGCTTCATATTCGGAGCTAGGAGCAAATGCACAATCTAGCCCAGGGGTCGGCAACCTTTCAGAAGTGCTGTGCCGAGTCTTCATTTATTCACTCTCATTTAAGGTTTTGCGTGCCGGTGATACATTTTAACGTTTTTATAAGGTCTCTTTCTGTAAGTCTATATTATATAACTAAACTATTGTATGTAAAGTAAACAAGGTTTTCAAAATGTTTAAGAAGCGTCATTTAAAATTAAATTAAAATGTTGATCTTACGCCGCCAGCCTGCTCAGCTCACTGCCAGCCTGGGGCTCTGTTCACCTAGGCCAGCAGCGGGCTGAGCAGGGCCTGCAGCTGGGATGCCAGTACTGGGTGGGGAGGTTTCAGGGGTCAGGGATGAGGGCTGGGGTGGGGTGGGGGTGTAGGGCAGAAGGCTGGGTGTGTGTGTGGGGGGGGTCAGGGCAGAGGGCTGGGTGTGTGAGGGGGTTCAGGGATCAGGGCAGAGGGCTGGGGGTTATGGGGGCTGCAGGGCAGAATGCTGAGTGTGTGTGGGGGGTCAGGGCAGAGGGCTGAGGGGCGTGGGGGGTGTAGGACAGAAGACAGTGTGGGGGGGGTTAGGGCAGAGGGCTGGGGTGCTCCATGAGTGGCTCAGGGCAGGGGGCTGGAAGAGATATGTCTGTTCCAACCCCTTCCCCAAGGCTCCGTCCCTACCTCTCTCTGTCCCCTCTAGGGAACTACCTGCACGCTGCTGCTCTTCCCCCTTCCCCATCGCTAGGGCCATCAGCTGATTGGCGCAGGGAAGCACCACGCTGGGGGAAGAAGCGGGGGAGAGGGAAGCTTGGTTGCCGCAGAACCAAGTTTCTGCCTCCTGCCCCAGCAGGGGAGAGCGGTGGGCGGGGGGGCTGAGTGGGGCTGGGGGCCAGGACTGCGGCAGGCGGCTGCGTGCTGCTCAAAATCGACTCGCGTGCCATAGGTTGCCGACCCCTGATCTAGCCTTTGGTATGTTGACAGACTTTCCTATTTCCTATGCTTTCCAACTTAACATCCCCAGCAACTAAACTCATACTCAGTTTTCCCCCATATGCGGGAGAGCTATCGTGAGTGTCCATTGGTGGCTGAAGTACATTATCTTTTGCAAGATTGCATTTGGCTTCTACTGTGTTAATAAAGAACATATATCTAGAGAAACATCCCCCTTCCTCCCCTCCCAAGTCCTCTGCAGGAGAGTCTAAAGGGATAGGATTTCTGTTGGGAGGATCAGATGATTGGCTTATAAATAGTAATGCATTTTGATGCCTGTCTAGGGCTACTTGTTATAGCCTTTCTAGTACTACTTCTTGGCCTCAGCTGGGCGGTGTAATACTAATGTTTGATGCCAGAAACAAGGAGTGAAATGTGTACTTTCCATCTGAACGGGTTGGTTTCGGAGAGTTACATTTCCTATATGGAAGGTCACTGACCTGATGCCAGTGATTTTTACCTCACAGCATGAGCTTCAGGCCCAAGACACTGACCTGCCTTATACCAGGTTTTACAAGAACGTGGTGTTAGTATCAGGGCCGGCTCTGGCTTTTTTGCCGTCCCAAGCCCCCCCCCCCCCCCAAAAAAAAAACCCCAACAACCTGCGGGGCGGCCGGAGCCAGGGTGCAAACTTTCAGCTAGTGGGACTCCCTGCGCTGCAGACATGCCCCGGGCAGTGGAGTGCGCACCCCGGCTAGCAGGTGGGACGGGGGAGGGAGCGGGGGGAGAGAGAGAAAGGGGCCGGCCAGGGCTTCCTCCAGCCAGGGCGCTCACCACTCAGCCCCTCCTGCCGCGCTGCCTGCCAGGAGGGCTCTGCGCCGCTCCGATCGGCGGGGAGGGAAGGACGCGGGCTGCCGGGCTTGCTGCAGACCAGGCACTGGCTGGGGCAGACGGAGCGTGTAGCCGGCTCCCAGCAGGGTGCTCCCCTCCTCCGCGCCACCGCCCCCTACAGGGCAGCCAGAGTGGCAAACAAAGAAAAAAAAGGGGGGGGGGGAAGACGGCTGTGCCGCCCTAGGATTGGCCAATATGCCGCCCCTTAGAATCTGCCGCCCCAGGCACGAGCTTGCTTGGCTGGTGCCTGGAGCCGGCCCTGGTTAGTGTGGGTTCATGTGAGGAATTCACAGGGTTAAGTGCCCAGTTAAGAAGCACTTAAGGAACAATGCATCTTGGAATGCTCCAATCCACGTAAGAAATCTTCCTAGAGACATTCAAGATACCATGTGGGCAATGGCTTCTGCCTGTAAAAACTGAGAGTCATGCATGGACATGTGACTTGCCCAGGTGACTCCAGAACTCCATCTTGGAGCTGGACTTTCCATAGGAGAGAGGAGGGGGTCTCCACCCACAAGAGAAAGTCTATTTAAGCCCATGGGAGACCCCTCCATAGGGTCTTCAACTGACTAAAGAGAGAGCCTCTCCACCTCAAGGATATCTAAAAGAAACTGGAACAAAGAACAGTAACCACAGGTGGTGTGAGTGATTGCTGGATCCAGACTAGAAGACTAGTCTGTAAAAGGAAGCTTACTGGTGAGGTTTTTATCTGTACTCAGTCGTATTGCTGTGTTAGACTCAATTTACGTGTTTTATTTTACTTGGTAATTCACTTTGTTCTGTCTGTTAGTACTTGGAATTACTTAAATCCTACGTTCTGTATTTAATAAAATCACTTTTTACTTATTAATTAACCCAGCATATGTATTAATACCTGGGGCGGGGGGAGTGTTATAGAGGGCGAACAATTAGAGTTTACCCTGTAAGCTTTATACAGGGTAAAACGGATTTATTTGGGTTTAGACCCCACTGGGAGTTGGGCATCTGAGTGTTAAAAATAAGAACACTTCTGTAAGCAGCTTTCAGGTTAAGACTGCAGCTATGGGGCAAGTAATTCAGCCCCTGGGTCTGTGTTGGAGCAGACGGGTGTGTCTGGCTCAGCAAGACAGGGTGCTGAAGTCCCAAGCTGGCAGGGAAGCAGGGGCAGAAGTAGTCTTGGCACATCAGGTGGCAGCCCCAAGGGGGTTTCTGTGATCCAACCCATCACACCTTATTTATGAGGGGTAGTCTGGGAAAGGTTCATGATGCTAGGATCTTTATAAAGCCTGGACTGTTTTTTTACAATCACAAATGGAACTTTTGCACCAATGGTATTGATGGACATTGTTGGTATCACCACCCACCAGTCATTCAGCTTACCCTCTGCTGCCCTGGCTTATGAAGCCTTTTACTGGACACTTGGAGGGAGAAAGGAACTGTTTAACCATTTCCTGAGTAGATGTGGAATGAATGTGGAACGTGCATTTGGAAGATTGAAAGGTAGATGGAGGATCCTGGGACTGAGGCTGATGAGGAGCGTCTTTCTCTTAGGATAGAAGCTTGCTGTGTCAGGCTGGGTTGATTTGAAATCAGTAAGTCACCAATTTTTAATCAATTTTTTCATTTGGACTTCAGTTATTTTCTGAAGAGAGGTACGGTCTCATTGGTTGATGATGTAACCATTAAAACATATTGATTTACAACTAAATAAGGCCTTTATGTTAGTTTTGGTACATCTTTTGGTGTCTAGGGGGGTACACTATAACAATTTACGTTTAAGCAATTATGTAGCTTAATATTTTCAGATCCTTATTAATTGTACATTTTAGTATGTTAAAAAGTGGTGAATGATATTCCTTATTTACTATATAATTAACTTTTTGCTCTTGACTTGTGTCGAGCTGCATTAAGATGGTAACTAGCATTTAATTAAATACACAACAGCATGTAAAAGTATTTTTTATTAAAACACCCGTAAATGTAAACTTCTCTTATCAAAATGTTTCACATTTATAGCTACATGATTTCTTAAACAAAGGATTAATTTTTAATTTAAATTAGGCTTTACTTTGTTTAAATTGTTTTTTTTAAATAGCTTATCTTTAGAAAGAAAAATGTATTATAACTTAAAGAGCAAAATAAAAAAAATCCAAATTAAATAATAATTAAATAAAAATCGGTGCCCCCCCAGTTGACTTTTATCCACCCTGTGCTGTGTTTTGCACAACCTATTTGAGAGCAAGGGGTAGGACCTTGCTAATGGATTGGGACAGTTGGAGACCATTGCAAAACGATGCAGCTGCTCAGGGGCACAGAGTGGGGGATGCATTTTGCTCAGACCGCAAATCTGGGTGTCACTTGTAAGAGTGAGTGTGTGTTTTGCCATTTGTCAGCATGGCTGGTGGCTACCTAAAGAGGGTGCAGCAATTGCAAGCTCATAATTGCATGTGCACCTCTGCAAGCTGCCATTGCTTTGGAAGATATTACCCTGAGGTGTGTCTAGGGTGACCAGACAGAAAGTGTGAAAAATCGGGATGGGGGTAGGGGGGTAATAGGAGCCTACTTAAGAAAAAGACCCCCAAATCGGGACTGTCCCTATAAAATCGGGGCATCTGGTCACCCTAGGTGTGTCCCTTCTGTTCAAAAAGGCATTGGGCCAATGGGGAAGTTGTGCCCTGCTGCTCTTTGGCAGGATGGTTCCCCCAGAGCTGGCGCAGGAGTGTAAGGGAACCACTATGCTCACCACTGCCCATCTCTCTGCTGAATTAGAGCACTGTTTGTGCGGTAAGTTCTCCTTTTTAACACTCGCAGATCAGCAGAAAGTGCACTGCCGAATTAACAGAATTCTGCAGTAACGCAGAGGGATGAATTCCTTTCAGTGCTTTAAAATAGTTTTCTTTTGGGAAATGCCTGTAGCATGATTTGAGTGGTTTAACACACAACTCATGGTTGCGCCAAGCTGAGGGCAGTAGTGAAACTGGGAGCCAGAAACATGATTTTTATATTTTTTCTATATTTTCTGCTGCAATAAAAGTGCCTTTCTTCAGCTTAGTCCATGCAGTGCTGCCATTTTGCGTGGGCATGGTGGGGTCAGTTGGGTGGGTGAAGACTAGCAAGTGCCTCGGTAAGGGAGAGTTGGGCAGTAGACAGCAAGCATAAGAGGTGTCTTTGTTTGCATATTTATAGAAATAAAGGAATAGAATTTGCAGTGTTTAACGTGGCTGTCAGTTGGGTAGTGGGGGTATTAAAAGCCCAGGGGGCAGAGAGAAAGTAGACCAATATGGTAGTGCCCTCATGGTGCCCAGAACTAAGTTGCTTACCCCTTGCCCCATTCAGTTCTCATGTAACATGTCATTTCATATTTACTTGACTTGGTCCCCGCCACAGTTTGGGTCTCTGCATGTGGTGTGGGTTGATTCTCTGGCTGTGATTGGAGGGTTCTGGATCTCTTCGATTGTTTCTGCCCCAGGGATCACAGAGCTGACAAGATCCTAGTTTGGAGGGTCAATCAGGGAGCCACAACATGCTATGGTAGCTGACGATCACACCATTCAAACACACAGTCCAGCTCCTCATGAGTACGAGCAGGATGTTCTGGCTCTCCCAGATTTCCTATAGTAGTTACCAGGTCTGTACCCCAGTCAGAGTGCCTTTGCCTTACCATGGTACTGGAGGCTGTCCTGGACATGCCACCTAGCCTGCATTTGTCATGATAAGCTGCTTGTACCCCTGAGCTAAGTGACTGCCACTCGGATGTGCCTGACCACGCTTCTCTTCCCAGAGGGCAGTGAAGTCCTGGATCTCCGTATGGTGCCAGGGAGAAGAACAAGGCTGCTGCTCGGTAGTCAAGAGGATGACAGAAGTGTGTGAACTCCACAAAAGCTGGACTCTCAAGTCAGAACCAGTCTGCCTGCCAGCATTTCAGTGGGATGGGGAGGTCACGTTTGGTCAGGATAGCTCCAGAGCAGTACAGGGCACAGACGCAAACAGGATAACTCCAGTAGCCAGCCAAGCAGCAAGGCATAGCAGTAAGAGGACTTGGCAAATGTGCGTCAGTGGGTTCAGGATGGGGATGCATCCACATCTACTCTGCTGCGGGTAAACTCATCTCACAGCTCAGTGAACCTACTTCCAAAGTGGGGTTAAAACACCAGATGGTTCCCAACAAAAACACTGTATGGAGGCCAGGCACTGTAATGCAAAATAACTCAGGTGGACTTGCAACATGTTGAGTGTAGACAAGCTCTAAAATAGCTCGTTGTGCCCATGGGAAGGGAAAGTCCCTTGGCCCTGAAAGCAGAAGTGTCTGGTAAGCTGTGAAGTCCCTGTTTTCTGGGGTTTTTGCACCTTGTTATGCACCATCGCTGCAATGGGTGTCATTTAAGAGTCTAGCCAGAGAGAAACTTTCCCTCAGGCCATTGGAGGTGCTTTTCTTCTGGATGGGATCCCTCTGACAAGGGAAGTGATAATGCAGCAGTTCTGACCGCTTTGCTCTGATAGGAGACGCGTAGGAGTTGGAGGCTGAAATTCTGGATTGGGTCTAGTGGAAAGCCCCAGTGTTTCCCTGTGTCCTGGCAGTTCCCAAACTGCACGTCCCAACAGAGCCTGTGTCTATTGTGAGCCCTGGCGGTTCCTTAGGGCAAGGCGGAAGCAGAGTCCCTGAAGCAGCAGTTGCTCACTGTGACAGCTTCACTCCAGCAAGCTCCATTCCTACAGGTGAAGTTGGACCAGCCATTTGTGGCACCTTCATTCTTGGTGAGCACCTGGGCATTGGTGACTAATTTGAACTGATGTTTGCAGTGTCCAGCTTTGGGGGGAGCATGCGTGGAGGCAGATGATGTACGTTGGGGGGATGCAGGTGGGAATTCAAGCTGGATTGGTTGATGTATTCCATAAATCTTGATGGATGATGTGGGTAACCTTGTGACCAGCTGGATGTTGGGGTGAGCTCCTGAGAAGGAGTGGTGTTGCTGACTCTCTGCTGTAAGAGAGAGAGGAAGGCTGGTCAGCAGGTTGTAGGGTTGCGTGTTACGGGAGGGAGGAGTGCTGATTGTGTGGCTGAGGGGAGAGAGTGCAGGGTGTGTTTGTGAGCGCAGGGATCTGGTGTTTGGAATGGGAGTAAGCGCTCCGAGTTTTCCTGCAGTCATTTGGGATGAGTGAATAAATGCTGAGGGGTTGTGCACCGAGTTGAATTTACAGCTGCTCCTTTGTCTGAAGAGTTGGTACTTGTCCCAGTCGTCCCTTGGGAGAATTATTGTTGTCTCATTGACAATAGCAGGCAGTCTCACTGCCCAGAGAGACAGAGGCTCCTACCATACAGGGGACTGTGCATGTTACAAGGGCGACTTGAGGAATGTGAAGGGAAATTGGCAGGCGGCTGCTGAGGGGAGCACCATGTTATCCAGAATGCAGTGCAACCCGAACACAGGGACCCAGAGGCACTAGCTTTCGAAGACAGACATGTGCCAGCATGCAAATGACCTCTGTCCCCTACCCTTTGCCATTAGGGGTCTGGTTGCCTTGCTGGTGTCCTCAGGCTGCTTCTTCCATCACTCTTTCCCTCTCCTCTGGGCCGACTGTTGGCACCAGTAAAACAGGGAACTGAGAGTGTGAGCAATTTTCTCACCCTCTCAGTTCCCTGTTTCTCCCGCCCCCTTCATCCTCTTTCTCCAGTTCCTCATCTTCCTTTAAAAATAGAAGGTATATGTTATAGGGATGCCAACTTTGCTCCCTGCTTAAGGGTTGGAAGCTTCCTCCCCACCTGCCTGCCCCCGAAATGCTACCCAACATGACCCTCTTCTTGCTCTAGCCCAATGGCTTTCAAACTTTTTAGGCTACATGCCCCTTTCCAAATAATGTAGTCTGCTGTGTACCCCCGTCTGACATAGGGTCATAATATACCTATGGTTAGATTGCCAAGTCTTACTAAATAAAATGTGGTGTCTACCATTACTGGATTTTTCTCGCGTACCCCTGAGGAGCTTGCGTATCCCAGTATGATAACCACTGCCCTAGCCAGTAATCATAGGGGCCCCTGAATACAGAAGGAGCAAAGCATTGGAGCGTGATCCTGTGCATGGCTGTTTCCTGGGCAAGGAGGGTGAATGTTAGGAGCTGGTTGGAGGGGGGTTAATTTTTAAAATATATTTTTTAATGCTATAAAATGATACAGTCCATAGATCCCAAAGTCAGTCCCATTACAAATACACTGCACAGGGTTCTGGCCTGCATTGCTAAGTCAGATGTGAAATACAGCAGAAGATTTTTGTCTGTTAAATTAGATCAGAATTTCATATTTGTTAAATCTAACACAGAATTTAGAGAAGAGGAAGAGACATATGAGAGAGACAGGAGGAAGTGAAGAAAAATGGAAATATTAGAAGCAGAAGGGAGAGTAGAGGATTAAATGTCACTGTCTTCACCTTTTTGCTAAAGGACTCTGCAAAAGCACAGTGCATGCTGTGAGTTTGTATCCCTTACCAGAGTGTGCCTGCCTAGTCTTGTACAGAGATGCTAGGTTCCAGGCCTGTTGAACCCATTCGGACAACAAAGGAGAATGGAGATTTTTACCCTCTCCTACAAAGAACTGATTGAGCAACTGGCCCAAAAACTGAATTAGCATCTGATTATCTGTTACGTTCCTCAGAGTTCCAATACTCCAACATATAAGACACCAAAGCACTTAGTACTAAAAAGACAATTATCTTTTGCCCCCAGTGTAACACAGAACAAGTGATCAGTGCTGACGTAAGTTTGTGAAGCAGGGTGTCCTATTGAATGAAGTGACTCTAATATTTGTCAGTGACGTAACTTGCATCTTACTTATTTTCACTAGTACTAGTACCTGGTGTCATTGTCTTATGTTAAGCCTTAACGAATGTGTTAAAATGAAACAAACTGTATAAAAGACTTAAGGAGAAATCCTTGTCCTGTTGAAGTTGATAAAACGTCCATTAACTTCAGGAGCGCTGGCATTTCAGCACTGGAGATCATTGCATCTGACTGGAGAAGGTGTGATAGTTCCTTTTCCCATATAATCATAAAGTTTTCTTTATCAAACAAAGAAGATGGAGAAATTGCACTATTCTGTGGTTCGTTTCTTAAAGAGGGTTTGCTCAGAAAGAAAGAACTCTTTCAAACTTGTAACTTCAACTTCAGGCAGAGTAAGGAAGCGCCTCATCTGACAACAAAGGAAGATCTGGCATGTTCCATTGGTGTGTTAGCTCTAGGAGTTACAAAACAAAAACAATATTAAAAAAAATATATATTATTTTTTTATTCCACCTCTCTTTTTTTCCATCACCCAAAAAAAAGGACACAACATGTGTGGACCAGATGAGAGTGAAGAGAGGGATGGATGACCTATAGCAAACTTTTTGGCACATCCATCCGGTGAAACCCATTTATTTTAAAACACAAACACAAAATAAAAATATATATAATATTTTTAAATTCCACCTCTGTTTCCCATCACCCAAGTTAAAAAGGACAACATGTGAATTGGACCAGATGAGTATGAAGAGGATGGATGACCTATAGCACTAACTTTGGCACACATCCATCCCGGTGAAACCCATGCCGCACCACTGGTGTGGATAGGGGGCAGACACTTGATACAGACTTACGATTGCTGGTCTGCACCTACCAAATTCATTCTGTTTCCACTCCACAACAGGCTGATTTCTAAGGCCCTGTAAAACACAGAACACAAAAATGGTCCCTGCTGTCTTTAGCTTACAACCTGTGCCCTTCTTACGTTAGCCAAACCTAGTCATGTTTTGGGATCACTATAGGGCACATGATTCACTTGTAGAGACCTTATTTTTTCTCTTTACTTTTTCTGTCTGAATGTGTTCTTTCAAAAACAATTTGTATTGACCTTTGATGTAACATTGCCTTAGCAGGATCCTGTTTTTTAAGGGGCAGCATGATAGTACACTTTTAGATCTGGCAAAGAAAATCTGCAACGTTCAAAACATGACATGAATGGAAACAACAACAGATGGTAGTCAAAACTGGCTTGGAGGGCTCAGATACAGAAATGAGGGTGACCTGAGAGTCTTGACAGGTTCCCCTTATACCCAGAGCTTTCTTCAAGAATCGGTTGGGGTTAGACAAGAACACTAGGGCAACAGTGTGACGCCCTGAAAAATGTGTCTTATGTGAAGTCACAGAGAAAGAGAACAGTACCAAGGCTTGTGATTTATCATCAGCTGTGTCAACTTGGCTAACGCTGGTGTGACTGTACCGCTGTAGTGTCACGGAGCAATTGTTAGGATATAGATATTTAGGCCTGTTTGCAAAGGCCTATACTTTAAGAATTTAGGTGTGTTTTTATAGCTATATTAAGAGGATAAAAAAGAGAGAAAATTCTGTGTTGTCTGTGTGTAATGCTCTCTTACTGTGACAGTTTGAGGCCTGGTTCTTAGTGAGGCCTTTGGCTAAGCAGCAGAGGCCAGCCATAAACTGGGAAGCGTATGGTCACATCCTTACTTTTCAAACTAGTCACATTGAAATAAGGCGCTATTGGGCTGTTAGGAATATCAGGACAGGATTGTATTCCTATCACCTCCAGAGAAAGGGAAGAGCCTAGAAGATTATCAATAGCTGAAATGTAAAATCCTCATTTCTGTATTGGTCTATCACTGTAGTCTCCCCTTCCCTATTGTTTTTGTCTGTACAATATAATTGGTTAAATAACCTATAGCTAAGCAAAACTCAAGTTTTACTATATAGTCTGCAGTTAATCAGGAAGTAAGGGGGGAATGAGAACAGGGAATGGGAGTGGGGGAATTGGGATCATGTTTTGCTAAAGGGGGGAATGGGAACAGGAACAGGGACACAGGCAAGGCTCTGTGGTGTCAGAGCTGGGAAGGGGGACACTGAGAGAGAAAACTGGAATCATGCTTGCTAAAAGTTCACCCCGATAAACATCAAATTGTTTGCACCTTCAGACTTCGGGTATTGTTGCCCCTGGTTCATGCAAAAAAGGACCAGGGAAGTGAGAGGGTGAAGCAATAAGCCCCCTAACAGCAATGTAGTCTCCTCCTTAGAACTGCCATAGTAATAAGGGAAGCCAGGGCACAAAGATTTTTTAAAAATTTGTGACTTACTCTCTGGATTAATTAGATTTCAGTGTCAGCATTTCAGAGAATGGAGTAGGTGACTCCAGAACCTCTTCCCTCATCAGTACATCTGGGTATATTAACTTTGGCCACGAAAGCTGTTATATTTTTCAGGACTTGGCATGTCAGACTAACACAAAGTTCAGATAGTTTTTGAAAAGGAGGTTTTAACTTCTTAATATATAAAATACATACACATCCACCCATCATATGTAAAAACTCTTCCGAGGGGTCTTTGGGTATTTTCTGCCATGCATTAATTGCACATTTTATGCATGCTTACACAATTAACTAACAATGTGTTCACTTTGTTGCTGCAAAAGAAAAATTGCTCTTAGAAATTTTTGAGCAAATTTGTTTGTTCATTTCAGATTCCTTTGTAATTGTGGTAGCACCAGAGCTCCAGTCATTGACTAGAGCCTGTTGTGCTAGCACTCTAGAAACCATAGGTGCTGAGACTAGGGGTACTGGGGGTGCTACCGCACCCCCTGGTTTGAAGTGGTTTCCATCAAATGCAGGGTTTGGTTCAATGGCTCTCAGCACCCCCACCGTACAAATTGTTCCAGCACCCGTGCGACAAACACAACAAAAAGATGGTTCCTGTCCCAAACAGCTTTCAGTCTGTGCCTCTCTGAGGTTAGCCAAACCTAGTAATGTTTTAGGAACGCTATAGCACAGAACCAATTGTAGAGACGTTATTTTTCTTTCCAGTTTTTGTGTTTGTGTGTTTTCTTTCAGACAAGTTGGATTAACTTTCCATGCAACATTGCCTTAACAGAATCTCGTAAAATCTGGTCTGATACTGCACCACTATTTTTGTTTTACAGACATTTTTTCCAAGAATCCAGTATGGCTGCTTTACACAGTATTGCCAGCCAAAATTCATGAGTCAGGCCCTAAAAATCATAACATTTTAAAAAACTTTTTTGTAGTTGTTTTTTCTTTACCTTCTGGTTTCTGATCCTTTAGGGTGCACTCAGGTCACATTTTTAGGCTTTTTTTTTACTGCAACCACAAGGACCAATACTACTTAATGAAACCTGAGATTCTCACATCATCACAGGAAGTCAAGAGCCAGGGTTTGTATTAAAACACCAAATATTGCAAGACTCATAATAAATCATGAGCGTTTACACCCAAGGCTATTGTGTAAGTAAATCATTACAGTGCCAAGAGGATCCTCCTCTTAGTTTCTGTAAGTCTGAAAAGTTGATATTGGTGCCAGTCAGTGCAGCGTTAGAAACGTTTCATGGGTAGAGCTCTCTCTGGAGACCTGGGATTGTCTAGACATCAAGTATCAGGAGGGCCTGGTTGAGAAAGCAAGTTCTTTGCAAGGGGTATTATTGTTCCTCCAGAAACCAAGTAGACCTAAATCCATGATAGCGCTTTTTAATGTCCTGGGCACTTTCATGTCTTCTTGTTGAGGTGCAGATGATGATGCTGGCTTAATGCTGTACCATATCTATGCAGTTCCTCACTCAGGGAGCTGGCAGTCTGAATGGTTAGGCCTCTTTTCACCAGAGGATGAAAGTTTTGGCTGTTGCGTGGGCCTGATGTGAGGGCCCTTTCTCTGCTTCTCTCACATCCAGCCTCTGTCCTTGGTTTCTGTGGCTCTGGACCAGGGGAGGGGCAAACTATGGCTCACAGACCGGATTCAGCCCATCAGGGCTTTGAATCTGACCAGCGGGATTGCCAGCCCTGTGGCGCAGCAGGGCTAAGGCAGACTCCCTGCCTGCCCTGGCTCTGCGCCGCTCCCGGTAGCGGCCGGCATCACGTCCCTGCGGCCCCTGGTCGGGGGGGTGGGGGGGGCAGAGGGCTCCATGTGCTGCCCTCTCCTGCAGGCACCACCCTCTGCAGCTCCCATTGGCTGCAGTTCCCTGTTCCTGGCCAATGGGAGCTTCGGGGTGGTACCCATAGGTGAGGGCAGCACATGGTGGAGTCGCCTGCCCCACCCCACCCCCAGAAGCCTGCCTGCCTTAGCTCCGCTGTGTGCCGCTGCCACCTCAGGGCTGCTTGAGGTAAGCCAGAGCCCGCACTCCCAACCCCCTGCCCTGAGCCCCATAACCCTGCCGCACTCCAATCCCCTGTCCTGAGCCCACTGCCGCACCCCTCCTGTATCCAACCCCCTGCCTTGAGCCCCTTCCTGCACACTGCACCCTCTCACACACCCTGCACTCCCTCCCTCCCGCACCCCAACCCCCTGCCTCAGCCCTATATTCATGGCCCTGCATACAATTTTCCCACCCAGATGTGGCCCTTGGGCCAAAAAGTTTGCCCACCCCTGCTCTTGACTGTTCCAGCTCAATTCAAATCTTAACCAGAAGGGTTAGAATCCTGCAAAGCTGGTAACACTAAATCTGCTTTCTGTTTTGAACTCCTGTTATCCTCTGGCGTTTCCATGGCTGCTGATCAGATGGTGAGTTAAATGGGGTAATTCCCTAGTTGAGGGCCTGGTGGTGATGGGAGAGGGGTTGTATTGCATATTCAGAATCTATAGCGGCATATGGCAGTGTGTACTGTCTGACTGTGTGAGTGGCCTGTGGCTGGAGCTTCCTTGCTCTGTAGAAGTGAGCAGGCGTCTCCTTCAAGTCTGTGCAAGAACCTTAGCTCTCTGACTTGCTTGTGATTTGAGAGGACACAGTTACTGCCAAGCTATGACTATGCTGTAATTTGTACTGCACGGACAGCAAGCTTGGCACTGTTGCAGAGCATGCAATAAGCAGCAGACTCTATTCCCAAGGCAGCTTATAATGACTAGAACAGTAGGAGTTAGTCAAAAAGACCTCCTAAGGTCTCTTCCAACCCTAATCTTCTATTATTCTAAAAAAGCAAAGCTGAACAAGGAGTCCATCCTTGATGCCACCTGGTGTGCAACAGTCATGTGTCTGGCTTACCCTGGAAATTAGATTAATACAGGGGTCCCCAACGCGGTGCCTGCGGCTGCCATGGCGCCCGCGGGGGCATCTAAATGCGCCCGCGTCCTGGCCGGTGGTGGAGCATCCGCCGAAATGCCGCCGAATTTCTGCGGCATTTCGGCGGCGACGCCTCTTGATGACGTCACTTGCTGACAAGCGACGTCATCGAGAGGCATCGCCGCAGAAATGCCACAGAAATTTGGCGGCATTTCGGCAGATGCTCCACCGCCACCACGGTCCTTCGTCTGGCGCCAACCAGACGAAAAGGTTGGGGATCATTGGATTAATAGATTTATAAATTCCAAGGCCAAAAAAGAACCATTGTAATCATCTGGTCTGACCCTTGCATAACAGAGGCCAGAAAATGTCCTCAACCGTTCCCTTTGGGCTAGAACATTTCTTTAAATAAATAAATAATCCAATCTTGATTTAAAAATTGCCAGTGATGGAGAATCCACCAGGTTCCAGTGTAGTTCCAATGGTTAATTCTCCTCACTGTTAAAAATTTAAATCTTATCTCCAGTCTGAATTTGTCTAGCTTCAATTTCCAGTCGTTGGAGTGTATTAGACCTGTCGCTGCTAGACTGAAGAGCCCAAATATTTGTTCCCCATGTAGGTATTTATGGACTGTGATCAAGTCACCCCATAACCTTCTCTTTCTTAAGCTAAGGGGTCGGCAACCTTTCAGAAGTGCTGTGCCGAGTCTTCATTTATTCGCTCTAATTTAAGGTTTCCCGTGCCAGTAATACATTTTAATGTTTTCAGAAGGTCTCTTTATATAAGTTTATAATATATAACTAAACTATTGTTGTATGGAAAGTAAACAAAGTTTTTAAAATGTTTAAGAAGCTTCATTTAAAATTAAATTAAAATGCAGAGCCCCCCGGACCAGTGGCCAGGACCCGGGCAGTGTGAGTGCCACTGAAAATCAGCTCGCGTGCCATAGGTTGCCTACCCCTGAAGTATACTGAGCTCCTTGAGTCTATTGCTATAAGGCATGTTTTCCAATCCTTTAATCATTCTGGTGGCTCTCCTCTGAACCCTCTCCAATTTATCAGTATCCTTGAATATGGACACCAGAACTGGACACACTATTCCAGCGGCAATGCACCACTGTCATATACAAAGGTAAAATAACCTCTCTACTCCTAGTTGAGATTCTCCTGTTATGCATCCAAGGGTCACATTAACCCTTTTGGCCACAGCGTGACACTGGGATCTCATGTTCAGCTGATTATTCACCACGATGCCTAAATTTGAGTCCCTGCTTCCCTGGATAGAGTCCCCCATCCTGTAAGCGATCCAGATTGCTTTTTGTCAGCAACCTGTCCTGTTCATTATTTACAGCTCCCCCAATCTGTGTGTTATCTGGAAACTTTATCAGTGATGATGACTTTTGTTTTCTTTCAGGTCATTGATAAAAAATATTAAATAGTGTGAGGCTAAGACCTGATCCCTGGGAGACCTCCCTAGAAACACACCCTCTCAATCATAGAATATCAGGGTTGGAAGGGACCTCAGGAGATCATCTAGTCCAACCCCCTGGTCAAAATAGGACCAATCCCCAACTAAATCATCCCAGCCAGGGCTTTGTCAAGCCTGACCTTAAAAACCTCTAAGGAATGAGATTCCACCACCTCCCTAGGTGATTCCCTGTTGATAATTACATTTTGAGACCCATCAGTTAGGTATGCTGCCTTGTAGGCAATACAGTCCCTTGTAACTGTAATTAGGCTTGGCAGAATTTGATTTATATTTTTGATAATTTTTTGGATAATATCAGTGTTTATTGATTGTAAATTTTCACAGGTGCACAAAATTATGGGTTTTAAGCTTTTTATTTTTATTTTTTAGCAATGTACATTTTTACAATTGTGGGAAATTACAGGGGGGTATCAGACAGTCACAATGGGGGGGGTCAGACAATAATTATTTACTGATAGATGTTGAGATTCAGAAAGCTGAAGCCTTCTAGCAGCTAAAACACAAATTGTCAACATCATATCTCAAAATGTGCGAAGTAAATAGCCTTAAATCAGTCCAATAATTTCTCAATCAGCATTTTTGCCTGTCTGTAACTTTCTGTTATTGATGGTTTGGGTGTGTTCGGTGAAATCGATATTTATCAACATTAACTGATACAAATCTAATCCTTCCAAACCTAAATATAACACAGCACGTACCCATACATGGTACATACCCTCTCACCTGCTGTGTGGGGGTTCTGGCTTTTGGGGGGGGCATATTCCAGGCTCCCATTGAATCTCCTCTTTATAATCACAGTAGGATCTCTGATTTGGTTACCAGCGGTGCAGATTGTGTGGTGATGGTCTGCTTTCAGACAGGCAGGTTAACTACAGAGTAGTTATAAATTACTTGAGCTCATTGCAGCAGCAGGCAGAAATGCCACCTTTGCAGTCTGGGTAAGCATGAAGGAAACTGCCCTTTCCTCTTGGATAGTCACATGCACCTTTATAACCTCTAGGCAGGACTGCTGCACCCTGGTCAACTGGCCACCTGGAGGACCCAGTTCTCAATGAAACCCCTTTATGCTACTCTGGCTGTGCAGAGGAGACTTAGAGTGAGTATAAGGTCCCTTTGTACAGCTAGTGTGGTGTAACTGAGAATTGGGTCTGGAAGCTAATTCAGAATGCAGCAGCCCATGTAAGAGGGACAGGCTGATCTAAGCACATACCCCAATGCAGAGTGCTCCCTATCTACTGCAGGACTTGAACCCAATCTGTGGGCTTGTCTTTGAGGCCTTTAATGGGGTAGCAGTGAACAGGCTTTCTCTCTCCACACCATTGCAGCAGCTGTAATCAGCAGGGAAGGGATGCTGAATTTTAGAAGTCTCCCAGGTAAAACATGTGGGGCCTTTTTAGGGTGCTGAGTAAATGCGGGTCATGAGACACCTGATTGTCAGAAAAGATGAGGATGTCATTAACATAAGAACATAAGAAAGGCCGTACTGGGTCAGACCAAAGGTCCATCTAGCCCAGTATCTGTCTATTGACAGTGGCCAATGCCAGGTGCCCCTGAGGGAGTGAACCTAACAGGCAATGATCAAGTGATCTCTCTCCTGCCATCCATCTCCATCCTCTGACGAACAGAGGCTAGGGACACCATTCTTACCCATCCTGGCTAATAGCCATTTATGGACTTAGCCACCATGAATTTATCCAGTCCCCTTTTAAACATAGTTATAATGACTACATAGAGATCTAACATATCCCTGAAGATGTCGTTTATGAAGTGCTGGAATGTTGCTGGGGCATTGCACAGGCCGAACAGCGTGACCAGGTACTCGGTATCCATACTGTGTACGGAAGGCGGTCTGCCACTAATCTCCCTTTCTAATCCAGACCAAATTGTAGGCCCCACAAAGGTCCAGTTTAGTAAAAACTTTTGTGGAGTGGAGCCTGTCAAAAAGCTCATTGAGGAGGAAAGGGTATCAATTTGAATTGTGATTCTGTTTCACACCCAGTAGTCAACACAAGGTAACGATCCGTGGTGGTTGGTTTTTTATTTATTTATTTTTTTACCAAGAAAATTGGTACCCAGCTGGAGGCATGGAAGGCTGGAGCTTGATGGGACAGTTGTAGCTGTGAAGGGGTGGCAAAATGTTTGTGTTCTTTTTGTTGAACACAGCAAAATTCTTGTATTTAATCAGTAATGTAGAGGCATTGGATGGGGTTGCAGAGGGTAAGGAGACTCCTTGGGGATTAAACGACTCAGACTCAGAATCTCTAGTATGAGGTAAAATGAACTATAAGGGGTTCCCAGTCTAAGGTCTCTACAGTTGGTTTTCAGGAGACAGAATTG
Source organism: Mauremys reevesii (assembly GCF_016161935.1). Classification (NCBI taxonomy): domain Eukaryota; kingdom Metazoa; phylum Chordata; order Testudines; family Geoemydidae; genus Mauremys; species Mauremys reevesii. The sequence goes on along the minus strand of NC_052642.1, from coordinate 3,321,068 downwards.
TCGGCAATGTGGGAAGCTGAAATGTATTGTGCCTGGCCACCAACAAATGCAGAGGCTTGCCAGGCCGTCTACTCGGCAGCCTCCTCCGCCCGGGTCAACTGGGTCAAGAGCTCTGGGCTGGTGGTCGGGGACGGGTGGCAGGCGAGCTCCCTCCCACTTGCGCTTCAGGCCATCCGGTGGAGCGCGGGTCCGCTGCTCTGTCTCAGCGTTTACCTTTCTGCAACACATCCGTCTCCGCCAGAAAACTGGTTCGGTTTAATGGGCAGGGTGACGGAGCGGCTACTCTGGTGCCTCTCCCTCTGAGGGAGGGCACTGGTGCTTAATCAACTAGTCCTGTCCATGCTCTGGTACTGACTCAACACCCTGGTCCCGGCCCCGGGCTTCCTGGCCCACCTCCGGACGGCGATTCTTGAGTTCTTTTGGCCAGGACTGCACTGGGTCTCTGCAGGGGCCCTCCACCTGCCCCTGGAGGAGGGAGGGCAGGGCCTGAAGTGCCTACGCATTCAGGTCCACGTCTTCCTCCTCCAGGCCCTGCAGAGGCTCCTGTATGGTGCGGGTAGTCCGGCGTGGAGAGCACTGACGCACGCCTTCCTGCGCCGCTTCCGAGGGCTCCGATACGACCGGCAGCTCCTTTATCTCGATCCGAGGGGTCTTCCGCAAGACCTCTCCGGGCTGCCGGTCTTCTACCAGGACCTCCTCCGGACCTGGAATCTGTTCTCTGTGAGCAGGTCCATGGCGGCCACTGAGGGAGCAGATCTCCTTGTGGAGCCCCTGCTACACAACCCCCAGCTGCGTGTGCAGGTGGCAGAGTCCCCCTGGTGCGCCAGAGGTTGGTCCTGGCAGAAGTCATCAGGGTTGGAGACCTCCTGGGCTACGACCAGGGAGAATGGCTGGATCCCCTGACGCTCGCTCAGCGCATGGGGCTCCTACTCCCCAGCACGTACTTCAGGAGGTGAGGGCTGCTTTGCTGCCCACTGCTCAGGCCTACCTCAACCGGGTCCTGCGAGAGGGCACGCCCCGCCCACCCTCGACCCCATGCCCTCCGGACCTTTTCATCGGGCCCCTGCCCCGTGGACCCAACTGGCCCCTTCACCGTGAGCCAGCTGCACAATCTGCAGTTGGTCTGCTTCCAGACTGTGCCAAGGAAACATCTATATACGTCGTGCTCCACACCCTTTGCTTCCTCACCCTCACGTCCCGCCGCGAGACAAGGTGGCGGAACCTCCTGCCACTTCTAGAGGGTGAGGAGCCCCGGTGGGCCAGCCTATACTCTGCTCTGGTCCCGAGGCCTGCCAGGGATATCAGCTGGCGGATCCTTCATGGGGCCGTGAGCACAGGCGTGTACTGGGCGTGGTTTACCCCTGTCCCGGACACCTGCCCCTTTTGCGGCGTGAGGGAAACCCTGGCACACGTTTACTTGGAGCGCACCAGGCTGCAGCCCCTATTCCGTCTCCTCACAAATATTTTGTTAAGATTTTGGTTGCACTTTTCCCCTCACCTTTTTATTGATGCACTCCCCATCCGTGGCCCCACAAAGTCCCGGGACCTCCTGGTCAACCTCCTCCTGGCCCTGTCTAAAACTGCCATCTATAAAACCAGGGAGAGGAGATTGGCCGATGGGGTCTCCTGTGACTGGGCCTTTTTCGGATCCTCTGTCCATTCACACATCCGGGCAGAGTTCCTCTGGGCGGCGTCCGCTGGCTCCCTTGACGGCTTGGAGGAGCAGTGGGCGCTGTCCGGGGTTCTCTGCTCGGTGTCCCCGTCAGGTTCCCTTTGACCTCACTCCCGTCCCTGTTATCTCATTAGTTGTCCCTCGGAATTATTTGGTTTCCAGGCCCTGTGGATCCTCCCCTTAGGCTCAGGGGAGAGTCCTTTAGCAGTGGGCAGGCTCTGCCCGCCCACTTCCTGGTTCCCAGTAGGAACAAATGCAGAGGTAGTGAGTCCAGAGCATGCTGAGAACTACTGGAAAGTGTGGTGCTCAGATAAATCCATACTGGAGAGTCTCTTGGTGATCCTGCAATCCAGTGCTTAATTTGCCTGGCAACTCTAGGCTTGCTGCATCAGTTATGAATGTAAAAAAAACTGTTAGCCCCAGCGCCTCTTGCATTACAAATTAAGCATTGGTGCGATCTGGTGGATAACCAGTCTTGATGAAAGGTGCAAGCTGTCAATAGACTCCACCAAGACCAGAGAGTCCTTGCGTTGGGTGGGGATCTGATGTACTTGTGCAAAGTCCTGATTCATGAAATTGTCTGAGGTACCTGAATCCACCAGTACCTCCAGATGGAGGGCTCTGAGATGGAGGGCTGTTGGACTTGCAGAGGGAGATGGAGATGTCGGGACCTGCTCGGTTGTTGCCGGCAGACAGGTGCTGATGCTGGGTACTGAGGAGAGGTGGAGAGCACCACCCCGGACCCCCCTATCCGGGGCTGGTGTTTGCCATTCCCTGATGACAGTGCAGATTGGACCTTAGCAGGGGAGCCCAATGTGGAATGTCCTGGTCTTCCACAGTAATAGGCATAGCCCCAATGCAGTTTTCTCTTTGCATCAGAGAGGTCAAGCTGCAGGGGGTCAGGCTGTGGGGAAGACACTGAGGGTTGGTGGGCCAGAGATGGCAGGACTGCGGGGAGTCGGGAAACCGACCTTTCCTGGCAGCATTCCATCAGGCATTTGTCAGCCTTTATGCAAGGTCAATCAAGGCATCCAGACTGGGTGGGAAGTCCAATTGTACCAGCTCATCTTGATTGTGAGACAGGTTGTGGATTCCTAACATTACTGCCCATTGGGAAATGCCTTTTAGTTAACTACTGACCACTTAGCACTCTAGTTGAAGGTACTGAAGAAGACCAACCCTCGAATAATGCATTGGCATGTGTCACTGCCACCCTATAAGTTCCAGCTCAACCACTGAGCCGGAAAAGCTTAGCATAGTGCCAGTTTTTTCTCCCATGATGGGTTACTCTGATTCACACCCTCTCCCTCAGGACTGGGGTAGGGGTGACAGGTATATAAAACTGCTCTGGTGACCTAGAGCTGCTGTGGGCAGGGCTGCGGGAGACCAGACATAAGAATGGCCATACTGGGTCAGACCACAGGTCCATCTAACCCATTATCCTGTCTTCTGACAGTGGCCAGTGCCAGGTGCCCTAGAGGGAATGAACAGAACAAGTAATCATCAAGTGATCCATCCCATTGCCCATTCCCAGCTTCTGGCAAACAGAGGCTAGCGCTACAGCTCCCAAGAGGAACCCCAGGAGAGCTACAGAGAACTAGCCTTCCAAAAGGCCACTCACTGATTCCCCATGCCTACAAGGGGACAGCATGCTATGATATACCAACAGCAGGAGAGGCTTGGTGCAGCTGGGACTATGCTCAGAAGGACTTTGAGAGTGGGAGCCAGGGCCTTCCCCTACCCCTAAACTCAGACTGTTTAGCTTAATGTAGTATTGAGGGGACTCCTGTTTGTGTGGAGTGGTTTAGTGGTGGTTAGACAGCAGGAGGTGTCGGTCAGTTACCCGAAAATTGTGACAGCTGCTCTGTCACTTCTCCATGAGTGTTAGTCCTGTTGTCTTACCAGATCCAGTTACCTTTTCCTAAAAGTCCTCTAACTTCAAATGATGCCGTATGCCGTTTTCATTCTATATTACACACGAGAAAACTCTGTTAAAGGAGCGTTTTAAAGTTGTAAAGTCAAGGCTCACAAGTTAAAAAATGCTAGAATAAAGGCTGCCTGTGTGACTTGAATTGACTCCTTTGTATGATACAGCCTTTTAACTACTTGATCACACCCTATTTTCCCCCTCTGGATTCTCCCCTCCTCCCTACCAGCTCTTTGTCTGATCTGTCATCCCCCCTGTCCATGTTCCCTTTCCTCCCAGTCTGTTTTCCTGCCCTGCCCCTTTTCCCAGTCTCTTTGTCCGGCCATTCCCAGTTCTCCCTGCATGCCCTGTCTCCTTATCAGATCTGTCTGTCCTCTTCCGCAGCTCCCAATCTCCTTGCCCAGCTAGTCCTCGTTCTCATGGGCTGGCCAAGAAATCAGTTTCCCTAGGGAGGACCAGGAAGACTACTGGAGTAGTCCTGTTCTCCCCTGCCCCCCCAGCACCATTTCATTTTCCCTCTAGGATGCCCCCTCCTTCTGGCTTGCTTTTATTTCTCCATGTGATACCTGGCAGACTGTTTCCCATGTTCCCTGCCAGCTGGAAGCAGCTTCCACCTCTTCACTCTGAGTCTCCTGGCTGACTAGGCAGGCTTGACCCTCTATTTTTATTCTGGGACTGTTCTCATGACTTCTCTTGCACTGCAAAGGCTCTGTCAAGTCTGGAGCCTTCCCTTTGGGCATCTTGGGCAACCAGAGATGACATACCCCTTGAGTACTAGCTCGTGCATGCTCATGTCACCTTGCATGCTCAGTTCAGGTTTCTGATCTTGAACTAAGCTTCAAAGAGTAAAATATCCTTTCCAGATCCAGTGACTTTCCATTTATCTGGATAATGCTCTCTCTCCATTCAAGGTTTTGAAAAGCCAGAGTTGAAGTGTCTCAGTGGTAATGCCTCAGTCACTGGGCACTGGCCTCAGTGTTGTTGCTGTTCATGAAGTTAGAGGCCAAATCTTTTAAGTGACTGGGGACTTTGCTTGCCTAACGAGACAGCTCCAGGAGGCCTGGTGTTCAGATGCAGGAGCTCAGCACTTTCCAGAGTTCAAACCCCTTTTATGGTGTCTCAAGTTTGGCACCCAAAATCACATATTGCTCTTGAAAATCATGGCCTAGGTGTTTAAGATGTTCATGCCGGGACATTTCAGTGTTCTTGTGATTATTTTCTGCTCATAAACCTGTCTAACCAAGGCTGCTGCTCTTTCCTGCTGGCTGCCCAGAAGTTGGAGCAGCCCTCAGTGGAAAGGAAGGGAGCAGGTGCCCTGCCCATCTCTCCATTGGGGAATGGACAGTGTTCTTCTGCCCAGTGTATCGGGGAGAGAACATTCATTCCCAGTGTTCCCAGGAGAAGCAGTTCGCCCTTGAGATGGGTGCCACAGTGAGAGGCTGGTTGCCCTGACAGAGGGCACTTCTGTTGGTGGTGGCCCTGCGGAGATGAAGATGAAGCCAAATAGCGAGGTTAATGGTCACAGGTGTATAGGTTGTGTGCTCTTGGTAACCTTACATATGCTAATCCTTTTCTGGGCATGCGTTGTGTGCACCCTGCAGTACCATTACCGTATGCCTACAGCCTCTATACTGGTTTCTTTTCTTTTTGCTATAGGTGAATCTGGAGGAAGATAAAGGGAGAAAACCATCTGGATTTGAACTGTGAGATCTGGACCCAAGCCTTGTAATGATGGTGAGTACTTTCTCTAGTCTCTCTGTCTCTGCCTTTTGTTCATCTCTCTCTCTACTTTCTTCAGAGCTTTACCCTCTCTCCCTGTAGTAACTGGAAACTCCAGAGTCCACGCACCTACCTTCTGCATTTTAGAAACAGCCAGCGTGGCTGCATCTGAGATGTTCCAAGCTGTGGCAATAGCATCTGAAGTAGGAACCAAACTTCTGGGGAATGGAGAATGAATTAAGTAGAAGAAAGGGATCGGAACAAGTGTGTGCCATTGCTTGATGGCACCTAAGTGAGAAGATCGTGTTGTCTGGCAGCAGTTGTGTGCTAGCCCAGGCCTCTGGGCACTAGAATTTTCCCACCTTCAACACTGGAGGGCCCTGGGATCCAAGAATTATGCAAGAGGCCCCTTGGCTCTTATTACAGACCTGGGGGTACGTCTTCACTACCCGCCGTATCGGCGGGTAGCAATCGATTTCTCGGGGATCGATATATCGCGTCTCATCTAGACGCGATATATTGATCCCCGAACGCGCTCATGTCGACTCCGTAACTCCACCAACCCGAACGGCGGTAGTGGAGTCGACATGGGAAGCCGCGGACATCGATCCCGCGCCGTGAGGACGGTAGGTAATTCGATATAATATACTTCGACTTCAGCTACGTTATTCACGTAGCTGAAGTTGCGTATCTTATATCGATTTTCCTCCGTAGTGTAGACCTGCCCTGGGAGTGGATGCTTAGGTTGCTTATGTTGCTTTGAGGAGTGATGATGTGACTGCAGAAAAGGTAAAAGTTGGTTTCCTCCTCATCTGAGATTATATCATGGTGAGAGGACTTCCCTGGCCATATGATTTCAGGCAGAAGAAGGATGTTAGCCCTAACAAATAAAAGGGGAGTTGATTATATTTTTCAGTTCAAAAAGAAAAAAAAATGAGCATCCAAACTGTAAACCCAGACTGTAGGGAAGCTTATGCAAAAAGAGGGGTGTGTATGTGTGTGCACCCCCACCTGTGAGAGAGGCTGGACATGTATCAGAGCAGAAGTGTCTGTAGGGAGTCTGTGTCTGAGAGCTCTGTGGGTCTGTCTACACAGCCGGCAACAGCGAGCCTCCTAGCCTCGGTTGAAAGACTTGGGATGCAGGACTCACGCTAGTGCCCTAAAACTAGCTGTGTAGACGGTGCTTTGAAGTTGTGGCTCGGCTGGAGCTTGGGCTTTGTAGCCTAGGGGGGGAGAGATGGGCTTCTGAGCCCAAGCTGCAGCACAAAGCACTGTCTGTACAGCTACTTTTAGAGAGCTAACGTGAGCCCTGCTAGCCTAAGTCTGTCAGCCTGGTCTGGAGGTTTCTTGCCATGGGCTGAGTAGCCATACTCTGTGTGAGAGACAGCATATTGATTTTAAAGGAAAATATCATTCCAGGTGAACTGGATCAGTTTTTGGTCAATGACAAAAATAAGATTGATTTTAGGAGAGTATACGGTTCAGCACCTCTTGGAAACCTCACTGATTCATTTGCTTGGAAATTTGCACCATCACATGTGTTGAAAACTGACTCATGGAAGTAAACAATGCGTCGAGGAGCAATGCATCGAGTTGGAGGAAGTGTCCTCTGGGTACCATGGCGGTTGGTGTTCAGTCTAGTCCGGTTAAAATCTTCATGAAAAGAAATAGGTAGTTTTAATTCCAGCAGTTTAGGGCGTGGTTGTGGATCTCTGCTCACCAGCTTGAGCAAGTTACTCACATGAGTTGCTCCACTGAAGTCAATGGGGTTGTTTTTCTGAGTAACTGCTCAAAAATATGATTAAGGCTCTTCAGTCTGTCCCTTATCTAGGTAAGGAACTGTTTAGTAGGGGTAACGTTCTCAAACGTGACTTTGACACTAAGGAGTCTAAGTCCCATTGACTTTCAATGAGACTCCAATATTGCTTTTGAAAATATTACTCTAGATCAGGGATTCTCAAACTGGGGGTCGGGATCCCTCAGCAGGTCGTGAGGTTATTGCATGGGGAGGGTTGTGAGCTGTCAGCCTCCATCCCAATCCCCGCTTTGCTTCCAGCATTTATAATGGTGTTAAATATATAAAAAAGTGTTTTTCATTTATAAGGGGGATCACACTCAGAGGCTTGCTGTGTGAAAAGGGTCACCAGTACAAAAGTTTGAGACCCGCTGGTCTAGGTAGGGATTCTAACAGTGGAACCCAAATTTTCTGCTGTAGTTAAAATAGAAAAATGATTTCTTTTGTTTCCCCCAGTTTTCACGTGATCATAACGAAGTGTGGTATGTAACCTATTATTTAAATCAGATTCTGTACCAGATAATTGGAGGATAGCTAATATGTCACCAATTTTTAAAACAGGCTCCAGAGGCGATCCCGGCAATTGCAGGCCAGTAAGCCTAACTTCAGTACCAGGCAAACTGGTTGAAACTAGAGTAAAGAACAGAATTGTCAGACATACAGATGAACACAATTTGTTAGGGAAGAGTCAACATAGCTTTTGTAAAGGGAAATCATGCCTCACCAGTCTATTAGAATTCTTTGGGGCGGGGTCAACATACATGTGGACAAGGGTGATCCAATGGATATAGTGTACTTTAGACTTTCAGAAAGCCTTCAACAAGGTCCTTCACCAAAGGCTCTTAAGCAAATTAAGCTGTCATGGGATAAGAGGGAAGGTCCTCTCATGGCTTAGTAACTGGTTATAAGACAGGAAACAAAGGGTAAGAATAAATGGAGAGAGGTAAATAGTGGTGTCCCCCAGGGGTCTGTCCTGGGATCAGTGCTGTTCAACATATTCATAAATGATCTGGAAAAAGGGGTAAATAGTGAGATGACAAAATTTGCAGATGATACAGAACTACTCAAGATAGTTAAGTCCAAAGCAGACTGCCAAGTGTTACAAAGGGACCTCATTAAACTGGGTGACTGGGCAACAAAATGGCACATGAAAATCATTGTTGATAAATGCACAGTAATGCACATTGGAAAACTATAATCCCAGCAATACTAAATGAGCTGTTACCACTCAAGAAAGAGATCTTGGAGTCACTGTGGATAGTTCTCTGAAAACATCCACTCAATGTGCAGTGGCAGTCAAAAAAGCTAATAAAGTTAGGAATCATTAGGAAAGAGATAAATAAGACAGAAAATATCATAATGCCTCTATATAAATCAGGGGTTCTCAAATTGGGGGTCACAAGGTTATTACATGTGGGGGGTCGTGAGCTGTCAGCCTCCACCCCCAAACCCTGCTTTGCCTCCAGCATTTATAATGGTGTTAAATACAAAAAAAGTGTTTTTAATTTATAAGGGGGGGTGGGTCGCAGCATAGGTTTGCTGTGTGAAAGAGGTCACCAATACAAAAGTTTGAGAAACACTTATCTAAATCCATAATATGCCCACACCTTGAATACTGTGTGCAGTTTTGGTCACCCTATCTGAAAAAAGATATTAGAAAAGATACGCAAAAGGTCAACAAAAATGATTAGGGGTATGGAACAGTTTCCATACAAGGTGAAATTAATAAGACTGGGACTTTGAAGCTTGGAAAAGATATCACTGAATGGGGATATGATAGAGGTCTATAAAATTGTGACTGGTGTGGAGAAAGTGAATAAGGAAGTGTTATCTACCCCTTCACATAAGAACCAGGGGTCACCCAATGAAACTAATAGGCAGCAGGTTTAAAACAAACAAAGAAGAACTTCTTCACACAATGTACAGTCAACCTGTGGAATTCATTGCTGGGGATGTTGTGAAGACCAAAAGTAATACCGGATTCAAAATAGAATTAGATAAGTTCCTGGAGGATAAGTCCATCAGTGACTATTAGCTAAGATGATCAGGGATTCATCTCTATGCTCTGAGTGTATCTAGCCTCTGTTTGCCAGAAGCTGGGAATGGACGACAGGAGATGGATCACTCGATGATTGTTCTGTTCATTCCCTCTGAAGCACCTGGCACTGGCCACTGTTGGAAGACGGGATACTGGGCTAGATGGACCTTATGTTTTCCAAGACCTGTAGCTTTTGTGCTGAAATGTTTGGTCTCTATCAAAAACCAGATTGTCTAATTTATTTTGCTTTGGTTTATTTTAAGAAGGTTTGCACCAAATCCCCTCAGTTATTTTTTCAAAGTATCTGATACTTTTCCTGCATAAGAAAATTGGACACCATTATTTTGAGGAGTTATTTACAAAATGATTGAACTTTTGACATTTCAAAAAAACTTTAAAATCAAGGTTAACATTTGAACATATGGCGCTTTGCCCACACCATAGGGAATGTTGTCAGTAACATGTAAGGTGTTAATGGAACTATGGATATGTGTGCATCTACAGCTATTTGATGCAGTACCGAATTGCTGTTTAAAATGCAATTGACAAGTTATGCTGGTAAACGCCACAAGCCGTAAGGCTCCAGAGCACTACCACTGATTGACTCTGGTGACGAATCCAGCAGAGTTTGTTAATCGGAAGCTGAATAGCCTTTCTAGCAAGGTGATTGAGCTTTACAGGTAGACCTTGTTAGAAGTAAAACCCAAGTAACTGCAGACCTACTAGCTTATGAACTTTGTTAGCAAAACCTGTGGCAGTGAGTTCTGAATAACACCAGATAGTTCTACTCCTTCTTTAAAAATCTTTTTAGAAAAATCTGCAAAAATTGTAGTGTGCAGATTCCACAATTGCAAGAAATCAGGTCTTCTCCACCAATGCACCGGAGCAAGGCTGGGGGAGAGACTAGACCCATGTTGGGCAGCTCTCAATCCCCATCGGCCTTGCGGCCTCCAACTCAAGTTGAGCGGAATAGCCTGGCCCACTCTGAGCTGACTTCCCTGGACGCCAGTGGCCACATTCAGGTGTCCTCCACGCCAGAGGCCCTGCAGGCAGCTTGAGATGTTGTGTCTCTACCAGTACTGGTCGCACCGACGTCAGCAGCTCCCTGGTCCAGAGGCAAGCCACCACTTGGAGCCCCGCAGTCGCTGCTTGGACGGTACCATTCTCAGTCGAGGGAATTTTCCCGACGCTGTTTTCTGCACAGTGACCATCCCATGCGCAGGCTGCACCTGTCCCCGTCGACCTCCACCAGGTTGTCTGGCTGGGTGCCGGGCAGCAGGGGTTCCAGGCACCGCTCCACCTCGAGGGATTGTAGACCTTGCTATGAGAGCGTGCCCTTCCAAGACAAGGACAGACAGCACAGGAGGTCGTTATCTCCGAGAAGCTATCATAGCCCCTCATGGTATGGATGTTGATGCTGCTCCTGCTCTTCATCACATTCAAGGTCCCCACCGTGGCACTGCTCCCGCAGCCCCAAGTGTTGATAGCTGGCACTCCGCCATCGCAGATCCACCCATCGGAGACATTTGCAGAGCAGCTGCTACAGATGGTACTCCTGCTCCTCCATGCCGGGATCACAGTCTCGGGTTTGGCACCGCTCACGTCGCCGTCACTCGTCTCCGTCCCGGGATGGTGGTAGATCGTATGCCAGCCCGGCCTCCCTTCCAAGTCGACAGTCGGTGGGCCAGGCAAGTCAGGCGGGGCAGTCCGCTTCGACGGTGCCACAGCAGGTGCAGTGGCACCGGGCTCCCTGGTCAGCACCCTGGTACAAATGGGCCCCGGTGGTGGCTCGCTCAGTGGCCAGAGCCTTGGAAAGACCTTTGGCCTCCCTCTTCAACCTCCCAGAAAAGGGTCAGCGGAGCGCTCATCCCCAGTCCCGCACTTAGAAGGGGACCAAGTGGTGGGACCTGCGGCACCGGTGGGGACGCAGCGCACCGCACCCCCATCCTCATCCTCCCCCAGTGAGGCAATCACAGCTCCTCCTCCTCCTGTGCCACTGGAGAACACGAAAGCCCACAAGAAACTGTTGAAAAGGCTGGCATCGAGCCTCAACCTACATGCTGAGGAGGTGGAGGAACCCTTGGACTCTCTCTTCAATGTCCTCTCGGCTATGGCACCTGCCAGGGTGGCGCTCCCACTCCATGAAGGGGTGGCAAAGATCTCAAACACCCTGTGGCAACCCCTGGCTTCCTTGCCCCCCATCTCTAAGAGGGCAGAATGAAAGTATTTCGTGCCCGCCAAGGGGCATGAGTATCTGTATACCCACCCCACCCCCAACTCTCTAGTGGTCAAGGCGGTCACCCATAGGGAGCATCAGGGTCAACCAGCTCCTACTCCTAAGAATAAGGACTCGAGGAGACTAGGTTTATTCGGTATAAAGGTTTATTCGTCCTTGAGCTTCCAACTGAGGGTGGCAAACCACCAAGCCCTGCTGGGCAGGTATGACTTCAATTTGTGGGGCTCGATGCCCAAATTTGTGGACTCCCTCCAGTAGCGTGATAAGAAAGAGTTCAAGGCCCTGATTGAGGAGGGCACAGCTGCCAGCAGGGCGTCTCTTCAGGCAGCCTTGGACACTGTGGATATGGCTGCACGGTCTGTGGCCTCCGCGGTGTCCATGAGGAGAGCCTCGTGGCTCCCGCTGTCTGGGTTGTCCAGCGAGGCACAGAACTCCCTACAGGACCTTCCGTTTGATGGCAAGGCCCTGGTTGTGGAACAAACAGACGTGAACTTACATGGTCTTAAGGACTCCCACGTGACATTAAAGACCCTTGGTCTCTATGTCCCGGCCCCGGCCAGGACCAAATTCAAGCTGCAGTAGGCTCCCAGTGAGGCCGCCCACTCCAGATATGAGCCCCCTTATAAAAAATCAAGGGACTATAAAAAGCACCCACAAAGGCAATCCTGGCCTGCACCCCAGCCAGGGCCCTCTAAGGGCAAGCAGGCAGGTAAGCGCCAGTTTTGATGGGATGCCCGGGGACGACTTACCAGTTTGTACCAGGGATCCACCTGACTTTCCCTTCTCCAACCGCCTGTGTACTTTTCTCCCAGAGTGGTCGCGGCTGACCTCGGAATGGTGGGTCCTCAGCACCATCTCCTGGGGCTATACCCTCCAGTTTCTTGCTACCCCACTTAATTCCCTGACACTCTTCAGGGACCCCTCTCGCAAGGGCTTACCTGAGTAGGTGGTGCAGTGGCTCCTTCACTTAGGAGCAGTGGAGGTGGTGCCGGCGGAGTTCAAATACAAGGGGTACTACTCCTGTTATTTCCTTATCCCGAAGGCGAAAGGAGACAGGAGACATTGCAAACCATCTACATCATAGGTTACAATTCCCACCTTCTCTCACAGATGAAAGGTTGCAAAAAAAGGGGAGCTGTAAATTTAAAGTCAGTAAAATCAGGAAATGAAAAATGTAAAGCTCTCTTGGAGCAACGCTAACTCTGCTGCATTGCACTTACGCAGTAGTTTGGGTTCCTAATGTGGCTGTTAAATGTATTGTACAGTCTTGGGGGGAACCTGGTTTCTCTATAGATAAGATTGACACTAGCTTTCTATTAGAAGTATGATTTTTCCACTTGCACCTATATAGTCCTGAATATCAGCAAAACTAAACCAAGCCACTTCAATTTCCACAAGACATCTTAGGCTAGGGCAGATTTTTTTCTGGAAAACTTTACTCTAAACAATATGTTTGAGAGGGGAGGTTTCTTAAAAGGTTTTTCACTTTCTGTAGCAGGTGGGTTTTTTTTTTGCGGGGGGGCTCATCATATCCCAAAATAAAATCTCCAAGTTTTCTGCTGAAGCCTCATGTCATCCTTGACCTTCATGCAGGACTGAAGGGAATTCAGTTTTTCCTTTAACCTCAGCGAACTTAGAAAACAATTTTCATAATCTCTTCCCCAGTCTGAACTCAGGCATCAGTGGTAAATCGTTGTGAATGTTGCAGCTTACCAGAAGGGCAGCCTCCACCCAGGCCCAAAAGCTTTCAGAGGAAGGTTAAAAAATGACTTGCCATTGGCCCCCTGGCTTGCACAAATGCAGGATCATGGACTTCCTGTTGGGCTGGTCACCTGGGGGAGGCTAGACTGGTGGGTGGGAGCGTGGGACAGCTGAAGAACTTCCCAGGGCTTGGTCCTTCCCCTTGAGTACTGAAAGAAGCTCTATACCTCTGCCCAGTGCCCTGAGCTGCCGGCTACAGTCCCATACCTCATTTGTGCAGCAGGCTCAGTGTCTGTTCCTCTCTCCCTGGCTTTCTACTGCTTGTTCCACTTGGCCTATGGACCCTTGGCCAGCAGCATGGGAATGGGGGCATGGAGTCTTTGCCAAAGGCCTGGTGCCAGTCCCACTGTCCTCTTTGCCACACAGGTCCACTGTAACTAGCTGTCGGGTCCGGAGTGTGGGCTGCCTGGCCAAGGGATTAGCACTGAGTGTGGGCTGGGGCCAAGAACAAATGACTGGGAATCAGGCTGGGTTGGAACTTTATGAGATCAGAAGTGAGAGACAAATCGGAGGCAGAGGCGGCTCCAGGCCCCAGCACGCCAAGCGCGTGCTTGGGGCGGCATGCCGCGGGGGGCGCTGTGCCGGTCGCTGGGAGGGCGGCAGGCGGCTCCGGTGGACCTCCCACAGGCGTCCCTGCGGGGGGTCCGCTGGTCCCATGGCTTCGGTGGAGCATCCGCAGGCACGTCTGCGGGAGGTCCACTGGAGCCGTGGGACCGGCGACCGGCAGAGCGCCCCCTGCGGCATGCTGCCGTGCTTGGGGCGGCAAAATGGCTAGAGCTGCCCCTGATCGGAGGGCAGGGATCAAGAGTCAGTCACCAAGAGTCAGGCTGAGTCGTGATACCAGGAGGTGAGGATCAGAAGTCAGGAGTAAGTAAACACCAGACCAGTGGTCCGAGGCAGGGTGAGGCCCAGTTGTATGGACAACGTCCGGTTTCCTCCACTGGCTTAAATAGGCGCTGTGGCCCAATCAGAGTATATGGGTCAGTGCTTGAGCCCCAGCTGGGTTTCATGGACCCTGTGAGCTGCCAGGTGGAGAATTGGAGTGTGGTGGCTCCCAGAAACCCCACAGACCTGGGTTCAGGACCCAAAGGGTCTGACATTGTCTCCATGAAACTGACGCCTGGCTAGGAGTTTTACATTGCAGTATAAAACTCTTAAGGTTTAAGGAGCATTTTAACTGTGATAACTTTATCATGTTTTGGTTTCTACATATTTTAATTTGCAGCCTTAATGTAGCATCAGCTCAGGTTTCTGCAGTGAATTTTCTTATTTGCTCACAGAAAATAAATCCTGTGGCACGAGGAGGCTGTGCTGAGCTCCACAGGTCAATGGCCAGCCTACACAGCCTAATGTGATACTGTCACAGCCCCGCCAGGCTGTGGCAGCCATATTGGTGTGGGCCCAAGGGATATGCACTTCAAACAGCCAGCTACATATCTGCAAGGGCTAGGCATTGAATTTTCATCCCTTATAACTGTGGAAGGTTAAATCTGTTTTTGGGTCTGCCTGGTGACTTTGCCTGTTGAAGGTTCTGGCCCTGCCTAAGAACTGTGACCTGTTAAAGTGAAAACAATGGTCCTCACACTTTTCATGCTCTAAATTTTTGTGTGTACTCTCATCATTGAAAAAGAGCTGAATAGATTTATCTGTAACTTTAAAACTCAGCACTTGTCCTGTGCCTGTACATGGTGAGTTTCAGTGGAAAAGGAGATTATGAGCAGGTGAAAATGGGTTATAATGAAAATGCCTGGACCCATATAGTGCTAGCAGCAACACAAATTAGAATAGTAAAGGTAAGTGTCATTACAGGAGATGGCAGATTGGATATTGAAGTCCGCATCGGAATAGCAAGTATGAAAGAGTCTTCCCTTAACAATCTAGAGCTAGTATAAACCACATGCTCATGAATCCTCAGATGAGACTAAATTGGGAGGAATTTCAAACAGCAGCGAGGAAAGAAAAATACAAACGGATGTGGAGGAAGTAGGAATGTGGCCACAAAGTAACAAAATGAGATTGGAAAAAACCTTTCTGAGGGAAAATAAACCAAACCATACAAAATCAATGGGAGGGAAGTAAGCTAGAAAGCAGTAATGCTGAAAGAAACCAGCTGTAGAGGTATTGGGGATAGTAAATCAGATAGGAGTTTGAATGTAACAGCACCTGCAGAGTGATCGTGTCTCAGAGCAGGTAGATGGCAAATCCCTCTTTGCATGGTTCTCATGAGACTGGACCAGGAGCATTATATTCAATTATATTCAGTTTTGTGCTCATTTTTACTAGAGCATGGTGAGGGGAGCTCAGAGAGGGGCAGCAACAATGATCAAAGGGCTGGAGAGTTTTAATCTCTTTCAAATTCAAAGTGCTAACTATGTCTATTTTAACCAAGCAACCATTAGGAAGTAGGACACAAGTTTACAAATATCTAAAGTCTGTGAAAAGGGAGAGAGAATTATTTAGTCCAACACAAGGAGTAATGGGATGAAATTAAGAAAGGGACAGTTTAGATAGAATGTCAGGAAAACTTTCCTACCCATGAGATCAAAGAAATGGCAGAATCTCCCAAGGGAATTGGAGGAAGCCCCCCTGGTTGGTCTATTATCACTTCCATTTCAGGGTTTAATAGTGGCTCAATCCTGCAGCCTGTACTCTCTCAAAATTGGCAGTGATTTCAGTGCCTTGCAGGTTCAGGTGCTTGGAGAGCATACATAGAGCATGCTCCTGCATTGGCCCTGAGAGACGGAACGATCTAAGAAGTCTGCTGCCTCTTATCTCTCTGATTATGGAGCTGCATTAGCTTGTGGCTCTATTAGTCATGCATGCAACCATTGTCCTATTAGAAACCGTATATTGTGCTCTGCTGTAACATTACCAAGCATCCTCCCCTGGTCTGAAAACCGGTGCACTTTGTGAGGCCAGAGGAGAATTTCTTGCCAAGCTTGAAGAAAATGAATCCAGCCATTTTGGAGCTAGAGAAGTAAAAATACACCTTTGTTAGAAACTCATAAATATTTTATACTTTTCTGTACCCCTTACTGCGAAACAGCCTGGTTTCAAGGATGCAAACTCTAAAGACCCAACATGCTTTGTAAACTAGGGCAGAGATGAGATTGAGGCAAAAATATATCAGCTTGAATAAATATGCACCATTTTCTCAAAGTTACTAATTGAGTCTGCGTGAAGAGAAGTTTTTCCTGCTGGAGTGCATGGCATGAGTGAATGTTCTCGATGTCCTGAGGCAATGCTCAGCATAGTCGCTATTTGGGCAGGGGGCTGGAGAGAATCTTGGTTCCTTTCTCCAATGCTCATACATCATTATTATTATTATACACCATTGTTAGGAGGGGCACCACTCTGGATGGCATCCCACATGGCTTGGAGATGCCGCAGGGACCATGCAAAGGCCTGGGACATTGTCTGAGCGACTTGTTTTGTTTTTGGTAACTCCTGAAAAACCTGCTTTTCATAAAACTCCCCTGACCCAAAGCATCCATGACACGGGACGGGAGGGATAGATATAATAAGTCAGTCAAGGAAAATTTTTTAGGAAATTGAAGATTTAGAATCATCATCAGAATTCTGGATTCTGGAACAGCAGGAACAACAAAGGGGGGGGAAGGGGACCCATGACTTTTTAATTAAGAAAGAAGATAAGTTTATGGAGGGGATGGATGGATGATATAGGATAACTGTCAATAGGTAGTCAAATCAATAACAAATGGTGTAAGTACAAAATATCAATGATAGATATATTTATTTTTTTTTTCTTTCTGGGTCTGGCTCTGAGTCTTGCCTGCATTGGGGGGGTTCAGCTGACGCGACCGGGGGGTCGGGAAGGAATTTTCTCTTCCAGGGAGGTTGGCAGTGGCCCTTTTTTTTTTTCCTCTTCCTCGCATGGGGGGGGGTCGCTGCTTAAGAGTGGTGTGGATGCTTATGTGGCCTGCATCTTGCAGGAGGTCAGACTAGATGATCATAATGGTCCCTTCTGATCTTGAATTCTATGATTCTATGATTCTATGATCCAGTAAGCAAATGTCATGTATTGATTGAAAAGCTTGACTGAGCCTAAAGGCTGGTGGTTGGCCCAGAGCCTGCCATGCATGGGCCTTTTTGGCCAGTTGTGGGGAACGCCCAGAGAGATGCAGTGCCCCCCAGGCCTGGAGACCATACGTCCCGCTTTTAATAGGATAATCTTGGTTTCATATGATGTCCTGGTGTCCTGAGAACTTTTTTGGGACACCAGACATGGCCTGTTCTTCCCTTTCATCAGTCAAAATGTTTGTGTTTTTTCTAACTACAGAAAGTGGTAGAATTAGAATAATAGAATATCAGGGTTGGAAGGAACCTCAGGAGGGATCTAGTCCAACCCCCTGCTCAAAGCAGGACCAATCCCCAACTAAATCATCCCAGCCAGGGCTTTGTCAAGCCTGACCGTAAAAACCTCTAAGGAAGGAGATTCCACCACCTCCCTAGGGACCCCATTCCAGTGCTTCACCACCCTACTAGTGAAAAAGTTTTTCCTAATATCCAACCTAAACCTCCCCCACTGCAACTTGAGACTCCTTGTTCTGTCATCTGCTACCACTGAGAACAGCCTAGATTCATCCTCTTTGGAACCCCCTTTCAGGTAGTTGGAACCAGCTATCAAATCCCCACTCACTCTTCTCTTCTGCAGACTTAACAATCCCAGTTCCCTCAGCCTCTCCTCATAAGTCATGTGCTTCATCCCCCTAATAATTTTTGTTACCCTCTGCTGGACTCTTTTTCCAATTTTTCCACATCCTTCTTGTAGTGTGAGGCTCAAAACTGGACACAATACTCCAGATGAGGCCTCACCAATGTCGAATAGAGGGGAATGATCACGTTCCTCGATCTCCTGGCAATGCCCCTACTTATACAGCCCAAAATGCCATTAGCCTTCTTGGCAACAAGGGCACACTGTCGACTCATATCCAGCTTCTCGTCCAATGTAACCCCTAGCTCCTTTTCTGCAGAACTGCTGCCTAGCCATTCGGTCCCTAGTCTGTAGCGGTGCATGGCATTCTTCTGTCCTAAATGCAGGACTCTGCGCTTGTCCTTGTTGAATCTCATCAGATTTCTTTTGGCCCAATTCTCTAATTTATCTAGATCCCTCTGTATCCTGTCCCTACCCTTCAGCGTATGTACCACTGCTCCCAGTTTAGTGTCATCTGCAAACTTGCTGAGGGTGCAGTCCACGCCATCCTCCAGATCATTAATGAAGATATTGAACAAAACCGGCCCCAGGAACAACCCTTGCGGCCCTTCACTTGATAATGGCTGCCAACTAGACACAGAGCCATTGATCACTACCCATTGAGCGACATAAATTACAGGAAAAAGTCCAGTGGCACCAAGCGTTCATGGTGCTGACCAGTATCTGCAGTGAATGAGTACAGTCACTACCAAAGCTGTGCTGCTGCTCAGAGTAAATGTTAGGGATGTGTTCATCTTTCATGGTAAACTCATTTAGACACTAAGTATTGAAAACACCCTTCCTCAGAGAGAGTCGTATGCCTGCCTCGCACTCTAAACGTTTTAGTCCTCTACCATCTGCATGTAAACCTACCGAATGATATGCAAACTTTTGGACATAGTCTTTTTTTAAAAACTCTTGACAGGTGGCTCATTTAGTAACCTTAGGGTAGGTCCTGTAGCACTACAGTTAGAACAGGCTGCAAATCTGGTCCCAACACAATTGCCCCTTGATCCGGTTACAGTCTAGTGTAGCATGGCCCTTAAACCACCCCCATGGAGACACATCCAAGAGTTTAGTCTGGCTACAGAAAACCATCGAGTCTCTGTGTTACCAGCTGGAGGTGCCTTGGGGATGGACAGCTGTGAAGTGTGAGCAGATGCACTGCTGTGGACATGTTTGTAGCACAGCTAGGCCCAAGTGTCTAATCCTGACAGTGAAAGGGCTCTTCTGTGCTGGAAGTTTGCCCGACGTGGTATGTTGTGATTGGCCTGGGCTCGTGCAGTGTCACTCAAACGCCACCTCTTGGTTGTCTAGGTTTCTCTTTTTTTGTCTAAACAGAGAGGATTCCTTCTTCAGTTGTGTCGGGGTTTCTTTACCCCGTCATTCATCTCGTCATATGCCAGTTACCTCAGAGGAGTGGTCCCTGGCTGTTAGCTCAGGGTGCAGCCAAAAGCATGCTTGCCTTGGACAGAGAAGGCCTGAAGGCCCAGCCTGCTACTTCCTGCTGGTCCAAAGCCCTGGATGTTCTCCAGCGGGTTAGGGGGCTGTTGATGCCTGAACAGAACAAGGTGCTGGGAAAGTCAGGCTGTTGTCTGGGCAGTGGGCAATGGAGAGCAGCTGGTGATGGAAACCCAGTTGAGACTTTATCTTGTGAACGTTCTCAGTGTGGCTTTTGGCAGGTACTAACTCTGGATCTTTAATTTGGACTTTGGGAAGATTTCTGCCTTGCCCTAGCTCTTGAGGTGATGATAGAGGCAATGCTCGGGCGCAGCACTGGCCTGTGAGAGCGAAGAGGCTTCCTGCACTGGAGATATTTTCTGAACATTTCCCACTGTTGCTATTGCTTACCCAGGGCAGCTGCATTGGGGTTGGCAGCATTAGGAGCCCTGGCATAGGCAAGGCTCCGGCAGCCATTTTAAACAGTAAGTTTAACACTGTTCAGACGGGCTGATTGATACAGCGTGAAAAGTGCTGGCAGCCACGGGAGCCTTGTCTGCACTAGGGCTTCCAGCTGTGCTAACACCAGGGCAGTGGCCCCTGGGCTAGCTACATTTTGACCCTAGTGTAGATAAGGCCCATGGGGCAGTGCCCCCCAAGTGCTCTGTGCTCTGCCTGGGCAGGGCAGTGGCCATCGAGGGTGTGTACTTGTGAGCTCCCTAGCAAAAGGAAGCTGTAGGCTGTAGGGTGAGAGAGGACAGCCCCTTTGTCCCCTCCGCCCGATCAGGCAGAGTTTATCTGCTGGGTGGTGAAGGCTGTGAGCACTGGGGAGTTGCAGTTCAGGGAGGTTTGGGATCCAGTTGCTGTGGTTCTGTGGAACTGAGTATCCCAAAGCAGCAAGTTTGGAGCTGGAGCCAGGCCCTGTGGTCCCTCCTGGGGGAGGAGGGGCTCAGGGTGAGCGCACAAAGCGAGCTGCTTGCTATTGTTCCTGCACATTCCTGCACACGCTGTCTGGGTAGCGGGCTGTGTGGCAGGTGCCTCTGGGGGCGTGCTGCAGGCCAGGACTGCATTTCCCAGCAGGCTCCTCTCACTCAGCTTGCAGCTCAGTTTGAAGGGGGGATGTGTCAGCAGAATCCTAGCTCTGCGTGTGGTGGTGGGGAGGGGGTGAATCCTTCTGGCCGGTTTGCTGGTGTCTCCATTTTCCATGCAGTCTGTCAAGGAGGCACTCAGATGGCAGGGTCTGCTCTGCTTCCTTAGGAGGTAGGTGGAGTCTCTCCATCCTCCCTCCCTCCCCCACCTCCATTGTCAGCGGCAGCAGCACCAGCAGGCACACCTGCTGTAGTCGCTTGCAGCAGGGATGCTCCTGCCCTCTTTCGAGGGATGGGCAGGCTGTACTAACCGGGTGTGATTGTGTGGAGTCGCTGCCGGCAGCAGCAAAGGACCAGAGAAGGGCGATGCTGCTTGTGTGCGCCCAGCCCAGCCGTCACCTCTGGAAATGAACATGAGTCTGCCGGGCCGCAGTTCCTGCTCCATGCTCAACTGCTTTGTAAGTGCCTTCTCTTCTCCTCCCTGTTGTCTGCTAAGTGTCTGCATGCAGGGCTGCAGGCCAGGTTTCCTCTCCAGCG
Organism: Mauremys reevesii; assembly: GCF_016161935.1. NCBI lineage: Eukaryota > Metazoa > Chordata > Testudines > Geoemydidae > Mauremys > Mauremys reevesii. The sequence goes on along the minus strand of NC_052642.1, from coordinate 3,300,141 downwards.
CCTGTCGGGAGGCAGGGAAGGGGCAGCCGTCCCAGGCGCAGCCTGTCCTTGAGTTGAGCGTCCTGCAGATCCTCGCTCACCTCCCTGCTTTGGACCTGCCCGGGCTCGACATGCTGCCCTCGCTGTGCCCCAGCTCCTTTTTTTTTTGAGGGAAGGAATCTTCCATCCCACTGATTCCACATGCTCCTGGGAGAAGCCCTGGATCGTACTAGTCCTGCAGCGATTGCTTGCAGTTTCCCAAGGCCACAGTTCTAACTAGCCCATAGCTGTGAGTCGGCCAGGGAGGCCAGACTGAGCGTGCTGTGCTGCGCAGACTCCTAGCCAGCCCCTGTCTGCAGCTGGAAAATTACAGTATGACAGCAGCAGGCACCTGGGGGGAATCCCTGAGTACCCACCCTGCCTGATGCTGCCTGGGAAGGGGATCCCAGAGCCCCCACCCTTTTGACATGCCCTGCAAAGAGGCCCTGAGCACACCTGGCCCCAATGCATAATGCTGGGTGGGAAGGAAATGAGGAGACACGGCTGGCTGAAGCTCTGTTTAGTTCTGTTCCAGGGTTGCTCCCACCCCTCGCCCGGCATTACTTAGTAGGCTGCATAGTGATGTCTGGTGTGCAGTCCAGGTACCCACTTCTGGGGGGTGGCACACTGCAGCCACCTGGCCATAGGCCTTGCTCACTGTCTGTCCCCTGGAGTGACACCGCTACTGCCTTGCCTTTGTGCTTTCCTGCTTCATCACTACTTGGCTAGCAGCGAGTGAAGCTGGGTGGGAGCTGACTGCTGGCTTGCAGGGCTCTTGCTCCAAGCCATTGCTGTTCCCCTGGAGGCTCTCCAGGGAGCCTGCTCCTCTTCATTACTGGTGACCAGTAGAGGCAGAAGCCTGTGGAAGTCTCCCTGTTATCTACATGCAGGCACCTGCAACGTGGCTGGTCACTAGGGAATTACAGTGAGTTGGCTTCCGGCCTGGAGTGATGCCGTGTTTCTATAGTGACTGAAAGGGAAGTTTCATAGACTTTAAGACCAGAGGGGGCAAGTGGATCATCTAGAAGGCCATGAAGTTTCATCCAGTGACCTCTGTATAGAGCCCAAAGTCTTAAAATAGACCAAAGCGTTTCAGTCCCCAGGAGATTAAACTGTGCGTACAGGCGGCAAACAGGAGAGATGAGTTGCTACTGATGGCCACAACCCCTGCAGTGACAGGGAGCTGATTAGGTGAGACGTGCCCAGCTGGTCCCAGAAGGTGAGCCAGACCCCGTGCTGCAGAGGAAGGTGAAAAAAATCCCCAAGATCCCTGCTAATCTGGCATGGGAGGTGAGGGGGAATTCCTTTCCAACCCCAGGTCTGACGATCAGTTGGGCTCTGAGCATGTGACCAAGACACACTAGCCTGGCAGCTGGAAAGGATTCCCTGTATCACCTCAGAGCACTGGTCCAGCCTGCCTGGTGTCCCGACTCCAGTTGCGGAGAATCACTGATGCTTCAGAGGAAGGCAAAAAAAATCCCAGATATGTGTAGCCAATTGTGCATTGGGAAAACAATGCCTTCCTGATCCCTACAGGCAACTGGCTGGCTGAAACCTTGAAGCATGACACTGGATTGGTCATTATCTTAATGCAGAGCTGCAGTGCTATGAGTATATTGAGGGCAATGCAGGCAATCCTATTCGCCCCAAGGCACAGGAAGGAAGGAGATGAGCAGGGGGACCCAAAGATCCATACATTGCAAGGCCAGAAGGGGCCACCACAACTGCTCAACCCAACCCCTATGCAAACAGGCTGCAGAACTTCTTGAAGCTGGATTAAAGCATCTCCTGTAAGTGATGGGAAGAAGGTGGCTCTGAGAACTGGTTTCATACCTATACTGAGCTAGCTCCTTAGTAGAGCCCCTTGTGCAGTGGGCTGCAGCTTGCTTCACTTCCCTGTTGTGTTAGCGAGATGCTAGTGGAGCTCCTTGCTACCTTTATGGCTAGCAGTTCTGGGACTTAGTGAATGCCAAGATGGAGGTCTGACAACCCTATGGCCACAGATTATCTAGACATAAACTAGAACAGGTATTGCTAGAAGTACTATTCACTCCATGCCAGGTCTGTAGGACACTGCCAGGACACTCCATGGCAGTGTCTGTAGGCTGCCCTCGGGAGAACCCCAAGGCCTGTGTGTGAGCTGATAGCACACTGCTCTGGCACCGGGCAGAGCAGTAGGGCAGGGGAGTGTGTGCTTTGTGCGTATAAGAGGGTGACCAGAGAGCAAGTGTGAAAAATCTGGTGGGGGATAATAGGCGCCTATATGAGACAAGGCCCTGAGTATCGGGACTGTCCCTATAAAATCAGGACATCTGGTCACCCTAGCACACATGAATGTGTGAGGTGCTAGCTGGTGCACTATGCCCCATGGGCGGAGGTGTGTGAAGTGTTAGCCCGATGTTCTGTGCACTGTGGAGTGTGTGGGAGGGCACGCTCTGGTTGCAGGGAATGAGAGAAGTATTAGGCCCATGGTGTGTGTTTGTGTGAGGCGCTGGGCCTGCACTCTGTGCTCCATGGGGGAATTCTGCGCCAAAACATTAAAAATCTGCACATTTATTTCAAAATACCTGTCAGCAAGTATGTCTGTAACAACACACACACACACACACACACACACACACACACACACACACACACACACACACACACACACACACACACACACACACACACACACACACATTCCCCCAGGAGTAGAGAGTTAAAGAAACCCCTATGACAGCCCAGTTCCTGTTTCTCTGACCCTGTTTCTCCCTACCCTCCCCCCCCCACCCCCCGAGCTCAGCTGTGGGACCAGACACCCACAGCCCCTCCCCCCCAGAGTCCAGCTGCAGGCCCCCCTCCCCAGCCCAGACACCCGCTGCCTTACCTCCCAGAGCCCAGGGATCCAGTGGGAGAAGCTGCCTGATGCTCGGTCCCAAGCTTGTGTGGCATTTCCCACGCACCGCCATCTCCTTCCCGGGAACGGCAGCTGCCAGGAACCCTGGAGCGCTCTCCCACTCCCCCTGGCAGTGTCTTCTATGTGTGAGCTGGGCGTTGCCGGGTCCCGTGGCCCCCTAGTGGTGGCCAGCAGCACTGCAGCCCATTTCTGTGGGAGAAAGGAAATTCTGTGCCGAAAACATCAATTTCTGCAAAATTCTGCATTGCGCAGTAGCGCAGAATTCCCCCAGGAGTAATGAGGATGAGTCCATGTGCACTTTGCCTTCTGAGTTTTATATTCAACACGAGAGAATGCTGACATCTTCATTTTAAAAATCTGGTATGAAATTAGTGTGTGATGTGTATATTTAAACCCCTATAACTTGGCCAAATAACTAGGCTACCATGGTCTGTCACGGAGACCAGCCTTGTGCCAGATTTCAAGTTTCTTCCCCAAATGGCTCAGGCACAATACAAAGGTATTTTATTTTAAAGTCACAAGCTTTTGTTTTTTTGATAATTGTGAAGTGTGTATGTTTCCTCCAAACCTACACCTCACTCATGACCAATGAATAAAACCAGTTTGAGAGACTTTAGAAGAAAATTAGTTTAAAAGAGATCTTTCAATGAAAGTTAGACGTCTAAACTGCATTTCTCCCAAAGTCTTACCTTGTCCAGTTAATATCCACTTTAAAAAAATCTTTTTCTAAGAAAGGAAACAAGTCCTTAAATGAGAGAGAAAAAAAATTGCAATTTTGCACAATTTAGAAGTGGGTGAAAATTAGGGTTAGATTTCCATACTTGCTAGTGATTTTGGGTTCCCAGTTTGAGGTATCCTAACAGGGCCTCTGCAAATCAGATCTCTTTACAGAGTCTCAAGTGGGCACCAAAAATGGAGGTCCCCAAAATCTCTAGTCACTTCTGAAAATCTTGTTCTAGGCTCATTATGGAAATTCTCACGGTCTTATCCTTGGTATTTGTTTCATGAGACTTCATGTTTGTAAGCACCCCAGGACCACTCACGGAGGTTAAATGTTCAGAGACTTTAATGGAGCTTCCAAAGTATCAATCTTTTGTCATCTAATTCTGTAGGTTTCCACTCGACCTAATAAAAATGATCTAGTGCTGTATTCTCATTGAGCAGTAATGTCTATAACAAAGTGGGAATTAGTCCATGATGTCTGAGAGATACTTTAGGTTAAAAAAGTTACTTTTCAAAAGTGGAAAAAAAAACAACCACCTGTTTTTCCAAATCCATAACCCCGGAGCACCTTGTCCAATTCACCTCAAACTGCTCCCAGACGTTTCTTGCCTGAATGTGTGTTCTGTTTGGAATGCAGGGTGAAGAAGGCCCTCCCAGTTTGGAGTACATCCAGGCCAAGGACTTGTTCCCCCCGAAAGAGCTGGTTAAGGAGGAAGAGTCTTTACAGGTAAGGATGTAAGAACCCAGGAAACCATCCACAGAAAAACACTGTGTAAATCCCAGGCCACAGGCTCATGAATGGTAGAGGTTAGCTTCAGAGAACAGGCTTCTTCCCTGAGCTTGCAGGCTGCTGACTCGCGGCTGCTGTGTGCTCATCCCGACCCTCATCTTCCTCCACACCAAGATGTTCTGATTTACACTGCGCTGCCGTAGCCACAAGGGAATGGGAACGTAACTGAGGAATGACGTAGTGCAGAGTTGTCCTGGGCATGCTCCCTTCTCCTGCTGTGCTGTCAGCGAGAGGGGAGTGAGTGTTGCAACAGCATCTATGCTGACTCTCTGCTGATGGAAGACCCTCTTGGGCCACTTAGGCTGGTTGTAGGGCCAGACTGTCTCATAGTGTGACACTAAGCATCCAGCAACAGATCTGGTCCAGTGTGTGATGTTGTGGCTTTGTCATACTGTGGAGGCGCAGACCAGAGTGGCTGTGTGATGGGTTGGGTCACAGATATCCCTGTGGGACTGCCACCTGATGTGCTGAGTCTACCTCTGAGCCCATTTTCCCTGGCAGCCTGAGACTCCAGAACCCTGCCTTGTTGAGCCAGACACGCCAGTCTGCTGCAAACACAGACCCAGGATCTGAACCACGTCCCTCAAAAGCTGCAGACGTAACAGAAAACTGCTTAGAAAGTGCTCTTGTCTCTAGCACCCAGATACCCAGTTTCCAATGGCATCCAAACCCCCCCAAAATCCGTTTTACTCTGGATAAAGCTTATACAGGGTAGACTCATAAATTGTTTGCCCTCTAGAACACTGATAGAGAGGTATGCACAGCTGTTTGCTCCCCCAGGTATTAATCACTTACTCTGGGTTCAGTAATAAGCAAAAAATGATTTTATTAAATATAAAAGGTAGGATTTAAGTGGTTCCAAGTAATAACAGAAGGAACAAAGTAAATTACCAAGCAAAATAAAATAAAACATGCAAGTCTAAGCCTAATACAGTAGGAAACTAAATGCAGGTAAATCTCACCCAATAAAGTTCTTTCACAGGCTAGACTCCTTTCTAGTCTGGGCACAATCTTTTCCCCTGGTACAGCCCTTGTTCCAGCTCAGGTGGTAGCTCGGGGATGTCTCATGACTGCCCCCCCCTTTGTTCTGTTCCACCCCCTTTTATAGCTTTGGCACAAGGCAGGAATCTTTTTTCTCTCTGGGTCCCCACTCCTCCTAAATGGAAAAGCACCAGGTTTAAGATGGATTCCAGTGCCAGGTGACTTGGTCATATGTCCTGTGAGACCCCCCCAAGCCTTCATTCCTCCCAGCCTGACTCTCAGGAAGGCCTGCAAGCAAACAGAGCCATCTACAGTCAATTGTCCTAGTTGATGGGAGCCATCAAGATTCTAAACCACCATTAATGGCCCACACTTTGCATAACTACAATTGGACCTCAGAGTTATAGTTTATATTCCTAGTTTGATACAAGAGTGATACATTCATACAAATAGGATGACCACATTCAGTAGATTATAAGCTTTGTAATGATACCTTACAAGAGACCTTTTGTATGAAGCATATTCCAGTTACATTATATTCACACGTATTAGCATATTTTCGTAAAATCATATGGAGTGCAACGTCACAGGCTGGGAGGAGAGACACCGCCGCAGAGGCTTTGGGATGACATATAGATATAGATGCTGCCATGGAGGCACCTATGCGAGCAAGGACAGTGTCACGGATTGATGCTCTAACCAAAGCTGCTCGATTCTCCTGATGCTTTCAGCGCAGTCCACTCCCTTACATGTCTGCTGTCGTCCTCCTGTACCGGGAGCCAGGCTCTGGCTACACACTCACGCTTGCTGTTCTACTGTTCCCAAGTTCATTGGCCAGATGGCAGTGTCGTGCTGAACTACATTCATAGGCCCTAAGCTGAGGAATGAATAAGGGGTTGAAAGTTGAGGGTCATGGAAAACGGAAGATACTGGTTTGTGAGAGTAGGGTGACCAGATGTCCCAATGTCGAGCAGTTTGTCCTGTGTCCTGACCGAAGTACGGTCGGGACGCCATTTGTCCTGATATTTTGTTTCAGATGCCTTTTTTTTTATTTATTTTTTCTTTCCTTGTTGCTTAGGTGGCGGTGACCGGCAGGGGGAGTGCCTTTTCAATTGTTACACTCACCCGATGGCACTTCGGCGGCGGGTCCCTCGGTCGCTGACAGTCTTCAGCGGCATTTTGGCGGCGGGTACTTCCTTCTTTGGTGGCAAGGTTTATTACCCTCCGCTGAAATGCCGCCGAAGACCGTCAGCGACTGAAGGATCCTCCGCCGAACTGCCGCCGAAGACTCGGGCGAGTGAGTGTAACAATTGAAAAGGTGCTCCCCCTGCGGCTGTCTCGATATTTTAGATTTCTCATCTGGTCACCCTGTGTGAGAGGGATGGCATGAGGTCAGATCGTGAGGAAGTTCTCAGAAGAATATGGGTGGGACGACTGGTCTGTCATTTCACCATTCTGTGAGAGGCACGTCCTCTAAACCAAATCCTGAACACAACTGCACATAGCCGGACGCACTGCAACGATAGCTTTCTGCTGACGGACCTTACAGTTCAGCATCAAAGGAGTAATTCGCATGCACAAATTCGTACTATTCTCTTAAGTTAAAGTAGGATTCAAAGGGACACCATCAACTTGAGATCAAGTTGGCTTCAAACAATGAGTTAGAAATTGTGACAGTCAGTTTGTTCCAGGATTACCCCCTTTCAGTTGTTATAACTTTACAAACCTATTGTTAAAAAGTTTCTTGCTGCTCATTTTCCATGTGAAAGAGCCACACGAACATGGGAAGCAGCAACTGACTAGACAGAAAGTGCTGCCAAAAGCAGATGGTAAACTGCAAAAAGAGAATAGTTTTCCCCAATCTCTGTCAGGTAAAATCATTGGTATTGCATAAAACTCTTAAGTACACAAATTTCAGGCAGAAGTGGTTTTAAAGTTGATGGTGCCCTTTAAGGTTATTTATATTTATAAATAACTAGGGCTGTCAGACAATTAAAAAAATTAATCATGATTAATCATGTGATTAAAAAAATAAATTGTGATTAATCACACTGTTACCCAATAATAGAATACCATTTATTTAAATATTTTTGGATGTCTTCTACATTTTCAAATATATTGATTTCAATTATAACACAGAATACAAAGTGTACAGTGCTGACTTTATATTTATTTTTTATTACAAATATTTGCACTGTAAAAAACAAAAGAAATAGTATTTTTCAATTCACCTAACACAAGTACTGTCGTGCAATCTATCATAAAAGTTGAGCGTACAAATGTAGAATTATGTACAAAAAATAACTGCATTCAAAAGTAAAACAATGTAAAACGTCAGAGCCGACAAGCCCACTCAGTCCTATTTCTTGTTCAGCCAGTTGCTCAGACAAACAAGTTTATTTACATTTGCAGGAGATAATACTGCCCACTTTTGTTCACAGTATAACCTGAAAGTGAGAACAGGTGTTCTCATGGCACTGCTGTAGCATGCGTCCGTGCTGATGATGGGTTCTGCTTGATAACAATCCAAAGCAGTGCGGACCGATGCATGTTCATTTTCATCATCTGAGTCGGCTGCAACCAGCAGAAGGTTGATTTTCTTTTTTGGTGGTTTGGGTTCTGTAGTTTCTGCATTCGAGTGTTGCTCTTTTAAGATTTCTGAAAGTCCACACTTTGTCCCTCTTAGATTTTGGAAGACACTTCAGATTCTTAAGCCTTGGGTTGAGTGCTGTAGCTATCTTTAGAAATCTCACATTGGTACTTTCTTTGCATTTTGTCAAATCTGCAGTGACCATCATCCAAGACTACTATAACATGAAATATATAGCAGAATGCAGGTAAAATAGAGCCAGAGACATACAGTTCTCTCCCAAGGAGTTCAGTCACTTATTTAATTGATGCATTATTTTTTTAATGGGTGTCATTAGCATGGAAGCATGTCCTCTGGAATGGTGCCCAAAGCATGAAGGGGCATATGAATGTTTAGCATATCTGGCACGTAAATACCTTGTAATGCTGGCTACAAAAGTCACATGCGAACGCCTGTTCTCACTTTCTGGTGATGTTGTAAATAAGAAGTGGTCAGCATTATCTTCCGTAAATGTAAACAAACTTGTTTATCTTAGTGATTGGCTGAACAAGAAGTAGGACTGAGTGGACTTGTAGGCTCTAAAGTTTTGCTTTGTTTTGTTTTTGAGTGCAGTTATGTAACAAAATAAAATCTGTATTTGTAAGTTGCACTTTCACGATAAAGAAATTGCACTACAGTACTTATACGAGGTAAATTGAAAAATACTGTTTATCATTTTTACAATGCAAATATTTGTAATAAAAATATCAAGTGAGCACTGTACACTTTGTATTTTTGTTGTAATTGAAATCAATATATTTGAAAATGTAGAAAAATATCCAAAAATATTTAATACATTTCAATTGGTATTCTCATAGACTTTAAGATCATCTAGTCTGACCTCCTGCACAATGCAGGCCACAGAATCTCACCCATCCACTTCTATAACAAACCCCTAATCTATGTCTGAGTTATTGAAGTCCTCAAATTGTGGTTTGAAGATTCTCCAAGCTGCAGAGAATCCTCCAGCAAGTGACCCGGACCCCATGCTGCAGAGGAAGGCAAAAAACCTCCAGGGCCTCTGCCAATCTGCCCTGGAGGAAAATTCCTTCCCGACCCCAAATATGGTGATCAGTTAAACCCTGAGCATGTGGGCAAGACTCACCTGCCAGCACCCAGGAAAGAATTATCTGTAGTAACTCAGATCCCACCCCATCTAACATCCCATCACAGACCACTGGGCATACTTACCTGCTGATAATCAAAGATAAATTGCCAAATTAATTGCCAAAATTAGGCTATCCCATCATAGCATCCCCTCCATAAACTTATCAAGCTTAGTCTTAAAGCCAGATATGTCTTTTGCCCCCACTACTCCCCTTGGAAGGCTGTCCCAGAACTTCACTCCTCTAATGGTTAGAAACCTTTGTCTAATTTCAAGTCTAAACTTCCTAGTGTCCAGTTTATATCCATTTGTTCTTGTGTCCACATTGGTACTGAGCTTAAATAATTCCTCTCCCTCCCTGATATTAATCCCTCTGATATATTTATAAAGAGCAATCATATCCCCCCTCAACCTTCTTTTGGTTAGGCTAAACAAGCCAAGCTCTTTCAGTCTCCTTTCATAAGACAGGTTTTCCATTCCTCGGATCATCCTAGTAGCCCGTCTCTGAACCTGTTCCAGTTTGGATTCATCCTTCTTAAACATGGGAGACCAGAACTGCACACAGTATTCCAGATGAGGTCTCACCAGTGCCTTATATAATGGTACTAACACCTCCTTATCTTTGCTGGAAATACCTCGCCTGATGCATCCTAAAACTGCATTAGCTTTTTTAACGGCCATATCACATTGGCGGCTCATAGTCATCCTGTAATCAACCAGTACTCCGAGGTCGTCGTCCTCCTCTGTTACTTCCAACTGATGTTTATTTATAACTAAAATTCTTGTTATTAATCCCTAAAGGCATGACCTTGCACTTTTCACTATTAAATTTCATCCTATTATTATTACTCCAGTTTACAAGATCATCCAGATCTTCCTGTATGATATCCCGGTCCTTCTCTGTGTTAGCAATACCTCCCAGCTTTGTGTCATCCGCAAACTTTATTATCGCATTCCCGCTTTTTGTGCCAAGGTCAGTAATAAAAAGGTTAAATAAGATTGGTCCCAAAACTGATCCCTGAGGAACTCCACTAGTAACCTCCTTCCAGCCTGACAGTTCACCTTTCAGTACGACCCGTTTTAGTCTCCCCTTTAACCAGTTCCTTATCCACCTTTCAATTTTCATATTGATCCCCATCTTTTCCAATTTAACTAATAATTCCCCATGTGGAACCATGTCAAATACCTTACTGAAATCGAAGTAAATTAGATCCACTGCGTTTCCTTTGTCTAAAAAATCTGTTACCTTCTCAAAGGAGGAGATCAGGTTGGTTTGGCACGATCTACCTTTTGTAAAACCATGTTGTATTTTGTCCCAATTACCATTGACCTCAATGTCCTTAACTACTTTCTCCTTCAAAATTTTTCCCAAGACCTTACATACTACAGATGTCAAACTAACAGGCCTATAGTTACTCGGATCACTCTTTTCCCTTTCTTAAAAATAGGAACTATGTTAGCAATTCTCCAGTCGTACGGTACAACCCCTGAGTTTACTGATTCATTAAAAATTCTTGCTAATGGGCTTGCAATTTCATGTGCCAGTTCCTTTAATATTCTTGGATGAAGATTATCTGGGCCCTCCGATTTTGTCCCATTAAGCTGTTCGAGTTTGGCTTCTACCTCAGATGTGGTAATATCTCCCTCCATATCCTCATTCCCATTTGCCATCCTTCCATTATCCCTAAGCTCCTCGGTAGCCTTATTAAAGAATGAGGCAAAGTATTTATTTAGAGTATTTATTTATTATCTATTGCTTAACAATATGATTAATCAGGATTAATTTTTTAATTACGATTAATTTTTTTGAGTTATTCATGTGAGTTAACTGCGATTAAAAATAACTTGAAAGGGGAGAAATCCTTAATGACTTAAAAAAATTTGGAGAGCCAGGAGATTCAGTGTTTAGGCGGCACTCATGTAGGCCACAAAAGTATATGAAATTAAACAGTACAGAATATCTGTTTCAAAACACGGGAATTGGAACTGGTTCAAGTATTTGTAAGGAATAATTTAATCAAGTCCTTGTGTGGACACATTACAGCCTGTGATGTGAACACTATGGCTACTTGATATTTTTGTGAGATTTGCTCACCTAAATCACATGTTATGGCCTCTGTTCCATGATGGGATGTCCTAGCCTGAACAAAGCTTTGGGCTTTGAATCGCTAAGGAGGGAGGGAGAAGAGAGAGCACGGCCGTGGCCAATTTTAGGTTATTCTGGATCTTTCCTTCCCCTCTTTTGCACAAGATGAACATTATATCTGGCTGCGTACATGGCCTCCAGGTTTTAAAATAGCTGGGTCACTTCCTGACTGAGGAAGAGAGAGAGAGAGAGAGAGAGTCCTAGTTTATGGCCTGTCCATTAGTCTTGCACTTTCATTTCTATCGGCGGCTACAGAAGTGATTGTGTGGTTCGTGTACAGTCCTGTCTGCAGAGATTGTGGCCAGATTCCGTGTCTGGCTCCTCCAGTTGCTTGGGCTGTGGCCAGCGGGTCTAATGCTGCAGCTAATTGTTTCAGTTACATATACACGACACTGCAGGACCATTACGTGGCTCGATGCTGTCTGGGGAGGTGATTCAATTTGGGCTACACAGACACCTTGCTCCCTGTTCTGGGACACATGCAAAGTGCCTCCAAACAAGTGATTTCTTCCTTTCCATCTGCTGCTTATGCTGGTGTTGAGTTTACTGTGAGAAAGCCAGTGACTTTAAATCCCTCTCCTTGCCACCCACTGACCTTTCTGCCAGTCTGCACAGGGCAGGAGCACCAGTGCTGGTGATACAAATAGCTCCCCCTGAAGCTCTATGAACACAAACCAGATGTTCCTGGAAAGATGAATTTAAGGGCCCAAGCATTGCTGAGTCACACTGCAGGTCAGTCTAGCAAACCTGCCTGTGAACACACCTCCATCCTCTCCCAGTTCTGGAGCGATGGTGTTCAGCACCACATTCCACTGCGGGCCCCACGTTTCACACTGAAGAGCTTTCGGAGGTGAATTCATGGTGGGGCAGGTCCCTGTGCCCTGCTGCCTGCACTCAGGTCCCACTGAGATCACTGTGTCCTACTGATTTCATGTGTCAATAGCATGGAGAAGGCACTAGCAGAGCTGGCTCGTCTCACTCCCCATTGCACAAGGAGTTCTGGGTGTGTGTGTCTGACAGCTGCTCTGACTGTCTCTCCTCCCTTGCAGGTCCCATTCACTGTGCTGCAGGGTGAGGGTGTGGAGTATTTGGGCCATGCTAATGATGCTGTGATCGCCATCTCCAACTACCGGCTTCATATCAAATTGAAAGACTCTGTGATCAATGTAAGTGCAGCTCTGTCTGTCACTGGTTTGTTACTCACAACCGAGGCCTCTGGCATTCTTAGGCTGCTGCAGTATTCTGTGGCTGCGGAAACCACTTTCAGGTCTCATCATCCTCCATGAAATTAGGGCTTGGAGTCATTCCAGTAGGTGGCCACATGCCCTGTGACGCAGCAGCTGCATCTCTAAAGAGGCAAGCAGCCTGACAGACTCCAGTGCCATTAGCAAGTCGCAGAAATGCTTTCCCTCCCCTTCATGGGGTGAAGACCTTTGTGTTGGCGTGTGCGTGATGGTCAGATTTCTCTCTTGACATTCTCCTTTCTTGCAGGCTCTAATCCCCCCAGCAGTTGGGTTTAAGACCAGTGAAAAATGTTCTTGCAGACCAGGCTAGACATAAAATCATAGAATCTCAGGGTTGGAAGGGACCTCAGGAGGTATCTAGTCCAACCCCCTGCTCAAAGCAGGACCAATCCCCAAACAGATTTTTACCCTAGTTCCCTAAATGGCCTCCTCAAGGACTGAACTCTCAACTTCGGGTTTAGCAGGCCAATGCTCAAACCACTGAGCTATTCCTCTTCTATTGAGGTCAGGGGTGTGGTGCCAGGACTTATGGCCCACGCTACTGGAGTGTGAGGCCTCGTCCCACGGTGCCTTACTCTCAAGTTTCTTCAGTCCCCCGTTTTCCTGCTGCCCTTGTCTCTTCTGCATCTGTGATCCCCTTTTGCTCACTAGGCCGTATCCAGTGGTTCCAGGCACCTCTGTCGTTCTGCCCTCCCTAATCTGTTCCTCCCTGACAATGAGAGAGGAGGACAGGGTGAGGATTGAGGGGGAGACTCTAAATTGTGGATCGTGAAGCTATGTAAATGTGGGATTCTCTTTGCTGAGCCTCGACTGGGGTGCATAATGAGAGAGTGTCAGGCTGGGGTCCCTGCTGATGTGGGACATCCCATGCTGTCAAGTGACTCTCTGCATTTTTTCTGTTTCAGGTGCCTTTGAGGATGATGGAAAGTGTGGAGAGTCGGGACATGTTCCAACTTCACATCATCTGCAAGGACTCCAAAGTGGTCAGGTAGCTGCATAGTTCCCTGCTATTGCCACAGTGTAAGGTTTCTCCAGCCACAGGTGTGGTCAGCAGCCTTGGGGAATCCCTGCCCTAGTCTGTGCTGCTGAGTCAAGCCCTGCTATCCTGGAGGGTGCTCTCAGGTGTGGGTGTGTGTGTCCGTCCGTCCGTCTCAGCCTTCTGCTGGGAAGCTCAGAGCCTCTTGGTCCTCCCAAGGAGGTTGGATCTCCTTCTCCTCTCCTCCCCTCCCCTGGTTGAACTGCAGGCTGTGGAATGCCCTGTCAGTCCATCCTGACTGGCCCTACTGAGTCTGTGTGTCCTGCAGGTGCCATTTCTCCACCTTTAAGCAGTGCCAGGAATGGCTGAAGAGGCTGAGCCGAGCCATTGCCCGCCCTGCAAAGCCTGAAGACCTGTTTGCATTCGCCTACCATGCTTGGTGCTTGGGGGTCTGTGCTGATGAGGAGGATCAGCACGCACATCTGTGCCACCCAGGTGAGCTCCCAACCAGCCCCTTCCTCAGTGCAGCCCTCATGGTGTGTCCAGGCGGAGGGAACCCACACACCCATATTATGCTGTGTTTTTGTGTTCTGCTGCAGCCACCTCCCAAATCTCTCTGGAGGGTCCTGTTAAGCTCTTTGCTACACAAAGAGTAGCTATAGCCAGGAGTGCTTTGTCCGTCTTCTTCTGGCTAGGAGGTGGCATTGTCTTCTGGTGGATTGCTGTGTCCAGACCTAACCTGGAGATCCAGGTGCTGCACCTGGCCATCCACTGGAAGCTTTAGCTGGTGCAGAGCGGGCTCACTGCTTGCCTAGCAGCATGTCACTCAGGAAACATCAAGGGCACACACTTCAGGTTCCCGGCTCCCAGCCATCACCTCTTTTAGGCTGAGACCCCTGTCTCATTCCTTACTGACTGGGGGATTTTTAAGGCTGCACAGTCCCCCTCCCTCCCTCCCCAGTGAACCAGACTGTCTCTGTGCTTTGCTTTCTCTCCTAGGGCTGTGACCTGTGTATTGCCCACAGTTATAAGTTACCACCCAGCTCTTTATAAGCAAGCACATTTGTTCTTAAGGCAAAAGCATTGCAGAGAAAACATTTAAGCCACAGAAGAACCTATACACATGCTAAAAATCTCACCAGAGGTCACCCCAACTTCAACCTTGGGTTCTGACGGAGGATGAGTAGATCTTGTCTCTGGACTGTTAAATGTTCATGGCTTTCTTGAAAGTGTATGTCATTCATAATTCTGTTTGCATCTCTTCTCCCAAAAGTGCTCAGGCCATTGAGCAACAAGTACAGCATGGTGACTAAACCTAAATTCCTACCCTCTCACAGACAGACACATGCAGGGGGGATAAAGCCCTCTTTCTGGCTTGTGCCTCCTTCTGTTCCAGGAGTTTAGGTTGTTGGAGGCACCTGAGCTGACAGTCCCAGATCTAGGCTGAGGATAGGATATTCTCAGTGCCAGGCCCTCGATTGTAGAATATGCCTCCCCAATTGATCTGGCCTCAGGGGGCTAATTAGAGGAGTTCGGGGCCTGGAGGAATTGCAGTATTAATTTAGATGGAATAAATGGGCCCAAAGAGTGAAAGGTTTTACCATGACCCTAAGGGTATGTCTACACTACGAAATTAGGTTGATTTAATAGAAGTCGATTTTTTAGAAATCAATTTGATACAGTCAATTGTGTGTGTCCCAACTAAGCGCGTTAAGTCAACGGTGTGCGTCCACAGTACCAAGGCTAGTGTCAGTTTTCACCGTTGCACTGTGGGTAGCTATCCCACAGTTCCTGCAGTCTCTGCTGCCCATTGGAATTCTGGGTTGAGCTCCCAATGCCTGATGGGGCAAAAACAGTGTCGCAGGTGGTTCTGGATACATGTCGTCAGGCCCCCATTCCTCCCTCCGTGAAAGCAATGGCAAAAAATCTTTTCTTGCCTTTTTTCCTGGGTTACCCGTGCAGACGACATAGCATGGCAAGCATGGAGCCCGCTCAGCTCACTGTCACCGTATGTCTCCTGGGTGCTGCTGGCAGACACGGTACTGCAGCGCTACACAGCAGCATCCCCTTGCCTTGCCTTGCGGACGGCAGGCAGTACAATACGGCTGCCAGCCGTCATTGTCGTCCCGTGGGTGCTCCTGACCCACCTCGGTTAGGTTAGTCGGGGGTGCCTGGGCAGACATGGGTGTTCTGGCCGGCTCCTGGAAAAAAATGGGAATGACTCCAGGTCATTCTCTTCTTTAAGTTTCATCTAATAGAGATTCAGTCCTGCCTGGAATATCATGCCAGCTGGAGGCTTCTGCCTCAGACTGCTCTCCCAGTTGGCAGCACCACACAGTCGCACCTACCCCTTGCTCCCATGGCTCATGAAGCCTGGACAGTAGTAAGGAGCAGTTCAACTATAGGCTGAGCAAGTGCAGAATGCTGGTAGAATGTGCATTTGGACGTTTAAAAGCTCGCTGGCGCAGTTTACTGACTCAGTTAGACCTCAGTGAAACCAATATTCCCATCGTTATTACTGCTTGCTGTGTGCTCCACAATCTCTGTGAGAGTAAGGGGGAGACGTTTATGGCGGGGTGGGAGGTTGAGGCAAATCGCCTGGCCGCTGATTATGCGCAGCCAGACACCAGAGCAGTTAGAAGAGCATAGCAGGGTGTGCTGTGCATCAGAGAAGCTTTGAAAACTAGTTTTGTGACTGGCCAGGGTATGGTGTGAAAGTTCTGTTTGTTTCTCCTTGATGAAAACCTGCCCCCTTGGTTCACTCTACTTCCCTGTAAGCTAGCCACCCTCCGCCCCCCCTTCAATCACCGCTTGCAGAGGCAATAGTCATTGTTGTTTCAAATTAATGCATTCTTTATTAATTCGTCACACAAATGGGAGGATAACTGCCAAGGTAGCCTGGGAGGGGTGGGGGAGGAGGGAAGCACAGGGGTGGGGTAGTTGTAGGGGCACCCCCTAGAATGGCATGCAGCTCATCATAGAGCGGCATGTCTGGGGCTCTGACGTGGAGCAGTCGTTTGCCTCTCTGGTTCTTTGTTAGGCTTCACGTGGCACTGCTGCAGGTCCCTGTTATAACCCCTGTCCTTCATGCCCTTGGAGATTTTTTCAAATATTCTGGCATTTCGTCTTTTGGAACAGAGTTCTGATAGCACAGATTTGTCTTCCCATACAGCGATCAGATCTAGTACCTACCGTTCGGTCCATGCTGGAGCTCTTTTGCGATTCTGGGACTCCATTGTCACCTGTGCTAATGAGCACTGCATGGTCACCTGTGCTGATCAGCTCGCCACGCTGGCCAAACAGGAAATGAAATTCAAAAGTTCGCGGGGCTTTTCCTGTCTACCTGGCCATTGTATCTGAGTTGAGAGTGCTGTCCAGAGCAGTCACAATGGAGCACCGTGGGATAGCTCCCGGAGGCCAATACTGTCGAATTGCGTCCACACTACCCCAAATTCGACCCAGGAGGGTCAATTTCAGCGCTAATCCCCTTGTCAGGGAGGAGTACAGAGATCGATTTTAAGAGCCCTTTAAGTCGACAAAAATGGCTTTGTTGTGTCATCGGGTGCAGGGTTAAATCAATCTAACACTGCTAAATTCGACCTGAACTCATAGTGTAGACCAGGTCTATTACTTCCAACATTAAACAGTGTTAAATAAGATTTGGGGTTTGCTATACAGAGACCTCAGCCTGCTTCGTACCATAGCAAACATGCTAGGAAATTCATGCTGAAGTTTAGAGATTTATTTGTTAGAATACACGAGAGAAAAAGAGGTCAAACAATTTGTATAGCACTTTAAAACAGCAGTTGAATTATATGATAAAAAGGTAACCAAAACCTATCAAAATCCCTTTAAAATTGATGTATCAGGTGCACTCTTATTTTGTGGGACAACTTTTCTTGGTAGCAAGGGAAGAGTTTTGTTGCTCATCCTTCATATCTTAGAACCGATTGCTTTTCCTCCTTTTAACAGACAGACACAAAGGGGAGGAGAGAGTATACTAATGGTGGGGGAAATACGGCTTTTGTTAATGTTTTCGGAACTTCGAGTGTCAGGTCAGTTGGAGACAGATGCTGTGGGTTGTTTAATCAGCCACTACAGTAATTGCACTGAGCTCTGTCTTATCTTCCCATCTGAGGTGCGGCTGGTCCCTCTCCTTTAACAGTCTCTCTCAGCCAGGGCAAAGCTGGATGGTCTGTCTTGTCTCATTGTGCTGATCTTGCATGGTACAATTGACCTCAGGATCAGATGAAAAGCCAAGAGAGGAGGAAAAATAGCTGGGCAGAAAGGAACACACAAGGGAAGAGGAGACAGCATGATCTCACATGTCTCCGGCTGCTGTCTTTGCTGGTGTGACACTGTTGACTGGGTGTCCCTGCTGATGTTCTGAGGTCTGAGCTGCATGATGATCATTAGACCTTTGGGGTCCATGGATGAAGGACAGAGTCCCACAAGTGGAGTGGAGTCCTGACCGGCATTCCTCCTCCTCCAGAAATCCCTCCATCAGGCCGCACGTCCTAGCCCCCAAAGTGGGCTGTTGGTTGGAATAATCCATCCTTTCATTATTGTGTTTGCCAGTTAGGCCTAACTTCTGATTTGCCAAGTTTGGTTCATTAGCATCCAGTCCCTCACTTTTTTGTTTACCAGGTTTTCATAGATTCCAAACTAGAAGGGATCATTGTGATCTAGTCTCACCTCCTGTATAATGCAGGCCAGAGAAATTCCCCATAATAATTCCCTAAGCACATCTTCTAGAAAAACATCCAATCTTGATTGAGAAATGGTCAGTGATGGAGAATCCACCATGAGCCTTGGTAAACAACAGAACAAGGAGCAATGGTCTCAAGTTGCAGTGGGGGTGGTTTAGGCTGGATATTAGGAAAAACTTTTTCACTAGGTGGGTGGTGAAGCATTGGAATGGGTTACCTAGGGAGGCGGTGGAATCTTCTTCTTTAGAGGTTTTTAAGGTCAGGCTTGACAAAGCCCTTGCTGGGATGATTTAGTTGGGGTTTGTCCTGCTTTGAGCAGGGGGTTGGACTAGATGACCTCCTGAGGTCCCTCCCAACACTGATATCTTGTAATAAATTGTTCCAATGGTTAATTATCTCATCGCTAAAAATGTACACCTTATTTCCAGTCTGAATTTGTCTACTTTCAACTTCCAGCCATTGGATCATGTTATACCTCTGTCTGCTAGACTGAGGAGCTCATTATCAGATATTTGTTTCCCATGTGTAGGTATTTATAGACTATAATCAAGTCACCTCTTAACCTGAGCAAGTGAGTGTGACATTTGGAAAAGCACCCATCCCACAGTGTTCAGACACCATCTGGCCTCTTGCTCATCCAGTCCTGTAATGTTGCAGCTGCCAGGTTTAGGTTTCCCTTGGCTGTGTCCGGCTGCCAGTAACTGTGCTGTGCCTGTGCTGTTCCAGGAGACCACGTGAAATACCGGTTTGAGATGGAAGTTGTGAGGATGGACTTCGACTTGCAGAATGTCTGGAGAGTTTCTGACATCAACAGCAATTACAAGTGAGTAACATACCAGCCAGACCCCACCCCTCATCCCATATAACTCCCTGGCAGGGCAGTGTACCAGCCAGGCATCTCCCCACCTCTTTCCTCGCCCTGGCAAATAACCCACAGCGTACCAGCCATATGTCACTCTTCACCCTGGGTTATGGAATTGGAGCAGCATTGCACCTAAGCTAACAGGGGTACATAAGAACAGCCGTACCGGGTCAGACCAAAGGTCCATCTAGCCCAATATCTTATCTACCAACAGTGGCCAATGCCAGGTGCCCCAGAGGGAGTGAACCTAACAGGCAATGATCAAGTGATCTCTCTCCTGCTACCCATCTCCATCCTCTGACAAACAGAGGCTAGGGACACCATTCCTTACCCATCCTAGCAAATAGCCATTTATGGACTTAACCACCATGAGTGGTGAGACCTCATCTGGAATACTGAGTTCAATTCTGGTCTCCCATGTTTAAGAAGGATGAATTCAAACTGGAACAGGTATAGAGAAGGGCTACTAAGATGATCCGAGAAATGGAACACCTATCTTATGAAAGGAGACTCAAAGAACTTGGCTTGTTTAGCCTAACCAAAAGAAGGTTGAGAGGGGATATGATTGCTCTTTATAAATGTATCAGAGGGATAAATATTAGGGAGGGAGAGGAATTATTTAAGCTCAGTACCAATGTGGACACAAGAACAAATGGATATAAACTGGACACTAGGAAGTTTAGACTTGAAATTAGACAAAGGTTTCTAACCATCAGAGGAGTGAAGTTCTGGAACAGCCTTCCAAGGGGAGTAGTGGGAGCAAAAGACATATCTGGCTTTAAGACTAAGCTTGATAAGTTTATGGAGGGGATGCTATGATGGGATAGCCTAATTTGGGCAATTAATTTGGCAATTTATCTTTGATTATCAGCAGGTAAGTATGCCCAGTGGTCTGTGATGGGATGTTAGATGGGGTGGGATCTGAGTTACTACAGATAATTCTTTCCTGGGTGCTGGCAGGTGAGTCTTGCCCACATGCTCAGGGTTTACTGATCACCATATTTGGGGTCGGGAAGGAATTTTCCTCCAGGGCAGATTGGCAGAGGCCCTGGAGGTTTTTCACATTCCTCTGCAGCATGGGGCCCAGGTCACTTGCTGGAGGATTCTCTGCAGCTTGAGATCTTCAAACCACAATTTGAGGACTTCAGTAACTCAGTCATAGGTTAGGGGTTTGTTACAGGAGTGGGTGAGTGAGATTTTGCGGCCTGCATTGTGTAGGAGGTCAGACTAGATGATCATAATGGTCCCTTCTGACCTTAAAGTCTGAGTCTATGAATTTATCCAGTTCCCTTTTAAACGCTGTTATAGTCCTAGCCTTCACAACCTCCTCAGGTAAGGAGTTCCACAAGTTGACTGTGCGCTGCGTGAAGAAGAACTTCCTTTTATTTGTTTTAAACCTGCTGCCTGTTAATTTCATTTGGTGACCCCTAGTTCTTGTATTATGGGAATAAATAAATAACTTTTCCTTATCCACTTTCTCCACATAACTCATGATTTTATATACCTCTATCATACCCCCCCTTAGTCTCCTCTTTTCCAAGCTCAAGAGTGTAACAGGTTTCAGAGTGGTAGCTGTGTTAGTCTGTATCAGCAAAAAGAACGAGGAGTCCTTGTTAGTCTCTAAGGTGTTAGTACTCCTCGTTTTTTTAGGGGTAGCATAAGTTGCAACAAATGCTGATGTATCCAATTTAAAAGGTGGTAGGCATGCTTCTTCATTAAAGCCTTTTGGAATATTGCAAAGCTGTTTTTGTTTGAGAATTCCCCATCCATACTGCTCTTTTTCTGATCAGTTGTTGGCTCTGAAGTGTTCAGATCATTTGGAATAAAAATGTCTCAGGTTCCCATAAAAGAATGCACAACTCTTCTGCATTCTTTAGTCTCATTTTCTGTGTCTCCTAGTTTCTTTGTACTGCCCCATCAGTCTGTCTGTATCCATCTGGTGTCTCTTGTCTTGTGGTTAGATTGTCCCCTTTTGGGGGCAGGGATTGTGTGATGGGTTGCTCCCCCTTCCGGGGTGCCACCTGATGTTCTGGGGTACCACTGAGCCCGCCAGTTCCTCGAGCCTGGACTCCCTTACCCTGTCCTGCTGAGCCAGGCCCCCAAGCTTCCTCCATCACACCCAGGTAGGGACACACCCAGCTGCAGACAGACACTGAGATCAGCTGTGCCTGGGAAAGCTTCAGCTACAGAGTTGCCTAGCACTCCAGTGCACTCCCTCTCTGGGGTGCAAACCCAAAAGTGTCTCGTCTTGCGCTGCACAGAGACCTGTACAGTGTAAGCTCATTGAAATTTGCCCCCTCCCTCAATGTGGAGGGAGATCTGCAAATCCCGCCCCCCCCCCCCCCCACGTTATGAATTCCACAAACTGGATTTAAAACAAAAACAAGTTTATTAAGTACAAGAGGTAGATTTTAAGTGACTATAAGTGATAGCGAACAGATCAAAGCAGGTTACCTTAGTAAATAAACAAAAACTGCAAACTGAGCGTAACACACTAGATAGGTAGGGTATAAATTAGCAGATTCTCACCCTGAGTGATAAACAGACTGGCAGACTCTTAAGGCACAAGTTGCCTTGGCTTTCCTAGGTTTTCATACACAGACTAAAGATCTTTCTAGTCTGGAACCATCACTTTCCATAGTTCAGTCCTTGCCCTGCAGGTGTTTCCAGGTATGTTGTTGTGGGGAGAGTGAGGTTCCCCATAATGTCATTTTCCCCCTTTTATATCTTCTCCCCACTTGCTGGAAAGCTCTTTTGCTATGACCTGGGTCAGAGTGTTCCCGTTGTGTAGTGCTGTCTCTGAGAGGTTTCTGTTGTACACAGTTCCTGGGGTAATCCTTGTGCTTGTGTGCATTTCCTCAATAAGCCATTAACATTGTTTGGCCTTTTTACTGTTGTTCTTGAAAGGCTGCTTGTAGGTGTTTTCGGGACATGTTTCAGTAACACGTACGTAGCCAAAATTCATAACTTCACATATGATGTTAGCACCTACAATCCAGTAAGATATTACTGTCTAGCAGATCAAGACTCAGAATGACACCTCACAAGTCACACTTTCTATAAGACAAATCCTAGTTATATGACAGTGGTGAATATTGGGGTATCAGGGTCATAGGTGCTGGAACTAGGAGTGTGGGGGGTGCTACCACACCCTCTGGCTTGAAGTGGTTTCCATTATATACAGGGTTTACAGTTTGGTTCAATGGCTGTCAGCACCCCCACTGTACACATTACTCCAGCACCCCTGGGCAGGGTGTAAAAGATTGTCTTTTTGTTCTGTATTTGTAGCAGAATAGGATCCGGTCCATGGCCAGGGCTCTGGAGCGCTCCGCTAATACAAATAATAAAGAACAATAATAATAGTCTTGGAGCTTTAAGAAGAATTTCTGCTTTCTTTGTGCCAGGCTTACTGCCATCTGCTGCAACTGATAGCTGTATTTCATTAAACCGAAACCAATTTGTATTTCTAGTGAGCCAAAGTCCCCTTTCTTGAAACCAAGCACACACTTCCCTCCATCTTTTCTTCAGCTGTTTCACATTGGTACATGGATGGTGAGGCTATCTTTACTGACAGACAGTTTGAGGTAAATGACCCAATACTGAATCCATGGCCTTTTGGTAAGCCCTTGGAAGTCCCAGAGAAATTCTACAGTATGTGTAACCACCACAGGGCAGCTTTCTGAATTCAGGGGATAATGCCAAAAGTCTTTCTTAGCATCGAGTTTGGCAAAAACTTTTGAGACTATTAATCCACGCTAGGTACAGGGTGAGGCACTCTACTCACACCTTTATTTACTTCTCAGTAATTCTGTCAGCCAGCATCTTAGCCAGTCCTTGGTTCACAACTTGTGTCCTGGGTATGGGCCGGGCCATAGCTTTTGGACTACTGGTGTGACTTTGTCATCTGCTGTCACCTTGTGACAATATCCATGACTTTGCCCAAGACCTTTCAATTAGATTAGTACAGGAATACAATTTCTATGGCGTCATTCTCTGGAATTTGCTATTTGTTTCACCCATCTCCTCACTGGTGCCTGTGTAAATCAGAACTGCTTTGCAGGGCTTTGGTGCTCCCTTCTGTCACAATTACTGTTCTAAAAGACTCTCTGGCCCGCCCTGGTCTCTGTGAGCACACCCCTCAGGTCTGAGGCCATCACCTCTCTAGGGTGGAATCGCAAGTCTCTTGCTCTCAGACCAGGCCCTGGGGCTGCAGTGCCCTGTCACTAACTTTGATCACCTCACAGGTCTGACTCGGGTTCAGTACCTGCAGTTCCGTTCCCTCCGGGAGCAATGGCAGGGTACACACTGACCAGACGGCCTCCTTAAAGCCAAGTATCGTTTATTTAGATCCAAAGCATTTAAAAGAAAAGGTCTTAAAACGATAAGTAGACTGTGTGCATGTCTAGCTTACCAGGTGTCTATCCATCTTCTGGTAGGTCTAAGCTTCTTATAGACACCCCAACACTAGACCTGGTTGGGAATTTTACTACAAAATGTTTTTGTTGGAAAATGTCAATTCTTTAGGCCCTAAATTTCAAAGTTGGATTTTTGTTTTATATTCCAACCTATATGCTACTATAAATGCAAATGGGTATCTATCGGAAAAAAGCTTCCTTTTAGAGGCATTTGCCAGGGAAGCCAACTATCACCTCTTCTTTTTGACATAGTAATGGGGTCATTTGTTCAGTCAGTCAGAAATAATCCTAATATAAATGGAATTACAGTAGGAAACAGGGAACACAAATTAGGCTTATATGTGGACAACGTCGTGGCATTTGTTACGAATCCAGCTCACACACTACTAGAATTGCAAAAAGAAATCTTAAAATTTGGTGAAGAGTCAGAATTTAAAATAAACGCTACACATCAGAACTCCTGGATGTAGGTGTGAGCTCAGATCTACAGAAAGAAATAAAAGCTAAATATAAATGGGTACGACTTCAATAAGATGCCTGGGAATACACATTTCTAAAAGATGTTAAGATTTATGTAATATTAATTAAAGTCCTTTCGTTAAGAAAATCAAAACATCTGGAAATTGGTCAAAATATGAAATTTCATGTTAGTCAAAATTGTAACAGCTAAATGAATGTCTTGCACTGAATTAACTTCTTTTTCCAAACGCTTCCCATTTGAGTTCCAGAAAGCCTTATAGGTCAATGGCAATTTATGATAAATAAATTCATTTGGGAAAATAAGAAATCCAGAGTTAAGCAATCTACTTTACAAAGGTCATGGTAAAATGGAGGCTTGGCTTTACCAAACATCAAGCACTATTTCCAAGTTAGTCAGATCAGAAACCTGAGGCACTGGATAACACCAAACCCTAATAAGCACTGGGTAGAGATACAAGAAGTTTCTTGTTGTACAGTCAGACTCCACGTGACCCCATGGATAAAGAAAACCTGTAGGTCAAAATCAACATACAACAACTCTTTTTTTTTTTTTAAATGACAGCAACAGTAGAAACTTGGGATAATTTATTAGAAAGCAGAACTCGTATCCACCACATCCAATGTCCATAGTAGATAATATAGAATTTAATCCTGATAACAGCCTGGAAATTTTTGACATTTGGGAACTTACAGGTATATCAAAATTCAACCAACTGTTCAGAGACAATAGATCACTTGAAGAAATAAAGCAACTCTCAAAAGACCCCAAAATTGCAGTATATCAGTAACTACAACTGAGAGATTTTTCAGTCCATCCCCACAAAAAAGAAAACCTATGCAGAAAATTGACAGAATTTGAAAAAGTACTCCCTACATCCATGAAACATAAATGCTTACTTTCCACTACAAAATAATTTCTAACTTACGTGGTGGAAATACACTTCTACCCCGATATAACGCGACCCGATATAACATGAATTTGGATATAATGCGGTAAAGCAGCACTCTGGGGGGGTGGGGCTGCACACTCCGGTGGATCAAAAAAAGTTTGATATAATACAGTAAGATTTTTTGGCTCCCAAGGACAGCGTTATATCGGGGTAGAGGTGTAACTACATTTCATGAGAAGAAGGAAAGTTGAAGTAGACATAGGCACAAAAATTGAGGAATGGGAGAACATATGAAACGGGAGGATTTATCTATGGTAGATGTGCTCCAAAATTAAGACCTTTTGGAAAGCCATTGGAGGCTCCATAAGGGAGATAACAGGGTGTCAGCTGTCATATAACCCCCTTAGTATTTTGTATTCAATTGTCCTGAAAACTCTGTCTTCTAAAAGCCATAAAGAACTGATCATTCTTTTGTAGTTGCTGCTGGAATTACCATAGCAAGGTGATAAAGAGAAGTGATTCTCTTAAAACTATTGGCTGGTATAAAAAGGGTGTGGGAAATTCTGGTACTAGAAAAGCTAACTGGTTAAGTCAGTTCTGCAGGGGAGAAGACAAAAAGATAAGGACTAAGGATGGTGGAAGTTTTTGGAGTTTGCTGGAAGAGGGTCATCATTGGCCCTCAAACTGGGAGTTTGAGAACTTCTGTTTGAATACTGAGAAAGGGAGAAATCCCTTCAACAACAGTCACAATTAAACTTAGAATTAAGATATTAAAATAAGGAAAATAGATAGGAGGAAATAGGAACAAAGCTAAATATTGTGTAAAGGTTTTGATAGGACAACTAACAAACAGGTTACGCATCTAAATGTAAGAAAAAGAGACGTTTGGATCTAAACATGAGATAATGAAAGACTTTAACCAACGCGGTCAACTGAGAAGACAGAAGAGTAAGACAGAGAATAGAAAAGCAGCAGTCACAATATGTGATCAATACCATAAAGGAGGAGAAAGGGACTGATAGCAGGTCTCATCAGTACAGCTTCAGGGACTTCCCATAGGACAGTTTATAACTGTGTGTAGCTTATTGCTGTTTTAAGGTGTAAAGCAAGTTTAATATGATTTGTTATAAAAGAATGGATCTGTTAATAAATACAGTGTTTAAAAGGGAAAATGTCAGTCAATCAAAACAAACTCTTTTATGGGAATGGGGAGGGAGGGAGAGTGAGTGCCCAGAATAACAAGCGGCCTGGTTGTCAGGACGCTCCCCTGGGTTGGAGTCTCCCGCATTCCAGGTGAGTGCCCTGACTGCTAGGCTACTGGCTATTCTGAGCTCTTTCTCTCCTTCGAAAGAGAGAAATCTTGAAATCTCAAAAAGTTTCATGGGATGGGAAAACTGTTTCCCTCCCAGCTCTATCTAAGACCTTCTAGGCTCTCAGTGGCATAATCTGTTCTGCTAACTCACAAACTAGTTCCCTCTTGCTCTTTCAGGGAGTGTCTTTAAATGCTGCTCAGTCTTTTGATCACTGCTTTTATAGGAATCAAGTTACTTTTAAACTGTTTATAGCCTTTGATCTGTTAGCTCCCAGCACTGGCAAAACTAGGCTTGCAAATTGTTGGAGACAGGATGTAGGTTCCTTGAAGCTAATAACTTTGCCCTTTGTCTTTCAAGAGCAGGGGTGGATAAACTATGGCCCACGGGCCAGATCCGGCCCTCCAGCCATTTTAATCCGGCCCTCGAGCTCCCGCTGGGGAGAAATCTTTGGTGAGCTTAAACTCAAAAAGGAAGCTTACAAGAAGTGGAAACTTGGACAGCTGACTAGGGTGGAATATAAAAATATTGCTCGAGCATGAAGGGGTGTAATCAGGAAGGCCAAAGCACAATTGGAGTTGCAGCTAGCAAGGGATGTGACGGTAACAAGAAAGGTTTCTACAGCTATGTTAGCAACAAGAAGAAGGTCAGGGAAAGTGTGGGACCCTTACTGAATGGGGAGGCAACCTAATGAACGATGATGTGGAAAAAGCTGAAGTACTCAATGCTTTTTTTGCCTCAGTCTTCACAGACAAGTTCAGCTCCCAGACTGCTTCACTGGGCATCACAGTATGGGGAGAAGGTGAACAGCCTTCAGTGCTGAAAACAGGTTAAGGACTATTCAGAAAAAGCTGGACATGCACAAGTACATGAGGCCAGATGCAATGCATCCGAGGGTGCTGAGGGAGTTGGCTGATGTGATTGCAGAGCCATTGGTCATTATCTTTGAAAACTCGTGGCGATCGAGGAGGTCCCGGATGACTGGAAAAAGGCAAATATAGTGCCCATCTATAAAAAAGGGAAGAAGGAGAATCTGGGAACTACAGACCAGTCAGCCTCATTTCAGTCCCTGGAAAAATCATGGAGCTGGTCTTCAGGAATCCATTTTGAAGCACTTGGAGGAGAGGAAGATGATCAGGAACAGTCACCATGGATTCACCAAGGGCAAGTCATGCCTGACCAACCTGATTGCCTTCTATGATGAGATAACTGGCTCTGTGGATACCAGGAAAGCGGTGGACGTGCTATCTCTTGACTTTAGCAAAGCTTTTGATACGGTCTCCCACAATATTCTTGCCAGCAAGTTAAAAAAGTATAGATTGGATGAATGGACTATAAGGTTGATAGAAAGCTGGCTAGATCGTTGTGCTCAACGGATAGTGATCAACGGCTCCATGTCTAGTTGGCAGCTAGTATCAAGCGGAGTGCCCCAGGGGTTGGTCCAGGGGCCAGTTTTGTTCAACATCTTCATTAATGATCTGGATGATAGGATGGATTGCACCCTCAGCAAGTTTGTGGATGACACTAAGCTGAGAGGAGAGGTAGATATGCTGGAGGGTAGGGATAGGGTCCAGAGTGACCTGGACAAATTAGCGGATTGGGACAAAAAAGATCTGATAAGGTTCAACAAGGACAAGTACAGAGTCCTGGATTTAGGACGGAAGAATCCCATGTAGTGCTACAAGCTGGGTAAGGAGCAGTTCTGCAGAAAAGGACCTGGGGATTATAGTGGACGAGAAGCTGGATATGAGTCAGCAGTGCGCCCTTGTTGCCAAGAAGGCTAATGGCATATTGGGCTGCATTTGTAGGAGCATTGCCAGTAGATCGCGGGAAGTGATTATTCCCCTCTGTTCGGCACTAGTGATGCCAAATCTGGAGTATTGCGTCCAGTTTTGGCCCCCCCACTACAGAAAAAGGATGTGGACAAATTGGAGAGAGTCCAGCAGAGGGCAACGAAAATGATCAGGGGGCTGGGCCACATGACTTACGAGGAGAGGCTGAGGGAACTGAGCTTGTTTAGTCTACAGAAGAGAACAATGAGGAGGGATTTGATAGCAGCCTTCAACTACCTGAAGGGGGTTCCAAAGAGGATGGAGCTCGGCTGTTCTCAGTGGTGGCAGATGACAGAACAAGGAGCAATGGTCTCAAGTTGCAGTGGGGGAGGTTTAGGTTGGATATTAGGAAACACTATTTCACTAGGAGGGTGGTGAAGAACTGGAATGGGTTACCTAGGGAGGTGGTGGAATCTCCTTCCTTAGAGGTTTTTAAGGCCTGGCTTGCCAAAGCCCTGGCTGGGATGATTTAGTTGGGGATTGGTCCTGCTTTGAGCAGGGGGTTGGACTAGATACCTCCTGAGGTCCCTTCCAACCCTAATCGTCTATGATTCTATGTCAGATGATGTCTAGTCTTCAATCTGGGCAAGACCAAACAGTTCCCTGCTTTGCCTTGCCTGTTTGTATCATATGCAGATTGTATGAAGGGGCCAGTGGTCTCTTCACAGACTCTCTCCAAATGGGTAACATCCTGTATCAAGACCACATACAAAATAGCTTCGGGTACACCCCATCCGCGGTTGCGAGCTCATCTTACAAGAGCGCAAGCAGTGTCAATAGCATTCCTCAGTGATGTCTCAATAGTGGGCATTTGCAAGGCTGGTACCTGGTCATCCGTCCATCCATTTACGAACCATTACGTCATAACCGCATCTTCCAGGGCAGATGCACGTCTCAGCAGGGTGGTTCTGCAGTCCTTGCTTAGGTGGACCCCAAACCCCGCCTCCTGATGGGGCATCCTACTTGTCAGTCACTTAAGTGGAATACATGACTTCATCCGCTTGAAGAAGAAAAAGTTACTTACAGTAACTGTGGTTCTGAGATGTGATGCAAATCTGTATTCCATGACCCACCCTCCATCCCCTCTGCATCAGAGAATAGTCTGGGGGTTGGTGCAAAGAAACTGAGGGGGGTCAGGGCGCCACCACCTCATGTAGCCAGGGGAGGGGCTATGGCTACAAGGCATGAGTGCTGCCCCTCTGTGGGTACTGCTAGGCAAAATTCTCCAACTCTGATGCACTGGGCAAAGTGGAATACACGTCTGCATTGCATCTCAAAGAACCACAGTTACAGTAATTTTTTTTTTCACTCTGTGTCAATTCCCATTACCAGCTTGGGTCTATTTACAGCCTCACTTTTCCTTACTTCTGAGTTCATAAATTCATCTCTTCCGCCTCTGAGTCAGGCGTACAATCTCAGACAGCTTGCAAGCTCCTGTTCCCTTCTGAGGCTGCTTTAGTTCAGAATTTGTGTCCGGATTTTGCATTCGTGGCTTTCAGCAAACTCTAGCCCTGGGCCCCACTCCCTTACAAAGCTGACTGTAGCATTTCCCTTGCGTGTGTGCGGACAGTCCCCGACAATTGCAGACACTTACCATTTACATTGGCAAAATCCATATTTTGTGCCTCTGCTGAAGCATCATCTTTCTGACTGAAATGTCTGTGAGCTGTAAGGTGAGAGTGCCACAACTGCAGGCCTAAGTTCTGCCTGTACTGATAGTTGTGCTATTGGAACTGCCTTTTTTAGGATTAAACCCTCGTGTTGAAAGAATCTTTCATGCAATGTTTTGTGCACATGTAACCCACTAGTTAGTTACAGGTCCTGCTGTGTGTCTGGGCTACAGAGGGAGAGAGTCTGTAACAGCCCCAGTGAGGGGGCTCTCGCTCAAGCTGTAGCAGCTCATGCTTTTAGCTCTGGAGGTCTACACCCTTCTGCTAGTCATGTCTGATTCAGATGTACCAAAATCGCAAGATTTCGTTAGTTCCCTTAGCCTGTTTACATGAGTCATTGGATTGATTAGCCATCTGCATTCTCTCTGAATTTGCAACATTCAGATATTATAATGTTATGTAGAATAAAATATGCTTTTGCCTGTTCAGATGTACCTCTTTTGGATAGTAAATTAGATTACAATCTCTTGTATGGGGGTCCCATATTCCATGGTTTAGACCCTGTACAAAGCCCAGTTTTCAGGGCCACCTTTGGCTCTTTCTCCCAGGCACCGCTAATTCTGGATGGGAAAAACCACCCATAGCCTGTGTTCTCGTTAGTCAAATTCAGACAAACCTGAAGGTCTCCCCTGTTCTCTCTGCATAAATATTCTCATTGCTTGGCTCTGATTGACACCGTGTCACTTTATTTCTAGACTCTGTACCAGTTATCCTCAGAAGCTGCTAGTTCCTGTCTGGATCACTGACAAGGAGCTGGAGAATGTGGCTTCCTTCAGGTCTTGGAAAAGGATTCCTGTAGTTGTGTACAGGTAAAAAAGAATCTACAATAGCTGCCCTGTCGCTCATAGTCCATTGTACACAATATCATGACCCCAACCCATGGTGCTGGCTGAGGAATTAGAGAAGATGGATGTGATGTCCATGTTCCAGTGAGCTGTCATGGCAGCTCCCTGGGGAGGACAGCAAGCTGAACTCTGCACGTGCCTGGTTTAACTTGATATTACTGAAGCACTTATAGATCAGGCTGTGTGCGCCACCTTGCTCCTCATTGGTGCTGTTAGAGCTTGAAGGCAATTTGGGATCCCTATGGAAGCCTACACGGGTGAAGCACCAGTGCTACTGGCTCGTATAGCTGTTATAAGTCTTTTACGCAGAAGTACTGCATTTCTGGGGTGTGCAGCTACACTCTATACTTAGGGATACTATACAGAGGGTCAATGTGATGCTCCCTCCTTGAAAGTGTGGAGCTGGCCTGGACCCTGCTCCCCCCCAAATAGAAGTCAAACTACGCTTATGCCCAAGGGTCCTCTGGCCCAGCAGCCAAAGCCCAGAGCTCCGGCACCCTGCAGAGCTTCCTGCATTGAAGAAAGGCAGCACCATGCAGCTGAGCACAGCTATGCTACCTTGGTGCATGTGTTGTTTGAAAAATGGTATGTGACCCGGAGACTGTTCTAACCATACACACACACCAGAGGACAGAGTTAAGGTGGGGATATGACCTGAACTTTTGCCTTTTTTCACTGAGTGTTCAGCTGTGCAACCTTGCCATTGTTCTAACCATTTTTGTGTAGAGTTCTGTGCCTCTCCTTAGTACTTGGTAATTTACAGCCCATAGTTGTGAGACTCTGCGGGCTTGTATCAAGGTTTGAAAATGAGATGTTTGTTATGTATTTTCCCAGCCCTTAATGTTTCCTTATTGTGTGTAGCTGAGGATCACCTGACCAGGGTTTACACTGTATAAATGTTGACTGACCCCTATGCCTTTTTCCTGTAGCTTCCTGCACAGAGGCCTGGTCATGAAAGTGACATTCCTTGTGGTGATCTTACTGACCAAACATTTGGCCATGTCTACACTACCAATTTGTGTTGACAAAAGTGATGTTGACACCCAAAAGTCGACAAAATAAAAATCGCAATTTTGTGTTCACACTTGCTCCCTCTGTCGGCAGATCGTGTCCACAGTGGGGGCATCATCATCAACAGTGTGAGCAATGCACTGTGGGACAATCCCACTGTCCTTCTGTCGCTAGGTGTTGTGGGACGACGGAGTGGATCATGGCGCATCTTGGGACAGTGCTAAATGTTCCGTGTTGCATTGCTTTCTGTCCCAGCACTCCATGGGCTTCTGGCATTTTTTCAACGGCTGTTGTTTGCTGTGCACGCCGGCATCTTTGTGAGAAGGGATGGATCCCGCGCTGCTCTCCTATGCTCTGTTAACTGTCATGAGGACATCGCGGCTGGTAGTGCAGTTAATCGTGAAGTTCCTAACTGAAGACTCTTCACAGGCGCTCGACACTCTGCATGATATGGAGCAACATAAGAGTGCTTTTGGCATTCACAGAGCAGGTGCATAGGGTAGACCATTGCTTTTGGGATCAGGAAACAAGCACTGAATGGTGGGATTGTATCATCATGCAGGTGTGGGATGATGAGCAGTGGCTACAGAACTTTCGGATGCAGAAAGCCACCTTCCTGGAACTGTGCGCGGAGCTCGCCCCAGACCTGCAGCACAAGGACACTAGAATGAAAGCTGCCCTCTCGGTAGAGAAGTGTGTGGCGTTCGCTGTGTGGAAGCTGCCAACTCCAGACAGCTACCAGTTGGTTGTGAATCAATTTGGAGTGGGGAAGTTGACTGCGTTAATGCAAGTGTGCAGGGCAATAAATCGCATCCTGCTATGAAGGACCGTGACTCTGGGAAATGTGTGTGAAATAGTGGAAGGCTTTGCAGAAATGGGTTATCCTAACTGTGGAGGGGTGATAGATGGCACACACATTCCAATTTTGACACCAGACCACCTTGCAATGGAGTGCATCAGTAGGAAGGGGTACTTCTCCATGCTGTTGCAGATGCTTGTGGCTCATTGTGGGCATTTCACTGACATCACCGTGGGATGGTCTGGAAAGATGCATGATGCATGCATCTTCAGGAACACCGGCCTGTACAGAAAGCTGCAAGCGGGGAATTTCTTTCCTAACCTGAAGGTTACAGTGGGGGCTGTTGAAATGCCCCTAGTGATCCTGTGGGACTCTGCGTACCCCTTTATAGCCGTGGCTCATGAAACCCTACATGGTACACCTGGACAGCAGTGAGGAGCAATTCAACAGGCTCAGTAGGTACCAGATGACATTTGAATGTGCCTTTGGCAGATTAAAGGCACCCTGGTGATGCCTTTATGGCAGGTTGGACCTCACTGAGGATAATATTCCTATGGTCATAGTCGCATGCTATAAATTGCATAATCTCTGAAGCTAAGGGTGAAAGGTTTGCTCAGGGGCGGAGTGCTGAGGCAGACTGCTTGGCTGCTGATTTTGAGCAGGCAGATACCAGGGTTGTCGGAGGAGCCCACAGGGGGGCTATTTGAATCAGGAGGCTTTGAGGTAGCACTTTGACAATGACCACCAGTTACATATATCTCTGTCGGAGCTATTTCAATGTTGCATTACATGTAGTTTTCCTAAGGGCCAATGGTGACATTTGGGGCCTTAAATTCCTGTAATAAAGTGATTAAAATGCCTGTGCATGTATTGGCAGTGCCCGCAATCTCACCGTGTAGAAAAAAAAGATGATTTACCAGTATAAAAGTTTGCTTTTATTGCACAAGAAACAGCACACACAAACACACAGATGCTTGGCAGGAAAGAAGGAACCAGGGAAGGGCAGACTCTCACAGCTGTGTGTAGGTCCAGCTGTCATTGTGAAAGTTGTCTAAGGGGGTAGAGTGAAGGGGAAACGGAGAAGTCCCAAAAGGTGGAAAGGAATGTATGGGTGGAGGGGCATGGAGGTTTGGAGGGGCATGGAAAAGAGTTCTGAATGTGCTGCAGAGGAGGTTGAGCACTGATCTGCTCAGTCTGCAGCATCTGCGTTTGCTCCTCCATTACTTTAAGCATCTGTTCAGTAGCGTCCTTAACAAACTCCTGATTCTCTTTTCTGATCTGCCGTTCGGGCACTCCTTTCATTCCCTTTTTTCTGCTTTGGAGCCCTGCAGGAACTCCCAGAACATGTCGTCTTTGCTGCGTCTTGGACGCTTTCTTATCTAGTGGAGACACTCGGCCGGGGTATGTGGGGTGTTACTGAAGGCCATATCTGGTGAAGCACAGGGGACAATGCACAGAAGCGGGATTGTTAAATTCACACATGGCATTGAAACATTTCTGTTAAACACACCTTTTGCAACATTGCTATCACTTTCTTACTGACCCTAGCCAGGCACACATCTCCATGAACAGCCAAAGCATGGTTAGTGTTGGCAGGGGGATAGGGAGTGCTTCACATGGGGAAAAGAGCACACGCTGTTTGCAAGGGTCGTGGTGCAGCATACTAGGAACAAATTCTAAAATTCTCCTACACTTTTCCACAGGTGGGCGTAATTCTAGCAGATTATCTCACTGCTAAGGGTAAGCTGGGAAACAAGGGTACATCTACTCCATGCTTGTGGCTTCCACCCTGCTACCTATGCTGCTCGCCTGTGTGCTACTCTGGTCCCTGCACAAGTGATTGCCGAATGGCGCGGGAAAGTTTCCTACAATGGGGGAAGGAACAAAGCTGCTCTGTCACGGAATCTTTAGCAGAAGATTACCAAGTACCTCCAGGAAACTTTCCTGGACATCTCTCTGGAGGATTCCTGTGAGATCTCAGCATGCATCAACACCCTGTTCCACCATACTGCTTAGCTACACTGGGAAATGTCCAGCTCACAGAAACACAGCCAGCCACCCACGTTTCTATGCCCTGAACCCACCTCCACACTACACAAGCCACAGCCACTTACCAGGACTCTCATCTCCTGCTTCTTGCTCGCTGGAGAGCAACTGCTGAGACTGACTAGACACCTCTGGAGTGGAGAACAGTCCCTGGCTGCCTGTCCCACCGGGCAACCTTACCGGGAGCTGCACATCCTCATCTAACTCCAGCTCTGAGTTAGGTCCTCTTTCTGCTGCCTCCATTCCCTCCGAAGTATCCATGGGGTTCTTGCCGATGGGTCACCTCTGATGATAGCGTCTAGCTCCTTACAGAGCCAGCAGGTCTTGGGTGCAGCACTGGAGCGACCATTTGCCTCCCTCACCTTATGATACGCCTGCCTCAGCTCCTTTATCTTCGCTCTGCACTGCAGCATGTCCCGATCATAGCCCTTTTCGCACAAGCCTTGAGCTCAAGCACAGCTGGGACTGCACAGCCTCCTCTCCCCATATACTGAGCAGATCCAACAGCTCTGCAGTGGTCCAAGTGAGTGTTTGCTGCGATAACCCGCCATGGTCACCTGGGAAGATGCGATGAGATCTCTCCACACCGAGCAAACAGGGAATGGAATTTCAATATTTCCCAGGGCTTTTAAGGGGGAAGGGCAGATGGTTGCAGGGCAGTGGAGTTCAAACTGCTGACCAGAGCGGTCAGGATGGGCATTGTGGGACAACTCCTGGAGGCCAATTAAAGCGATGAATTTAAGCATGGTGTCTACACTTGCACTTTGTCGACAAAAATGTAGTGGAAAAAAGACGTAAATTTCTCATGAGTGTGGATGTATTTTGTTGCCAAAACTGGGCATTCTCCCCAACAAAAGTGGCCTCGCAGTGTGCACGCGCTCACTGTTTGGGTCAACAAATGGCAGTTTTGGTGACATAACTTGGTAATGTAGACAAGGCCTTTGAGTGAACCCCAGGGCCTTAGGCCATTTGGCTGCCAGGTTCTCACCCCATTATACCTATGAGCTATTTCCTGTCTTTCACCTTGCTGTATGCTTCTTGGGAGCTGTGCTTCTCTTTGCCGTCAGAGGCCGGAGTTGAAGTCAGGGCCATCATACTTCCTTTTGTAGGCATGATCTCGGTACACTTAATGTGTGAGTTGAGACATTGGCCCCGCACAATGAATCTGCTTTGAACAATGTTGGGTCCTCAGAGCAGGACGCTCGCCTCTGAGGGCGAGAACCGCATCTTTTGCTGGCACGCTGCCTGGTGTGTCTGCAATGGGATGCCAAGTGAAACTCTCCTCTTCCTCAGACACCAGCCCAATGGAGCTGCAATCGCACGCTGCAGCCAGCCGGAAATCAGCTGGTGGGGCTGGCGCAACGCTGATGACGAGTATCTTGTGACCTCCATCGCCAAGGCCTGTGCCTTGAACCCTGGAGCAAAGACAGCCAGTGGAACTCTCCACAACGGCCCCAGCGAAGGCACCGAGGCCAGCGACACAGACTTTGGTAAGACGGTCACTCCCTTCTGCTTGCTTCCCAAACTGGGCTGGGTAGGGCTCTCCAGAGTGGGGTCCCACCCCAGGGATGCATGCAGATGATGGGCAGCTGTTTCCTGGTGGCTGGGGGAGTTGGTGTTGTGGGGTGGGATTTAAAAATAACACCCAGATTAACTATTTAGGCCCTTTCAGGCCCTGACTGCACTATGCTGGGCAAGGCTTTAAACGTGTGTTTTGTCAGTGTCTGGCTGCACTGGCCTAGCACCAGCTGTGAAAGGCCAAGGCCCAGATGAGAGGAGTTGTCTGGATGTGGGGAAGTTCAGCCTGTCCTGTGTCTGCAGATTCCTCGCTGACGGCTTGTTCGGGCGTGGAGAATGCAGGAGCTCCTCAGAAGCTGCTGATCCTGGATGCCAGATCCTACACCGCAGCTGTTGCCAACAGGGCAAAGGGAGGGGGCTGTGAATGTGAAGGTATAAAACTGCACTCAGGCTGCTTAATAGCTGGTCTCATGGCATCTCGGTGCTTGGACTCTTTCTTGTTGGATCCCTTGGACGCCCAGTTTGGACTGGGGCTCTTTGTGTAGTGTGTCCAATACACAGATCTCCCTGGGGAGGGAGGAGTGGCAAGATTCGTGCTGCCCCTTCCTCCTCTTGCTAGATTACTGTGAGGCTGCCTGCCTGCCTACCCTGCACTCTGCTAGGACAGGCTGCACATATAGCTCCCAGGGATCAGGAATGCAGTGTGGGAGTGAGGGGCAGCAGCTCCTGTTCTGTGGGCTGTGATCAGAGCACCTGCAGTGAGACGCTTTGACTGCAGCAGATCCCATCCAACCTTTGCTGTCTGTCTGTGTTTAGAGTATTACCCAAACTGTGAAGTAGTGTTCATGGGCATGGCCAATATCCACTCCATCAGGAACAGCTTCCAGTACCTGCGTGCTGTCTGCAGCCAGATGCCAGATCCGAGCAAGTAAGTGCCAACGTGCTCTACTACCACTCCTTGCCTTTTTGTCTTCTCATTCCCAGCCAATCGCCAAAGCCAGGTTGCTGGCTCAGGAATCAGAGAGGTTTTCTCTTGGGTGTGTTTACAGAGCTTGAGCATTGTGTTTCCTGTGATCAGTATTTACTATTGGGGGTACCGTAAACACACCACTCTTCTGTGGGCTTCAGTAGAGACCTCGTGGCTTTTGTGTCCAGAAAAAGTAGGAGTTGGGGGCTGGATTCTGTGCTGTTCTTCCTGAGTTGGCTGGTTCCCGTCTGTGGGAGCTGGTGTGGAAAGGCAGCAGTACAGTATTTACTGAGGGCTCCAAAGAGTCTTGGGATAGACGTGTCCTCTAGTAGAGCTAACAAGTCATTTTCTTTCCTTTTTACGTGCCCTCTAGCTGGCTTTCAGCCCTGGAGAGCACCAAGTGGCTGCAGCACCTCTCCGTCATGTTGAAGACAGCAGTTCTGGTCTCAAATGCAGTTGACCGAGAGGGGCGTCCGGTGTTGGTTCACTGCTCAGATGGCTGGGACAGAACCCCGCAAATTGTAGCACTGGCAAAGATTCTTCTGGACCCCTATTATAGGACCATGGAGGTACCATACAGTAGTGCCGTTCTGTTAGTTCAGCTTCTGTTAAGAAGTTGCTTGTGCTTGCAATGAGCCTCGGGCAGAAGCAGAAAAAAGGATATGGAGTGGAATTGCATTTCACAGTAAAGCTGCTTTGCAGAATGTCACAATGCAGGGTAATGGCACCTATATTCCCCCTCTGTGATCCTCCAAGGAAACCTGTGCTAGGGACCCGGCTCCTCAGCAGTCACCTCTCTTGGGCAGAGACTCACATCTGTCTCCCTCCTGACTGGGCTGTCCAGGCTGCTCAGTTTCCTGCAGACACTGTGATGTCTCTGGAAAGCCGCACCTTCTAAAAGAACAGCATCGGCACTTGGCTTTTTTTTCTAGAGTCTATGCCCAATGTAATGGGCTGCGGTTATAAGTTACTGTGCAGCTCTTTATAAGCATATTTATTCTTAAAGCGAAAGCATTACAGAGAAAATATATTAAAAACAATAAGAAAAACTACATGCAGGCCAAAAAACTTACCGGAAGTCACCCCAACTCCAACCTGGGCTTTGGTAGGTGTCAGTCCTTCAAAACCCACAACTGGATTTTCATCGTG
Organism: Mauremys reevesii; assembly: GCF_016161935.1. NCBI lineage: Eukaryota > Metazoa > Chordata > Testudines > Geoemydidae > Mauremys > Mauremys reevesii. Next base: position 3,262,127 of record NC_052642.1, on the reverse strand, counting down.
GTTACCAGTTCGCATCTGTCTCAGATTCAGACCCACCATGAATAGTTCAGTCTTTCCTTTATATAGCGTGGGCCTTTGATCTTGGCCTCTTATCACAATTGATCATCAGACAACAGCTCACTTCTCAGGGCATAGCTTCAAAAGGCTGGTTTTTGCATAATCAGACGTGGGGAATTTGTATTCACTCCCTCTTAGATATTTCCCAGGAAAATCACTCACCACTTTTTGTTCCAAAAGTCCATTCTTGTCTGGCACGTTGTTTAATAAAGCCCGTTGAACCCTCAGGTCTCACATCTGTCACATCTCCCCACCTTCCTCCTCCTCCTGAGAAGTTGCATACAATCCTAGTCCATAATAATACATAGACCATTTATTTAAGGCAATGGATCCCAAAGATATTTTAACTTAATTCCGGAAGGCCTCCCACTGATATTGTAGGAAATTGCCATATCTGTCACACAACATTTCCAAGAGCTGCTGTGCTGGTGAGGGGTTTTCCCACCTATTCTTCAGTGATCTGTAGCCACTGAATTGTAATACATCAGGCTCTCGAGCCTCTGCCTCGGGAAGTGACCGCTTGTGTTCAGGGCGTAGCAGCTTCCCCACTATATTCTCTGCATGGCACCCAAAGGGATTTGTTATGTGGATTTAGTAGCCACTCCTTCATATTTGGATTATAGGTTCTGAAAGTGTCAGTTCAGTGCTATTGAAAAGGCCTTGTCCTTACATAAAGCCAGAGTAACCACCAGCTTTCATAATGCTTTGCTTCTAACCCTAGCACAAGTGCAAGCTTCTCTCTAGCCCTCCAAGAAACTCACAGGAGTTGCCTTGCCCTGCTGGGTACCTGGTGCTGCAGTTAACATTCTTCTTTGTTAACAGGGTTTTCAGGTGCTAATTGAATCAGACTGGCTGGATTTTGGTCACAAATTTGGTGATCGCTGTGGGCACCACGAGAATGTGGAAGATCAGAATGAGCAGTGTCCAGTGTTTCTTCAGTGGCTAGATTCTGTTCATCAGCTGCTCAAGCAATTCCCCTGCCTGTTTGAATTTAACGAAGCTTTCCTGGTAAGAGCTGTGCAAGCAAATGCGTCTTTATTTCTTGCTGATTATGAGCTGGGGCAGAAGGACAGCTGAGCTTTTCAGAGCTGTTGTATTTGAGGAAAAGCAAAGTGGACTTAGGTAAAAGTGAAAGATGTTTTATTATGGATTGGGTTTTCTAATGATGTGGCTGAGGGAGAAGGGGAGTGAAAATGCATAGAATTCAGCCAGTGAGGCTGGAGTGGGGAGCACTCATATTTGGCCAGTACAAATCCTTCCCTATTTAGTTTGATTATGGTGACTCCATTGTTAATGCTGTCAGTTGATGTCCCTATTTGCTTACTTGCACTGTCCAATCTAGTTCAGTTTTTACTTATTTCCCAGTGCTAAAGGAACTTTACATGGTACCTGTGTCCCTGCTCACACACGTAGATCTCTGTCACTGGGAATTTTAAACCTATAATGCATTCCAGACTATTAAACACATCATCATATTTTTAAATAATCTTTTCCATCCTGTTACATGTTTGATCATCTGTACTTGCAGACTGCTCTTCAACCCAAACACACACACTCCTTCCTGTTTCAAACTTTGGGTGGTATCTGTGATATAGACATAATAGAAAAGAATAGTTCAGTTTTGTGTGGGCTCGTTTTCTGCCTGCTATATGAAAAGAGCTTCATTTTTTTTATTTTAATGGATGGTCACTCTATATATATTTTCTGTGAATAAGTTGCACTTAATTCCCAACGTCAGTTTTAAAATTAATGTTTTGTTTTTGATTTCCAATGTCCCACATCGTGTTGAAGAATAACTGCAAATTTAAGAAAAGACCCAACAAAGTTTTCTTGAAATTTTGTCCTTTAGCTATGAATTAATTAATGTAGTTTGCTTTTTTTTTTTTTTTTTTTTTATTTTGTGCTGAAAGTGACCTCAACCTTATTGAGGTTGCAGGAACAAAACATCCTGATGTGTAGAAAGAATAGTAAATATGGCAGGTGACCAGCTTGGCTTAACAGTGAAATCCTTGCTGATCTTAAACACAAAAAAAAGCTTACAAGAAGTTGAAGATTGGACAAATGACCAGGGAGTATAAAAATATTGCTCAGGCATGCAGGAGTGAAATCAGGAAGGCCAAATCACACTTGGAGTTGCAGCTAGCAAGGGATGTTAAGAGTAACAAGAAGGGTTTCTACACGTATGTTAGCAACAAGAAAGTGTGGGCCCCTTACTGAATGAGGGAGGCAACCTAGTGACAGAGGATGTGGAAAAACCTAATGTACTCAATGCTTTTTTTGCCTCCGTCTTCACAAACAAGGTCAGCTCCCAGACTGCTGCACTGGACAGCACAGCATGGGGAGGAGGTGACCAGCCCTCTGTGGACAAAGAAGTGGTTCAGGGCTATTTAGAAAAGCTGGACGAGCACAAGTCCCTGGGGCCTGATGCACTGCATCTGAGAGTGTTAAAGGAGTTGGCGGATGTGATTGCAGAGCCATTGGCCATTATTTTTGAAAACTCATGGCGATCGGGGGAGGATGACTGGAAAAAGGCTACTGTAGTGCCCATCTCTAAAAAAGGGAAGGAGGAGGATCCGGGGAACTACAGGCCAGTCAGCCTCACCTCAGTCCCTGGAAAAATCATGGAATCAATTCTGAAGCACTCAGAGGAGAGGAAAGTGATCAGGAACAGTCAACATAGATTCACCAAGGGCAAGTCATGCCTGACTAACCTAATTGCCTTCTATGATGAGTTAACTGGTTCTGTGGATGAGGAGAAAGCAGTGGACATGTTATTCCTTGACTTTAGCAAAGCTTTTGATACGGTCTCCCACAGTATTCTTGCCAGCAAGTTAAAGAAGTATGGGCTGGATGAATGGACTATAAGGTTGATAGAAAGCTGGCTAGATTGTCGGGCTCAACGGGTAGTGATCAATGGCTCCATGTGTAGTCGGCAGCCGGTATTAAGTGGAGTGCCCCAAGGGTTGATCCTGGGGCCGGTTTTGTTCAATATCTTCATTAATGATCTGGAGGATGGTGTGGATTGCACTTTCAGCAAGTTTGCAGATGACACTAAACTGGGAGGAGTGGTAGATACGCTGGAGGGTAGAGATAGGATACAGAGGGACCTAGACGAGTTAGAGGATTGGGCCAAAAGAAATCTCATGAGGTTCAACAAGGACAAGTGCAGAATCCTGCATTTAGGATGGAAGAATCCTAAGGATGGAGGGACCAAATGCTACAGACTAGGGACCACATGGCTAGGCAGCAGTTCCGCAGAAAAGGACGTAGGGATTACAGTGGATGAGAAGCTGGATATGAGTCAACAGTGTGTCCTTGTTGCCAAGAAGGCTAACGGCATTTTGGGCTTTATAAGTAGAGGCATTGCCAGCAGATCGAGGGACGTGATCATTCTCCTCTATTCGACATTGGTGAGGCCTCATCTGGAGTACTGTATCCAGTTTTGGGCCCCACACTACAAGAAGTATGTGGAAAAATTGGAAAGAGTCCAGCGGAGGGCAACAAAAATGATTAGGGGGCTGGAGCACATGACTTATGAGGAGAGGCTGAGGGAACTGGGATTGTTTAGTCTGCAGAAGAGAAGAATGAGTGGGGATTTGATAGCTGCTTTCAACTACCTGAAATGGGGTTCCAAAGAGTATGGATCTAGACTGTTCTCAGTGGTAGCAGATGACAGAACATGGAGTAATGGTCTCAGGTTGCAATGGGGGAGGTTTAGGTTGGATATTAGGAAAAACTTTTTCACTAGGAGGGTGGTAAAGCCCAGAGATTCAAATAGTAGCAAGTAGAAGTATTGGAAACAAATGTCAGAGGGGTAGCCGTGTTAGTCTGGTTCTGTAAAAGCAGCAAAGAATCCTGTGGCACCTTATAGACTAACAGACGTTTTGCAGCATGAGCTTGCATCCGACGAAGTGAGTATTCACCCACGAAAGCTCATGCTGCAAAACGTCTGTTAGTCTATAAGGTGCCATAGGATTCTTTGCTGGAAACAAATGGTTTCATAGAAAATAAAATCATAACATACATTCTAGAACCTAGACTTTAATTAAGAAGCTACTGTCGTGTCTTGCAGAATGTTGCTCAACCAAAATCTCTGCAGCTTTACAGCCAGGCAGGCTGTGACCCTCCTTTCATGAGACATGCACGCTGTCAGTTTGCCTCTTTGGTGAAGACTTCAGTGTGTTTCTTAGCTCTCCAAGATATCCCACACCAATTCTTTGTTTTTATTAATGAAGAGGACACCCCCGGCTGTTTGTTTATTCCTGAAGATTTCCTCACTTGTAGATTTTGCAATCTCTCAGTCTGAGCCTGGCTCAGTATGCAAATAGGCATGCAATGCACAAATGGCCAGACAGTGAGATAAGGGTCAGTTTTCTCCTGCCTGAAAGGAACATTTCCGAGGTATGGAACCTCCTGATGACCTGCCTTAACTCCAGGACCTTAAAAACACAATTTTTAATATAGTACATAACTCCTTTAAATATTATCCACACATACATTTTGCAATGGTTATGACAACCAGTAGGTTGCTGGCTGTCAGTAGAGATCTCATATACCACTCTTCGGTCAATTATTATGCAAATATCCAACCCAGGGGATTCCTGTAAAACCCTATGCATCCCCTGTAGCCTCTGCCAGTTGACATCAAGGGATCCTTGGGTAACATTCTCCCACAGGATGGAAGGAGAGCTGTGGCAGGGGGCTGGAGCGTGTGCTTTGGGAGTGAGCTGTTTTAGGTGGGGTGGGAGTTGTGTTATGTGAGTGTGAGGGAGAGTTGCTTTCTAAGGGCCCTGACAATTGCCCTTTTCTGTTGGCGGTGCAGGTGAAGCTGGTGCAGCACACATACTCCTGCCTGTATGGGACCTTCCTGGGCAACAACCCATGTGAGCGAGAGATGCACAACATTTACAAACGCACCTGCTCAGTGTGGTCCCTCCTGAGAGCTGGCAACAAGAACTTCCACAATCTCCTCTACATGCCTGGCACCGAGCAGGTGAGTGGCAGCCCACAACCCAGCTGTTATGGTATGGGCTTGTGGCTAGCAGCCAGAATTGTCTGGGAAGCGTAATTGGGCTGGAGGGAAGGGAGGCTGGTTTGCCTTGGATTGGGAGGGGTTTCCCTTTTGTCCTGTCCCTCAGTATGATTTCTCCTGCAGGTGCTGCACCCAGTGTGCCATGTGCGAGCACTACATCTGTGGACAGCCGTGTACCTTCCAGCATCATCCCCCTGTCCGCTAGGGGAGGAAGGTATGGACCGCTACCTGCCCCCAGGATCCCAAAGCCAGGAGTTCAGCGGCAGATCTCTGGACAGGTAGGGAGAAAGGAGCACCACTCTGGGTTCCCTTTCCACCATGCTCCTGGGTTTCTTTCCTTCTCACTTGCTCTTTCTTCTGGCTGACATTACACACACACATTTGCCATGAGAAGCACCCAACACCATTGTCCTGAAAAGACAGGGCCTGGAGACAGGGTAGCCTCAGGGAACACCTGGAAGAGAGAGGACACAGCTCCCCACCATACTAGGAGCACCATAAGGGGAGATTTCATGTAGCTGCTCTGAGGCCACCTGGTAGTGGTACGAACACCAGCATGTCCTAGGGAGCAATAGAAGTGAGGCCTGGGGGAAGGGAGACTGGTGCCCAGATGTGGTGGTGCTGGCTGCACTAGGAGTGTCTATTTCTCTCCCTAGGAAGCTGTGTGTGAAAGAGGAAGTTTGTGACACTTGTCCATGCCTCTCCCAACTAGCTGGCGTGTGCAGTCTCAGCCTAATGCTGATGCTGCCTTCACCTTCACACACAGACAGTTCACCACAGTGCCCTGGGCACTTCCTTCTCCTCCTGATCAATGGAGAGCAACACCTGGGGGGACTGGCTTTGGGGATCCAAAGGGAAGCTCCTCCAGCTGTATCCCTGTGCTCCAGGGGCTGCCTGATGCTACATAGACCCCTACCCCTACTCCAGCATGATGAGGAAACTAGAGATTAGCGGAGGTTCTTGTTGGCTGGTTAGGCCTCTGAGGTGATGTCCCAGCTGTGAAGTGATTAAACCAAGAAATGGCTGGCGAGGAACCCAGAATCAGTGCCCACTTTTCACATGTTGACTGTAAGTCTAAATTCCAAAGGGATGCAATGATGCAACCCTATTAACTGCTCTCTCGTCACACCTCGGAGCATCCTAGCACTATTCAGAGACCTAGCCCTGTGTGCTGGGCAGTTCCCTTCCCCCTCTGCTAGGACCCCTGTGGCACAGAGCAGCAGGTACTGGGATTTTTGTAGTAAAAGTTCCTTCTCCGGAGATTCAGGCTTTGTTTCTTGGTCCCAGGTTACCAAAGACAAGATCTATGGATGACCTGCTTTCAGCCGGTGACTCCAGCAGCCCGCTGACCCGTACTTCTAGTGATCCCAACCTGAACAATCACTGCCAGGAGGTCAGGATGGGCCTGGAGCCCAGACATGCCAGCACAGAGGGCCCCGAGCTGCACCCTGAGGAAGGCAGCGTGGTGGCTGTTGGAGAAACGCACCAGGTGCCAGTGGAGCAGGGGAAAACTCACCCCCTGCAAACCAGCAACAACTTCAACAGCCACACTGATCATCAAGCGCATTGCAAGCCGCTTAGTGGCTGGGTGCCTCCACCAGCAAGCAACATCTTTCCAGAGACAGAAATGGGATGGAGGGCGAATGTGGACGATGTAGATGGCATCAGCCCAGCTCCAAACCATTCTGGACAGGAGAACGTCTGCAGGACTTGTGTCAGAGCTGTGGAGCAGCTTGAAACATGCCCCCATAATCCTTCAAAAGCAACTGGCCTGGAATCTGATGGAAGCTGGAATCTTGTGAAACCCCCCCACCAAGACACCCTAAATCCTGCAGTGGGCATTCCCAGCCAGGACACCCCTGCACCAAGTGTCTCTCCTCAGAACAACCCAAGCCCCATGCCCGGCATCCCCCATCAACATAAAGACACTGGCAAAAGTGGGAGCAGCAGGAGTGGGCACTGGGAGGAAATGGGCCGGGTGGGGATGGTGCCGCTGGAGCTGTGGCAAAGGCCCATTTCCCAGAGCCAGACCAGTGAGTTCTCCCTCCTGGGTTCCAACTGGGACAGTTTCCAGGGAATGGTGACGTCGCTCCCCAGTGGGGAGACAGTAACCAGGCGGCTGCTTTCCTATGGGTGCTGTAACAAGAGGTTGAGCAGCAAACAGTTGCGGGCGCCAGGGCTCTATCTCAGTAGCCAGTGGCCTCCAAGAGAAGGTGTGAAACCACCAGTCTGCAGTGCACATTGTGCAGGCCCTGAAGGGAAGCCTAGCCGGCCATGGCTACCCTGCCACCTGAAGCAGGTGTCTGGCTCCAAGCATGTGCCACCAAGCTGCCCTTCCCCTGTGCCTCCTCTCTACCTGGATGATGACGGGCTCCCCTTCCCCACAGATGTGATTCAGCACAGGCTGCGACAGATCGAAGCCAGCTACAAGCAGGAAGTGGAGCAGCTGCGCAGGCAGGTGCGAGAGCTCCAGCTAAGGCTGGATATACGTCACTGCTGCGCCCCCCCGGCTGAGCCACAGATGGACTATGAAGACGACTTCGTAAGTAATGGCCTACAAAGTGCCATCTCCCACAGTGTCTGACCCAGCCATGAACCATGATATCCTGCCCTTCATGTCCCTGCTCTCCCCTGACTCCAGGGGGAGCATGTGATGCCAGGCTCACATGTTCTCTTACCCCTCACTTCCTGTTGGTGTGCAAGTTTGATGCTCATTAGGATAATGATTCACTCCTCCCCTTCCCCGCCCCTCCTCCCCGTCCATGGGTTCTACGTTCTCCTAGTCTGTGCTTCCCAGGAGGGAACAGAGTTCCTTCTCTCATCTGGACACCATCTCCTCCTGGCCTTCACTCTCCAAGTACCCAAAGATTCCTTCATCCAATCTTCCTTTATTTCCGAAGACATGGGGGATGATGCCATTCCGGATTCTTCTGCCCTTTGCTTCCTGAGCTGGGGAGCAACAGTGCCACTTGCTCCTTCAGGAGCCATTCTGAGTGGGGTGGAAGGGATACCCTTTGGGTCTGTGCTGGAAGAGGCTGATGGCTTTTGTGACTTTGGCTTTCTCTCTGCAGACCTGTCTAAAGGAATCGGATAGCAGTGACACCGAGGACTTCTACTCTGATCACAGTGAGGACTGCCTGTCTGAAGCAAGCTGGGAGCCTGTCGATAAGAAGGAGACTGAGGTACATCCATATACAGCTACATGTGTAGCAGGGTCAGCTTTGTCTACAAGGCAGGATGGGATCTAGGCTCAGAGCAGCCGTTCCTGTTGTGCAAGGTGGTGACGTATGTATGGTAGGATTGGCTCTCTGCTTTCCTTGCGAGGTAGGCTGTAGCAGGATGGGCTGCAGACTTTCCTGGGAGCAGTCTCATGTCCTTTGCTGCTAGGCGAGGTGCGGGTTCACCAGGCTGGGCCTCCATGCCTTGCTTTGCAGACCAACCCACATGGTTCAGTGTGTTTTATGGCCCAGTGTCACACTGTAACCCACGCTCCAGTCTCCTCCTCAATGATGTTGTTTTGCAAGCCTATTACAGGCTCCTGGAGTGAGGTGCTAATGAAGGCCGTTATTTTCCCCAGGTCACACGTTGGGTTCCAGACCATATGGCCTCACACTGCTTTAACTGTGATTGTGAATTTTGGATAGCCAAGCGAAGGCACCACTGCAGGTAAAACTCAGCCACCTCTTGCATATCTCCATTGTTCTTTTCCATCTCCTCCCCAACCCCCAAATGACCAAGTCTCTGTTCTTCCTTTTCTGTCTCCTCAGGCCCCCCAGCACAGGATCACTGATCCTCTCTTTCTCTGTCCACCCACCCTTGCACACACTCCCCCTGAAGTCCCTGACCCTCTGTCTTTTTTATCGCTGTTGTCCTGGGGTCTTTGACCCTCCCTCTGGCCGTGTCTACACTAGAAATGCAGATGGTATTTAAAAACATGTCAGCTAACATCTCAGCTCTCACATAGTTGAACATTAGTGCAGACAGGACTGAACGCCTTCAAGAACATGCTGGTTGTGTTTGGCCCTAGACTCCCCCAGTCTAGACATGGCCTTATTCTTTATGGAGTTGTCACTGTGTCACTGCTCTCTGCTTTTATTACCCCTTAACAGGAATTGTGGGAACGTGTTCTGTGCTGGCTGCTGCCATCTGAAGCTGCCCATTCCTGATCAGCAGCTCTACGACCCAGTCCTTGTCTGCAACTCATGTTACGATCACATCCAGGTGTCTCGTGCTAGGGAGCTCATGAGCCAACACCTGAAGAAACCCATCGCCACAGCTTCCAGTTGAACGCCAGACAAGGACGCTGTCCATGCCAAGCCTTTTTGCTCACTGATTTGAGGGATGGCTCTGCCTCCACTGGAATTGTGAAGGTCTTTGGTGCAGCATTTGAACACCAAACTCAAATGCATTGTCTTCAGCAATCCTCCTTGATCCCATATCCGTCTGAAGCAGAGGAATTGAGATGAGACAATACAGTGGGCCCATCTTGGTACCAGTGTACTTATAGCTGAAGACCTAGGGCTAAATAGGAGACCACAACCTCTTTCTCCTATGGATTGGAAAGTGATGCTTTCACAGATACTGCCTGTACAAGTACCCCAAAGCAATAGAAAGGTATGTTTAGAATCAAACTCTTCTTTCCACCCTACAAAAGGCAGTTGCATTGTACAAGAATGAAGAGGGTGGATTCTGAATGGTACCTCTGTCCTCTGTGTCCCTTCAGAAAGGCTCAGCCTTGAGGTTCCACTGCTTCTCTTTCCATGGAGTTTGATTTGCAGGATGGCTTTGTGATGAGGGGTCTGAACTCATTAGCAATCCCTGGGTTAACCTTCTCTTGGATGCGGAAAAGGAATTCCTTCTCTCTGAAGACAAAATGGGGCTTCTCTGCGCGGCCAAGCAGATCTCTGCCAATGTCCGGGTCCTGCAGAGAGTGTTGAATGCACTAGACTAGACTGTCCCCCTGCAGCACTGTGTGGGGAGAGGGGAGAATGGTTTGTTCTCTTCTTGCTCTGCCTGTCTACTTCTAGTCTCTCGCAGTGTCACATCCTGGTGCTAACACAGGAATGACCGTGATTCTGTCCTGGGATGGAAACATAACTTGTGTTCCTGTGTTGCTCCTTCTCCCCTTTGCTGCCTCCATCTCCTCCTTTTCCTGTTGCTCTTTATCCTGAAAACTTGACATCTTGAGGGTAGGCCGTAGTGTGTCATTTTACCTCCTGGAATGTGCTGTTTGGTGTGCGTGAGGGTTTCAGTCCAAATGCTGCTATATATTTCTGTGCACTTAATGTAACCCGAAGAAGGGAGAATGAAGCAGAGATACCAAATTGGGGGTAGGGAGAAAGCCGGCCGACAGAGCCTCTACAGTCTGGATTTTTTCACTGTAATGTGGCACTTAACCAAAAGATACAGTGATGGGCATGACGTGCAGCATATGCCCCTACGTGACAGAAACAGTCTCTGGGTCATTCCAACACCACTTAAAAGTTTCTCTTGGACTTGACTTCCTTTCCTGTCTGCTGTACAGAAGCCATAACTTTTAGGGTCGCCCTTTTTGAAATCTGTAGTTATTGCCTCTCTGTTGCTTCCATATGCTACACACCAAGCATCCCAGCTCATTTTAAGGAGAGCTCACTAGGATACAAGCTTAGGAAGACATGAGTTACAAGATTAAGCTTCTGCTCTTTTCTTGGATCCTTGTGAGCGCCATGTTTGATCCTTGGTTCCTGAGAAATCTGGAGAGATGCTGGTCGGTGCAATGGAAAGAGCGAGGAACCATGGGCATTTTTTATAGCTGGGTAAATTGGTTTTCTCCAAATAAAGAGACCACAGATACCCTACTTAAGACTCCACATTGGGAGGGTGGGGGATATGAGTCCTCCCTATCTCGTAAATAACCAGATAAACACTAGAACCATGTTCTGACCTCCCAGTTCTATTTACAAAACCCAGTGGTTTTCAAATTTCAGTTGAAGGAGTAAAAAAACAATTAATTTCCTGCACTTTTACATTTCCGCCTCCCTGATTTCCAATAATGAAAGCAAAGCTAGCATAATCTGACGAGACTGTATCTGCTCAGACTGGTTTGCTGTTCCATACTGGGAGCAAACAACAAGGGGGAGAGAGAGAGAGATGTCATACTTCTGATTCTTCCCTGCCTTGTACCTTACATTATTTCCACCCCTGGAGGAGAGTGGGCGTAAGACACTGAGCCCCTGGTGAGAGCACAATTCCCATTTGGCCTCACTTTCTGCGGGTGGAAGTGACTGCAGGCAATAAGGCAGCAGAGAGTCAGGGCCCGTATTCCTGGACATTTGGATTCAGACATGGTTAATCTAAACTGCTTTCAGCTCTTGTGGGTGTCAGTGTCACAATGTGCTGGCCAGAACCTCCAAATCAGTTCAGTAGCGTTGTGACGAACAATGTGCTGTAAGACTCAATACATTTGAAATAAAATCTCTATATTAGTGCCGCTGTGTTTGGCCCGTTCTTTAGTCTGGATTCTGTTGTTTTTTTCATTTTAAATAAAAATCTCCACAGCCAGCTGTGCTAGGGCAAAAAGTCAAAGTAAAGCTATGCTCTTGCACTCGCACACGCCACACTCCCTCTCTCCTGTCAAACCCATTAAGCCCCCGTCATTCTGCCCCCAGGAGCTCTGTCCTGTGTATCCCCTTAATGACCAGGTGAGGAGATTTCCTTCCGCCCCAGTTATAGTATGGAGAGGTCACCTGCTCCTGACCAGCATGCTTGCTACACTTCTGCCTGGAAGCAAATCCCATTAGCTTTATCTCTCCCCACCTCCCCCAGGCAGGGCTGGGTCCACTGGCTCCCACATAACCAGATCAGTGCCTGGATCCTCCCTTAGCCTGACACCCAGTGTGTTGGGCAGAACAGAAAGAACTACGTTCAGTGCTCCACTTGCTGTGCCTGTCACTAGTGAGTCACTGAGTGAACAAGGTGGCAATCCAATGCACTTCCTTCAAACACCTGGGAGTCAGCAGTGCTCCTCTAGGGTAGAGTCACAGTTGTTAAGGCCAGAAGGGACTGTTTTCATAATCTAGTCTGACCGCCTGTATAACACAAGTGAGAGAATGTCACCCAGCAATTCCTGCATCAAGCCTTTTACTTCTGGTTGGGCTAGCCTCAATTTCAAGATTCATGGAGTCTTTGAGGATCTACCATATCCCAGGGTAAACTGTTCTAAGTGTCAATTACCCTTCTTATTACACATTGGCACCCGATTGCCAGTTTGAATTTGTCTAGCTTCAAATTCCAGCCACTGGATCTTGTTATGACTTTGCTAGATGAGAGCCCTCTAGTATCAGAAATCTTCTCAGGAGTGCTCGTAATGAGCTCTTTGTATTCCCACAGCATCTCAGAGCACTTCATATACATGTAACAGATTATAAAGTCAGGGATCACTAGGATCGTTATCTGACCTCTTGCACACAAAGATAACACACTAGAATTGCTGTGGTCCCCTCTGAGCAAAACACAGCTAAACTCCAACTCACAAATCGCATTGTGCCTCCCTTAGTTCTTCCTGCAGTTCCCACAGAATACATTTAAATGCACACTGCAGTGTTATACAACAGTTTAGACTGGAAGTGAAAATGTCCATATCCTATTGAAAATGCAGGAGGAATTGAGGGATACAGAATGTAACTAGGGAGCTGGAATTTATCCAGGACACAGGAGTCCCTTCCTCTCATGAACAGGGAATTTTACTAACTAGTTGGTATCTTAATTTTGTCCCCTCTGAATGAGGAGAGCACTAGCAGGAGAGCCACCCTCATGCAAGAATGGCAATGTGTCTATGCGGAAGAAACCCACCTACGGATGGTTTTTTTTGCCATTGTTGTACTCAGGGAGGGTACATCTACACTGCGATTAGATACCCACAGCTGACTCGGGCTTGGGCCAAGGGGCTGTTTTGATTGCAGTGTAGACCTTCAGGTCCAGGACCTTCCCACCACAGATCCTAGAGCCCAGGCTGTAGCCTAAGCTCAAATGTAACTAAAGAGCCCCTTAGCGTGAGCCCGAGTCAGCTGGCACAGGCCACCCCTAGATTTTTAACTGCAGTGTAGACATACCCTGGGATAGCCTCAAGACACAATTCCTCCTTAGAAGGGTCCCAGGAGGTCAACACTAATGTAGTGTTACCATGGTCTAGCTCAGCATCATGCAGATGCTTGCTCTACAGTAGCAATCATTGAGCAGTTACAGTTCCATTTACATTGGCAAAACTTCTTAGAGATCAAATGGTTTTGAAAGCGAGACAGTGGGGTATAATCCTGCAAAGTGCAGCGGGGGGGAGTTGAAGCACCTCTCAGCAGGATCAGGCCCAATAGTGGTGTCTGTTTTAAGCCAGTAATGCTCTAGCACATTTTGGCCCTATTCTCATTAAAATTAACATGCTGGCTTGAATGAAAGGTATATTTGCAGTCTGTGCTGGGGACAATGCCAATCTCAGTCATTATTAGTCGTACTTTAACATCTTCAGCCAGAGTGACATGTCCAGCTAATATGATCCAGAAAACTTTAAAAGGGAGTTAAAGTTGCAGCCATAAAATAGAGCTCTTTACTACCCATATCTTTCCCAAATGTGAGACTTCAAACTCCCCAGCATTAAAAAAACAGGAAACACTCAGTTAAGGTCTCTTTACATATCCCCAAAAATTGTTTGTTACAAGAAAAAAAATACACCACAAACTTTTGAAAACTAAGAAGTGCAGTTAGAGTTCTACTTCTCACACACTATAACACCCCATCCTTAACCCAGCCCCCACAGGGATGGCAGTACCCCTTATTGTTCTTTTGAGAGTGGGGAATAGTTTCCTAAATTGCAGGAAATCCCCTCATGCAGTGATGTGATAGTGAGGTTGGAAATAAGGAGAGGCAGCATGATTGCCAAGAGTCATCTCTGTCAGTGCCGCTACACAGGTCACACTGAGATCCAAAGGCTGTTGGACTTCATGAATAGGAGTCCGACTAGAGAGAGGGCCAGAGAAATGTTAGGGGAGTAAGATATTGTGATGTTTCCAGTTCTTCTTGCCATCCCTAAAAGGGCAGAGTTAAGGTCTGTGAAGCAGCACCTTGCCTGTGCATTTCCTGGTTTTCATAAGCTTGTGATTTGTTTTTTCTTTTCTTTTCTTTTTGGCATCATGGAGAAAGATCTTAACTGAGCAGTTCTTTTGTTTTTTCTCATGTTTGGCTTTATCTACAATAGAAAATGCATTGCGTTAGAAAACCTGTTAACTAACATATTTGGAAAGAGACTGGTTGACATATTCATAGTGTACAGTGATACTTTCTATTCCAATAATAATTAGGGAGGCTGTTAAGCATTTTATAAGTGTAGGGCTAGATAGCTCGCTCCCAAGAGTTTTAAAAAAATTGGCTGAGGAGCTCTCTGTACCAATGAGGTTGATATTTAACAAATCTTGGAAACGGGGGAATCTCCAGAGATCTGGAAAAAAGCTCAGCTGGTACTGATAGGATGACCTGGGTAACTATAGGACAGGAAGCCAGACACTGATACCAGGCAAAATCATGGAAAGGCTGAAATGGGACAATCGGTAAAGAATTGGCAGCATAAATAATGCCAATCAATATGCTTTTATGAGAAACAGATTGTGCCAAACAAACCTGATTTTTTTTTGAGATTGCAAATTTGATTGACAAAGGTAAGTGTTGACACAACGCACTTAAACTTCTCAAAGGCATTTGACTTAGTACTGCACAATAGTCTGACTAAAACTGAGCATTACACAAAATCAATGTAGCAGATATGAAATAGATTAAAAACTTGCTAGATGATCTCAAAAACTAATTGTACATGGGGAATCATTACTCAGTTGGGGTCTTTCTAGTGGGGTCATGTAGGGATCTGTTCTCGGCCAAATGCTATGCAATATCTTTATCGATATGGAAGGAAAAAATCACTGGTAAAGTTTGCAGCAGACAAAAACATTGGTGGAGTGGTAAACAACTTTAAAGATAGGGCTGTTACAAAGCGCAGTCTGGATTGTTTGGTATGCTGGACTCCCTTGAAGAAGAAACATTTTAATGCAGCTAAATAGAGTGTCGTGCATCTAGGACTCAAGAATGGAATCACATGCGAGGGGACTGCATTTTGGAAAGCAGAGACTGTGAAAGGAACTTAAGGGTGATGGTGGAAACCAACTGACTATCAGCTTTCAGTGTGATATGGCTGACAGAGAAAATTCAATCCTTGAATGTGTAAATGAAAGCCAGGAGGTGGAATTACCTCTTTATACAGCATTACTGTAGGCTTGACAGGATTTGATTTAAATTGCAGGTGTCATAAATGTCAATTTCCCCTGACACTGAAATCCCCACACACAAAAAATCCAGTGGGAACAGCAGGAGTGCAGCCTCCCCTCACACCTTGCATGTGCCGGGCTTGGGTGTCACCAGCCCTGCAGCAGTGCAGAGAGCTGGCTGAGACAGGGAAGCTGTAGCGGGCTCCCCGGCATGGCCACAAGGCCGGTGACACTGCATGCCTGTAGGTGGAAGGTGCATGGAAGGGTGTGGTCCTGGTGGGACAGAGCAGAGACACACGTGCACACACAATATGCAATGATTAGCCCCTGGCTGCGCAGGGCTGGAGCCATTTAATAGCCAGGTGGCCTCCACAGCCAGGGGCTCATCCTCATTTTGGCCAGGGGTCTCAGCTGTGCCCTCCCAGGACTGCAGCCTCGCTCACACCTTGTGTCTGTCAGGATGTGGTGTCACTGGCCCTGTGTCCACACGGGGAGTCCTCTGCAGCCCTGCTGTCAAGGCCTAGCTCACTCATTCACCAGCCAGAGTGCAGGGGGTATCCCTGAGCAGAAGCTGCTCAGCTGTGGGGTGACTGTCCCCATGGCCAGAGGCTCATCCTTGCAGCGTTGACCGGGGGTGTCTGCTCTGCTGGGCCAGGACCACAGCCTCCCCTGCACCTTGTGTCCAGGTGTTTTGGACCCCATGGCCACGCAGGGAGCCCTGCTGTCAGTGCTGTCCTAAGCCCAACCTTACCCACTCTTAATTTCCCACAACTGTAAAAATTAAAAAAATAAAATCTACATTGAAATTTCAACAACAACAAAAAATCAAATTCTGCCAATCCTATGGATACTGTGGCAAGAACTGAGCTACACGGATTTGAAGTCTGGAAAATCTGTGTTATGTGAGAGACTAAAGAAGCTCAATCTATTTAGTTTATGAAAGAGAGAGTTACGTGACTTGATCATGGTTGGTAAGTAACTACACAAGAAGATGTGGATAGTGGGGAGAGCTCTTTAATCTAGCAGACAAAGGCAGAACAAGGTCCAAGGGCTAGAAGCTGAAGTTAGAGAAATTCAATCTAAAAATAAGGTACAATTTGTAAATGAATCATTGGAACAACTGAGCTAGAGATGTGGTGGATTCTCCATCACTTGGAGTCTTTAAATTTTGACCGGATAGCTCTCTTACAGATAACCTCTGGTTAAGCTGGCGTTATAGGATGGATATAGGACTCACTGAAAGAAAAACTATGGCCTTCGTTATGCAGGAGGTGAGACTAGACTCCGAGGATCAGAATGGTCACTCGTGGCCTTACAATCTATAAAGTAGCATTGTGTTAAAGATGATTGTGCCCTTAGTGCTGACAAGGACACTCATGTTTGAAATATGTTAGCGTGACATGATTAATTGTAATGTTTTCAAATATGACAGACCTCTGTACTGAAGGAAAACTTGTGTTTTAACTAGCACAATATTAAATGTTGTTTATCATGCTTTCTAACACGACCTCATATCATATTCCTGGAGAGTACAGGGAGCAGAGGCCCTATAAGGCAGCAGCAATTTAGCACTATTATAACAAAATTTTTGGTGTCTATTTCCTTACTTTTTAACATACAAAGGAGCCTGGCCAGCAGGAGCTTCTGGCATCTCTGTAACAAAAGAGTGGTTTCATGCTCTCCAGGCTAGCCTCTCATGACACTGCAAACAGTATTAGACATCACTCTGAGTTGGGAACTCCGAGCCACTGGACTATGGGACGGTCTGATGTGGAGGGGGGGGGGGGGCGTCCATTGTTTTTGTTGAAGCTGTTCTACTTTGTATTGTATTGGGCCGGAGAAAGAATGAGACTGACTCTATAGTCTGGGGGTTAGGGCACTCATCTGAGAGGTGGGAAAATCCCTTCTCATCAGGCAGAAGGAGCAATGGAAGTGGGGTACCTAACCACGGGCTCAAGGGCTCATCTCCCCTTCCTCAGCCATTGGGTGCAGGCTTAAGCTATTCTCTGAAGAAGAGACACCTCATCTGCCTGACTCCAGGAGAGGGGATCCTGGATGCGGGGCTCAATCAGACATTGGTGCTTCTTGGCAGCCTGATGTGAAGAACTGAACTGTGAGAAGAGTGGGGCTTTGGACACACCCCTCTTGGCAGCATCTCCCATGGGTGAGCTTAGATGGCATCCCACCTAGTACGCTGGCTTTTGTGGAACCCTTCCTCAGATGCCCCTCTCCCCCATGCACTGTGTAGGGCACCTAGTTACCTAATTTAGGCTTTGTGGATTCCAGGGGTTAGGTGTTGACACAGCATCACAATGCCAAAGTCCATTGGTGGATCTGAGCCTTAGGCTTTGCAAAACATGACTTAGGGGCCCTGCTGCCCATTGGAATTCACAGCCCAGGCTCCCTATACAGTGCACGTGGAGAGTTAGGTACCTAAGAACTGGATTATCACAAGCCAATACGATGAGCAG
Organism: Mauremys reevesii; assembly: GCF_016161935.1. Classification (NCBI taxonomy): domain Eukaryota; kingdom Metazoa; phylum Chordata; order Testudines; family Geoemydidae; genus Mauremys; species Mauremys reevesii. Next base: position 3,244,284 of record NC_052642.1, on the reverse strand, counting down.
GAAGCAGCTTAAGGTAGCTAGTAGGAAATGCTGATGAGAGGAGCCCCTCTCTCCAGTCAGGATCCACCCTCTCCTGGGTTTAGGTGCCTAAGTCAGGTCAGCCCTTTCTCACAGGGGCAGACACACCCACATCTGGCCCATCTAACGTTTCTGGCCAGCCTCCTCTGCCCCCTCGCAATCTTCGACTCCAGGCCGCTAAAGTCCTGCAGTGCAGCGGGGCACTCAGGCAGGCTGCCTGCCTGCTGTGGCTTCATGCTGCTCCTGGAAGTGGCTGGCTGCTGCTGGCACATCTCTGCACACCCTTCGTGGGGGGGAGGTGGCTCCATGTGCTGCCCCTGCCCTCAGCACCATCCTCATGCTTGTGGGCATGGGCAGTGCACTGAGACCTGCTGTCCCCCCCCCCAAAGGGGCATGCAGAAACATGCCAGCCACTTCTGGAAACAGCGTGGGGCCATAGCATGCAGGCAGCCTGCCTGAGCCCTGCTGCGCTGCCGGCCAGCAGCCACCTGTGATGAACGTCTCCCAGCCAGAGCCTGCATCTTGTACCTTTTCCTGCACCAGAACACCCTCCTGCACCCAAACTCCCTCCCAAACCCTGCACCCCCTCCTGCCCCAGCCCAGAGCCCCCTCCTGCACCAAACATCTTCCCAGACCCCTCACCCTCTCCTGCACCCCAATGCACTGCATCAGCCCGGAGCCCCCTCCTGCACCAAACATCTTCCCAGACCCTTCACCCTCTCCTGCACCCCAACACACTGCATCAGCCCGGAGCCCCCTCCTGCACCAAACTCCCTCCCAGACCCCGCACCCCCTCCATTAATATAATAGAAATATGTGGCCCGTGATGACTTACCAAAATTCATGGAGTAGCCCCCCTGTGAAAATTATTGCCCACCCCTGGGTTAGAGCATTTTAAATCCCTACTCTGGAGCAGGGACTTGAGTCTGCTACCTGCCAGGTGTATGCCCTAGCCCTGGGGCTAAAGAGTCCATGTCTCACTAGCCCTCTGAATATTTAGTTCTTTAGACCAAGTGGAACAGCTTTCACAGGTGAGAGAGAGATAGACCCACCTCCATATGTCCCAGGGGTTAGGGCTCAAGTGGGATGTGGCAAACCTGGGTTTCAACTTCCTGATCCATATCAGTCAGCATGAGGATTTGAAAAAGGGCCACTCACATCCTAGCCGAGTGCCTCAAATCACTGGGTTATAGGCTATTCTAGGACGCACACTCTCCCAATCTCGTGTGTGACACCCAATCTGAGAGGCATGATCAGAGCATGTCTATCAAATCAGGCAAGATCAGTGGGGGAATGCTTAGTTGGACAATTCCACCAGGGCTTAGATGTGAGTGAGGGCACTGAGCAGTTCAGGGTGATAGGACTTAGGTGGCTACAGAGTTAGGCAAAAGCGGTGCAGAGGTTTTGAGGCTCTCAGTAGTACCTAAATGTCAGCACCCAAAGTGTCAATTATGCACTTATGTGGCTTTCTGGCTCTAGCTTGATGTGATTATGGGGAGTTCTTCTTCAAGTGCTTGCTCATATCAATTCTGGTTAGGAGTGTGCATGCGGCATATACACACCTACTGGAAACTTTTCCCTAGCAGCTACCCGTCGGGCTGGCTGTGGAGGCCCCTGGAGTGGCGCCGGCATGGCACTCTATATACAACCCTGTGGCCTGACCCCGCTTCAGTTCCTTCTTACCACCAGTGACGGTTGTTGAAACAGTCGTCTCTTGCTTGCAAGTGTCCCACTAATCCCTAGCTCTTCTGCTTATCTTTGTTTATAGTTACCCATTGTTAGTTCTCTCTCAGTGTTAATTGTAGTCTTTAGTGGTTGGGGAGATTTCCCCTCCGAGTGCCCCTATGGGGAATGCCATCCCAGGGCTTCAAACCCTGTAGCTCCTATGCCAAACCTATGCCCATAGGCGACCCCCATAACTCCTGCCTCCGGTGTCTGGGAGAAGCCCATCAGTCGGACAAGTGCATGATCTGCAAGGCCTTCAAGCCTTGCACCAGAAAAGAGAGGGACATTCGATTAAAACAACTCCTCATGGAGTCTGCCCTCCATCTGCAGCAGGACCCAGCCCTGAGCGCCTCATTGCAGAGCGCTCCTCCAGCGGTGCTGTCCGCGGTACCGAAAAAGGACTTAGCACACCTACCCAGGGGCTGGCGGTCTCCCGGGCCCCAAAAGCGTTCCCCTCGGCACCGCACCCACTCACCAGCTGCCCACAAGAAGCAGGCTAAGGGCAAGTCTCCCCTATGTCCTGTCATGGACACTGCACCCCTGGCAGGGGATGGTGCGGAATAAAGGCCTACGGCCAACAGATGCTCGGGACGAACTCAACCCTCGCGGGCCCATGGCTCCCCAGGAAGGCCCATGCTCCTGGGCTCACCGCAGCTGCAGGTGGGGGAGGTCACGTTGCCTTCCATGCCAGACACTGTCAAGACTGCTAGGGGGCTCATTGAGATGATGGTACCCAAGTCTCCAGTCTCGAGACCTCCACTACTTTGAGGTCTGGCCATGTTCAGACAGTCTGCCCCACAACCAGGATCTCTGCACCACTCTGAGTCCCTGCATTGCACCTATGCCCCATGCTGGTCTGACTCACGGCACCGGTCCGACTCATGGCACTGGCCTCGCAGCCCTGACCCTTGGAGCCGTTCCTGCTCAAGGTGATTATCGGTGGATAGGTCGTGGGCCCGCTTGACGTCCAGGTCCCACTCTGTGACCTCACGGCACCACTCGTAGCATCGACCTCAGCCTGCACTTTCCCATCGTCACTCAACAGACCTGCACCACTCTATGCATCGGTATCACTCTACGTTGCGGCACCAGACCCCATTTCGGCACCGCTCCCTGGCATGGCACCGGTCCTGCTTGCGGCACCGTTCCCAATCCCCTCCAGGCACTGGTCCCCGCTTTGGCACTGGCCTCCATCGCAGCACCACTCCCAACCAAGGCGAAGCTCCACGTCGCAGCGCTGCTCGACTTCCCGGCACCGCTCCGCATCTCGCCGTCGCTCCCTGCAGCAGCACCGCCCTGCATCGTGCCACCGGTCACTGTCCAAACCTCACTACCCTTCTCGGCATCCATCCTGTCCGTTGGAGGAGGCAGCCTCCCTGGTGCAGTCTCGCACCACTCCCCCTTGGCCATCACACTTGAGATCACCCTCCCTCAGATCAGGCAGGGTATCAGGAGCGCCCAGATCAGGGCCGTGGAGTCAGGAAGGATGCTTCAGCACCCCATTGGCAGCCCCGGTGGCAATTTTGGACCCTTTGAATGTACCATCAGGCCCAAGGTGCCCCTCCCCCTCCTGGTGTACTGCCACTGTCCCATTCAGGGTCTCGCCTCCCTGAGGCAACCCTCAGCCACCCATCTCAGGACCCATCACAAAACCTGGATCCAACCCCACCCCCGATGGAGGCTACACCCGGTGTTCGGGAGGAACCGGTTCCGGAGGACCAAGAGACCGTCACGGAACCGGTCCTGCCGGTGGCTTCATCCTCGTCATCCCGACGAGGCGGTGGCAGGTACCTCCGCATCCGGACCACAACCCAGGGACTATAGGGCCCTGCAGGAACTCCTGGGTGGCCCTGAATATGAACCTCCAGGTGGAGGAGGTGGTTGAGGAGAAGGGCCCTATGGTGGACATCCTTGCACCAGAGGGGCCCTCTCAGGTGGCCTTACCCATGCTAAAAACCATCCAGTCTAATGCTAAGACTATTTGGCAAACGCCTGCCTCCATTCCCCTTATGGCCAAAGGGTCTGAACAAAAATACTTTGTCCCCACTAAAGGGAAGAGTATCTCTTCACCCACCTTTCCCCGTTCTCCTTTGTGGTGGAGGCAGTGAATGAGAAAGAGAGGCAGGGTCAGCAGGGCCCTGCACGCAAATCAAGAGATGCTAAATGCCTTGATTTGTTTGGAAGAAAAGTTTATTCTACGGGGGGGCTCTCTCTCAGGATTGCTAATCAACTCGCGATCCTGAACAGGTATAGTTATAACTGCTATTCAAAAATTCAAAGAGCTGCTTCCATTGGAGTCACAGGCAGAATTGGAGGCCACTGCCGAAGAGGGCAGAGTCGTAGCCCGGACTTCCCTCTAGGGCTCTTTAGATACCCTGGACTCAGCAGCGCGTACTCTAGCGTCTGGAATCACAATGAGACGCAAAGCCTGGCTCCAATCCTTGGGTCTCACTCTGGAGGTTCAGCACACAATTCAAGACCTTCCATTCGATGGCCAGGGCCTGTTTGCTGAACATACAAACTCCAGATTGCATAGCCTGAAGGACTCCCGGAACACGATTAAGTCCCTTGGCATGCACACTCCAGCAACCCAAAGGAAGTCCTTCAAACCGCAGACCACCCAGCAGCAGTCTTTCCCCTCTAGGCCCAGACAGGACTTCTCCTGTAGGAGAAACAGATATAGTCAGCATAGGCCATCGCACCCTCCTCCTGGGCAGGGCCAGGGACAGTCCAAGCCCCCTCTGGGCCCTAAGACCCCTTTTGAAGGTGCACATGAGGATGGATTACCAGTCCACAACCTGGCCAATTATCCTCCCTTCCTGAACCATCTATCCTGCTTCTACCGTGCATGGTCCCTTATTACATCGGACCAGTGGGTATTCCGCACAGTAGAGACGGGATATTCTATCCACTTTTGCTCCCTCTCATGAGCAACTTCTCATCCAGGAGGTTCAGACCCTCCTCACTCTAGGAGAGGTGGAGGAGTTTCCCCAGGAGCTCAAAGGCAAAGGTTTCTACTCCTGTTACTTCTTCATCCCCAAAGCAAAGGGGGGGGGGAGGCACTAAGACCCATTCTTGACCTGAGGGAATTCAACAAATTCATCATCAGCTTGAAGTTCGACATGGTCTCCCTGAGCATAATCATCCCTTCCCTGGATCCGGGAGACTGGTATGCTGCCCTCAATATGAAGAACGCCTATTTCCACATATCTATCACCCTGTCTCACAGACGGTTCCTCCCTCCACTTTGTGGTGAAAAAGGTGCATTATCAGTTCACAGCCTTCCCATTCTGGCTGTGCACAGCTCCTCGCATCTTCACTAAATGCATGGCGGTCGCCGCCACCACATGCATGTCTACCCTTACCTGGACGACTGGCTCCTTCGAGGTCACTCTCTGCAGCAGGTGGAGTAGCAGGTGCAAATGGTCAGAGACACGTTTGAATGCTTAGGTATCATTCTTAACGTCAGCAAATCTGTCCTCACCCCGACTCAAAGAAGAGTTCATCGGGGCAGTCCTGGATGCGAATCAAGCGAGAGCATTCCTCCCAGAGACGCGGTGCCTGGCCCTCTCGCAGATAATCAGCGGCCTTTGCAGCTTTCCCACCACCACAGTGAGGCAGTGTCTCAGGCTGCTGGGCCATATGGCATCCTGCACTTACATGGTTCAGCACGCCAGGCTACGACTCAGGCCTGGGCAAGCGTGTACTGCCCAAGCCGCGACAGTCTGGACATGGTGCTGACCATTCCGAGGCACATCCTTGATTCCCTACAGTGGAGGCTGGATCCCCACATGATAGGTGCCAGGGTTCCTTTCCATCCTCCCCAGCCCACTTTGACTCTGGTAATGGATGCATCCGCGCTGGGCTGGGGAGCGCATCTCGGGAGCCTGATGACTGAAGGCTTGTGGCAGGTAGAGAAACTGGCTTTGAATATCAAAATCAAAGAACTCAGGGCGGTCTGCCTCGCCTGCCAAGCGTTTCTGTTCCACTTGCATTGCCACTGCATAGCGGTACTGATGGACAATACCATGGCCATATTTTTATATATACAGGTAAGGCAGAGCCTGACTGTCTCCTCTCTGTCAGGAAGCCCTCCTACTGTGGGAATTTTGTCTAGCCCACTCCATCCTTCTCCAGGCTTCATACCTGCTGGGTATTCAGAACATGCTGCCGGACAGCTTGAGCAGACAGTTCCTCACACACGAGTGGTCAATTTGTTCAGACATCATCCACTCCATCTTCCGCAGCTGGGGGTTTCCCCAAATCGATCTGTTCACCATGTGGGCCAACAGGAAGTGGCTAACTTTCTGCTCCTTCAGGGGCCACAGTCCAGGCTCGATTGCAGATGCATTCATGATTCCATGGTCCAGTCAACTGCTATACGCCTTCCTGCCATTTCCGCTCATCCACAAGGTGCTCCTCAAGATCCGCAGGGACAAAGCAGACAATATACTGATGGCCCCAGCTTGGCCTCGCCAGTGCTAGTACCTCACCCTCATGGACCTATTGGTTCAGTCACTGGTACGTCTACCTCTCACTCCCGACCTCATCTTGCAGAATCATGGTCATCTCCTTCACCCGGACCTTCCATCGCTCCACCTCATGGCCTTGAGGATCCGTGGCTGAACCAGGCAGAGTTCGCCTGTTCAGACCCGGAGAGGCGGGTGCTTCTGGAAAGCCGCAAGCCGTCTACTAGGGCCACATAGAGAGCGAAATGGAAAAGGTTCTCTATCTGGTGTGCCCAAAGGCAGGTGCTCCCACTCCAGGCTTCCATTCCTTGTATCCTGGATTATCTTCTGTACCTGAAGGACCAGCATCTGGCATTCAGTTCTCTCAAGGTCCACCTTGAGGCCATCTCAGCGTTTCACCCAGGTGTTTCCAAGTGCTCGGTGTTCGCGCGCCCCATCATGGGACGTTTCCTAAAAGGTTTGGAAAAGATACATCCCCCAGTGAAGCCCCCTGTTCTGGCCTGGGACCTAAACCTAGTCCTCTCCCACTTCATGGGACCTCCTTTTCTGGTGGCTATCACCTCGGCATGACACGTGTCTGAACTGCAGGCCCACACGTCTGAACCTCCATACACTATCTTTCATAAGGACAAGGTGCAACTTAGGCCTCACCCGACCTTCCTTCCTAAAGTGGTGTCCTGCTTCCATGTTAACTGAGATATCTTTCTGCCAGTTTTCTACCCAAAACTGCATGCCAGCTCTTGTGAACAGCAGTTGCATTCGCTGGACGTCAGGAGGGCACTCGCTTTTATGCTGACCACACGAAGCCGTTCTGCAAGACAACCCAGTTGTTTGTTGCCTTCGCAGAGAGGATGAAAGGGTTGCCAGTCTCTTCCCAACAGATCTCCTCCTGGATTACAGTCTGTATCCACACTTGTTATGACTTGGTGAAGATTCCTCCGCCTGCCATCACAGCTCACTCCACGAGGGCGCAGGCCTCGTCAACAGCCTTCCTGGCTCACATACTTCTCCAGGAAATCTGCAGGGCTGCCACATGGTCTTCAGTGCATACTTTCACATCGCACTACGCCATCGTCCACCAATCTCAGGATGATGCAGCCTTCGGCAGAGTGGTACTTCAGTCAGCGATACCTTGACTCCGACCCCACCTCTGAGGTAAAGCTTGGAAGTCACCTAACTGGAATTGATATGAGCAAGCATTCAAAGAAGAAAAAACGGTTACTCACCCTTTTTGTAACTGTTGTTCTTCGAGATGTGTTGCTCATATCTATTCCATTCCCCCCTCCCCCCCAGTCGGAGTTGCTGGCAAGAATGGGGGTTGGGTCGGCAGGGTAGTATATAGAGCACCATATTGGTGCCACTCCAGGGGGCTCCACAGCCAGCCCGATGGGCAGCTACTAGGGAAAAGTTTCCAACAGCCATGCACGCGGCGCACACGCACACCTAAATGGAATAGATATGAGCAACAACAGTTATAAAAAGGGTAACTTTTTTTTTCGTTTTGTTTTAAGAGATGGCTGGGATGAGAATGCCATGAACCTGGTACTACCCCGGCCCCAGAAAGACCATTTGGGTAACTAAACAGGCTGCAAAGCCCATAATATGACCAAACAGCTCCTCCACTACCTCCTCTGTACTCTCCAAAACCCCATACAGTTTGCCTCCCTCACAGCCTTGAACTATGCCTCTGCTTTAAGTGACCTTTTCAACATTACAAAGCAAGAAAGAGTCCTGTGGCACCTTATAGGCTAACAGACATATTGGAGCATGAACTTTTGTGGGTGAATACTCACTTCATCACACACATGGTGGAAATTTCCAGAGGTAGGTATAAATATCCAGGCAAGAATCAGTCTAGAGACAACGAGGTTAGTTCAATTAGGGAGGATTCAATCAGTGGGGGAGGTTTAGGTTGGATATTAGGAAAAACTTTTTCACTAGAAGGGTGGTGAAACACTGGAATGGGTTACCTAGGGCGGTGGTGGAATCTCCTTCCTTAGAGGTTTTAAGGTCAGGCTTGACAAAGCCCTGGCTGGGATGATTTCGTTGGGAATTGGTCCTGCTTTGAGCAGGGGGTTGGACTAGATGACCTCTTGAGGTCCCTTCCAACCCTGATAGTCTATGATTCTTTGATCTGAAGAAGTAGGGTTTTTAACCCATAAAAGCTTATGCCCAAATAAATCCGTTAGTCTTTAAGGTGGCATCGGACGCCTCATTGTTTTTGTGAATTCAGACTAACACAGCTACTCCTCTGATAAGGTACTTATATAGCTCCCACCACCATGTTATCTGAATAGCTCACAATCTTTAATGTACTGAGCATCACAATACTCCTGAGGTAGGAAGTACAATTATCCCCATTTTACACCTGGGGAACTGAGCTCCAAAGAGGCCAAGTGACTTGCCGAAGATCACACAGGAAGTTGGTAGCAGAGCACGGAACAGAACCCAGGTTTCCTAACTCCTAGGCTACTGCAGAGATGCCAACCTTGCTCTGAGACTTTTAGTGATGTTTATACAAATAAGTGGAGAGGTTACTGGAACCTCTCTTCCTCCCCTCTCCAGATCAAAAGGGGCCTGAGCTCCCTGTGCTGCGCCCCGCCCCGCCACCCCCCGACATTGTGTCAAACTATCACTACCACCAAGGGCGAAAGGGAGGATCTGCCCCAGGAAAGTTGCCCTCATGCCCCCTAAGGCCCTTAATTACCTTGACAAGTCCTGGGCCTGGACCTCCTTCCCGGGATGATCCTCCCACTCTGCCATTGCTGCCTCCTCTTCCCCACAGACTGTGCAGGGAGGGTCTGATAGGAAGCAAGCTGCAGTGATTATCAGTGAGGTTTGGGGCATTCAATTCACTACTCAAGCCACATGCTGCACTTTACCTACTCTGTGTGAACCCTGCTGGTATGCTCTAGGTATGCAGAGCACATTAACATAGTCCAGCAGGGCCCACACAGAGCAATGAAGCTCTGGGAGACATGGGTTTGTGAATCTAGCCAAGATAAGATACCCAGTTTTGAGTGTGCGACTCTGGATGAGGTAACTATATTTTCAAAATAAAAAATATGGACACTTTTGAGGCAACTTTTTAGGGTCATGAAATACTAGGTGCTCTAGATTCTGGCTCCTTTTTTTGATCTGCTCTGCCTGGACCTTATCCTTTGCTATCTCTCTGTCCTTTATTGGTGACTATAGAGTCAAGGGAAGCAAAGGACAGAGAGATGAACCATCAGCACGTTGTTTAATTAGCTGGTGGCAACAGCTGATTTCCTTCCCCCTACCTTTCTCAGCTCTTGGGGGATGCGGTTGAAAGGCTTGAGGGTACCCCCCAGGAAGGAATTCCCAAGTGCGCCTTCCTGGGCTCTCAAAGGGGTTCTGCACTTGGGTGGTGGTAGCGTTTACCAAGCCAAGGTCAGAGAAAAGCTGTAACCTTGAGAATAGCCTGGAGTGGCAAGTACTAATTGTTAGAATCTTTGCGGGTACCCACCTTCTGCACTCTTAGTGCCAGAGTGGGGAATCAGCCTTGACATGGCGGCAGAGCGGTGGGATTATTTTGAACCAAAAGCAGAGACCTCAGGATTTTAAAAGGACACATTTTTCCTTTCGGCTGCTTGAAAGCCAGGGAGGTTTTTTTTCCTTTATTTTCTTTGCTGCCTGAGGGGGAACAGGCACGCCAAAGGATTAGCCTGCAAAGCCAGGGAGTCCAACAAGCAGTTTATTTTGTTTTTTCTTTTCTAACTTTGTGGCAACAAAATAGTTAGGCTACAGTAGGGCAGCCCTGTGCATGAGGTTTCAGTTGGGCGCTGAAACCCTAGAGAAACCAATCTTCCCAAAGCGGCATGCCACGGAGAAGACAGACCCAGATCAAGCCCAGACATCCAGCTCCATGACAGAAATGCAGGGAGGGGATTGGGGACCAGAGAGTTCCTCAAAGGGAATGGTCAGCCCTCCCCAACCCAAGATCCAGGTGCCAAGATGGAGGGATGATGCCCTTAACCCAGACCAAGTTCTAATGGCAGAAGTCAGGAATTTCTTCCTACAGATGAAGCACTTGGAGGCGGAGGAGAGGAGAGAGGCAAAGCACTTGGAGGCAGAAATGGAGGCGAAGCGCTTAGAAGTGGAGCCAGAGCTGAAGTGCTTAGAGCTGGAAAGGGCTAAGCTGGGTCAGCCAGGTAGCCCTAACAGTCCTCCTCCAGGTATCGCTCCCCATTCCAAGAAATTCCCCACATACAAGGTAGGCGATGATACAGAGGCCTTCTTAGAAAATTTCAAAAGGGCCTGCCTTGGGTACAACACCCCTACAGACCAGTATATGGTGGAGCTGAGGCCACAGCTCAGTGGACCCTTAGAAGAGGTGGCAGCTGAAATGCCTAAAGAACACATAAACGAATACAAACTTTTTAAACAAAAGGCCAGAATTAGAATGGGGCTAACATCTGAACATGCCCGTCAGCAGTTCAGAGCCTAAGGTGGAAACCAGACGTGGCATTTTCCCGACATGCCTACCACATTGTAAAAAATTGGGATGCCTGGATATCAGGAGCAAGTGTTACATCTCTGGAAGATCTGTCTCTCCTAATGCAAATGTAGCAGTTCTTAGAGGGTGTTCCTGAGGAAACAGAAAGGTATATCCTAGATGGGAAGCCTGAAACTGTAATCGAGGTGGGGGAGACCAAAACCAAATGGGTGGAGGTGGCAGAGAAGAAGAAAGCTAGTAGCAGTTGGAGCGGATACCAGAAGGGGCAATCCGAGATGACACCCCACCGCTGGGGTCAGCCCAAAGCCCCACCTCGCAAGGAGGAGCCCTCCACACAGCCAAGGAGACCCCAGATGCCCTCTTGTCCCACCATTCCACTCTCCAACCACCAGCCTCGCCCCAGCCCACAATGAGCTGGGCGATGCTTCAAATGTAATGAGCTGGGGCATGTGAAGGCCAACTGTCCCAAGAGCACCAGCCAACTACAACTAGTCACCAAGAGCCCTCAGGGCCAGATGTCTCACAAATACCCCCAGAGAGAAGGGAAACTGTAAGTGTGGGTGGGAGGAAGATTACTGCATGGAGACACACTGGTGCACAGGTTTCAGCTATCCACCAATCCCTGGTGGACCCCAAATTCATCGACCCAGAGGCACAAGTGATGGTGCAACCCTTTAAGGCCAACTCTTTTAACTTGCCTACAGCCAAGTTGCCTGTCCAATACAAGGGTTGGTAAGGACTATGGACTTTTGCAGTCTATGACGATTATCCGATTCCCATGCTGCTGGGAGAAGACTTAGCCAACCTTGTGAGGCTAACAAAAAGGGTGGGGATGGTAACCCACAGCCAGGCTAAACAGGACTCCACACCTAACTCCATTCCTGAGCCTCCTACAAGGACCCAGTCTGTGTCCCCTGATACAACAGTTCTGGGGACCCAGTCAGAGTCTATGGCAGCGGTTGTAAATCCAGTTCCTGAAACTCAGCCAGAACCAGCCCAAGAATCGGAACTGGTGGAGCGGTCAGCACCAAAGCCTGTGCTTGCAACCCTACCAGAGTCAGGGGAGCCAGCACTAAAGGGCGCCACAGAGCCTGCACCTGCAGCTCAACCGGAGCCTGAAATACCACCTAGTGCAACAGCGGAGAATGGTTCAGTGTCAACGGAAAGAACTCCATCACCTACATCGCTTCCAGTGGAACTGAGCCCAAGTCCACAACCCAGCAAGGAACTAATGTCTCCAGCATCAAGGGAACAGTTCCAGGCAGAGCAGGAAGCAGATGAGAGAATCAAAGGAGCTTGGACGACGGCATGGAGCGACCCCCCACCTCTCAGCTCTTCTAATAGGTCCAGGTTTGTTATAGGAGGAGGACTCATATACAAGAAGACCCTTTCTGGCGGGCACAAGGAAGACTGGCACCCTCAGAGACAGTTGGTAGTTACAACTAAGTATAGGGAAAAGCTCTTGAGCTTAGCCCATGATCACCCTAGTGGCCATGCTGGGCTGAACAGGATCAAGGACCGTTTAGGGAGGTCATTCCACTGGGAGGGGATGGGCAAGGACATTTCTACCTATATCCAGTTTTGTGAGGTGTGCCAGAGAGTGGGAAAGCCCCAAGACCACGTCATGGCCCCTCTCCAGCCACTCCCCATCACTGAGGTTCCATTTCAGCATGTAGCTGTGGATATTCTGGGTCCTGTCCCTAAGACACCAGGAGGAAAGCTGTACATACTGTACTGACTTTCATGGATTTTGCCACCCAATGGCTAGAAGCAGTAGCTCTAAACAACACCAGGGCTAAAAGCGTGAACCAGGCATTGGCAGACATTTCTGCCAGGGTAGGTTGGCCCTCCAACATCCTTATGGATTTGAGGACTAACTTCCTGGCAGGGACCATGAAACGTCTTTGGGAAGCTCATGGGTTGAACCACTTGGTTGCCACCCCTTACCACCACCAAACAAATGGCCTAGTGGAGAAGTTTAATGGGACTTTGGGGGCCATGATACATACATTTGTGAATGATTCACTCCAATGATTGGGACCTAGTGTTACAGCAGTTGCTCTTTACCTACAGAGCTGAACCACATCCATTTGGGGTTTTCACCCTTTGAACTTGTTTATGGCCACGAAGCTAAGGGGCCATTACAGTTGGTGAAGCAGCAATGGGAGGCGGTTACAGCTTCTCCAGGAACTAACATTTTGGACTTTGTAGCCAACTTGCAAAACACTCTCAAAGACTCTCTAGCCCTTGCTCAAGAAAGCCTACAGGATGCTCAACAAGAGCAAAAGGCCTGGTATGATAAACATGCCAGGGAGCGTTCCTTCAGAGTAGGTGACCAAGTCATGGTCCTGAAAGCGCTCCAGGCCAATAAGATGGTAGCGTCGTGGGAGGGCCATTTATGGTCCGAGAGTGCCTGGGAGCTGTTAATTACCTCATAGCATTCCCAGACCCTAACCTAAACCTACAGTATACCACGGTAATTCTCTAAAGCCCTTTTATTCCTGAGAAATCAAGGTTCCCCAGTTTACAGCCCAGGAGAGAGACGATGCTGAGTGGCCTGAAGGAATCTACTATGACGCAAAAAGCAACAGTGGCATGGAAGAGGTGAGCCTTTCCATGACCCCTGGGCACAGGCAGTGACAGCAAATCCAGGAGCTGCATACCAGCTTTGTGCCAATGTTTTCAGCCACCCCAGGATAGACAGAACGGGCATACCACTCCATTGACACAAGTGATGCTCACCCAATTAGAGCCCAACCCTACCGGATGGCTCCTCAAGCCAAAACCACAATAAAAAGGGAGATCAAGGACATGTTACAGATGGGTGTAATCCGCCCCTCAGAGTGCATGGGCCTCTCCAGAGGTTCTGGTTCCCAAACCAGATGGGGAAATCTGCTTTTGGGTGGACTACCATGAACTAAATGTCATTAACTAGCCCAGAAAAACTATCCAATGCCATGCACAGATGCACTATTGGAGAAACTGGGACATGCCCAATTCATCTCCACCTTAGACTTAACTAAGGGGTACTGGCAAGTTCTGCTACATGACCCCACCAAGGAAAGGTCGGCCGGGTCATTTAGTGGTACTTGCCAGTACCCCTTAGTTAAACCCAAATTAATGGTGTTAAATCTGCAAATGAATTGTAGCTCTGCAGTTTCTCTTTGAACTCTGTTTTTAAAGTTTTTTTGTTGAAGTTGGCTACTTTTCAATCTGTTATAGAATGTCCAGGGAGACTGAAGTGTTCTCCTGCTGGCTTTTGTATGTTACCATTCCTGACCTCTGATTTGTGTCCATTTATTCTTTTACATAGAGAGGGCTTGAATAGGGACTGGCTCACTACAAAAGCAATTTTCCCTCTCTTGGTATTGACACCCCCTCATCAATTATTGGGAGTGAACCACATCCACCCTGATTGAATTGGCCCTGTCAACACTGGTTCTCCACTTGTAAGGTAACTCCCTTCTTTTCACGTGTCAGTATATTTACACCTGCATCTGTAATTTTCACTCCATGCATCTAAAGAAGTGGGTTTTTTACCCATGAAAGCTTACGCCCAAATAAATCTGTTAGTCTTTAAGGTGCCATCGGACTCCTTGTTCTTTTTGTGGATACAGACTAACACGGCTACCCCTCTGATACTTGACATGCATGTGAAATACAGATACATAGTCAATATTCATAACTTCAGATACAAAAATGATACATGCATACAAATGAGAATATTCAGCAAATCATAACTTTTCCAATGACACCTTACATGACCCATCTTGTATAAAATGGGTAATTGTCATATCATAATCATACAACTATGAAGAATATGGGGTGCAGTGTCATAGTATACATTTACATTTAGCTATATTAAAATGCATATTATTTGCTTGTGCACCATTTACCAAGTAATCCAGACCGCTGACCTGTCCTCTTCATTCTTTACAACTCCCCCATTTTTTCTGTCCTCTTACTCCAGGGGGAATTCTGTGACAGTATGCAACGCAGAATTTGTACAGAACATTAATTCCATTGAAGAACATTTTTCCCTGGAGAATTGGTGCTATAGAGCTGCTGGCCTCCAGTAGGGGCTGCTGGACCCAGCAGCGCCTACCTCCCCAGCTCACAAATAGAGGACACTGCCAGAAGGAAGGGGAGGGAGCGCTGGAGGGTTCCCAGCAGCTGCAGTTCTCAGCACATCCTGAAGTAAGGAGGTGGCATTCAGGAAACTCCATACAAGCCCAGTCTGACCAGCATCAGGCTGTTTCTCCCTCTGGATTACTGGAAGGGAGGGCAGGCGGGGGTGGATAGGGGTCTGGCACCATGGCTGGGCTCTGAGGGGTGGGGGTGTCTGGCACTGCAGCTGGGCTCTGGGAGAGCAGGGGTGGAGGGTGTCTGGACCAGGGGATGCCCCACGGCTGGGGTCTGGAGGCAAGGGAGTGGGGGTATCTGGGCTGGGCAGCTCCAAATAACCCCCTCCAGTACCCCACAAATACCCTCTCCCAGTACATACACGTCCCACCAGCACCCCTTCAACTGCATCCCTCTCCTCCAGTTCCCTCTCCCCAGCCATGTCCCCTATTAGGAACCTCTGTATAGTAAACCTACAGAGGCAGGGCAAAAAACGAGAATCAACTAAGAGACCAGAGGTGCAGATTTTTCCCTCAAGATGTGCCCAGCTGGCATGTGTGACACACCCAGATGGAGGCACCTAATAACAGAAACAGGAACTAGGTGGTCATAGCGGTTTCTTTAACTCTCTACTCCTGGGGGAATTTTTTTTTTGGTCTGTATTGATACAGACATATTTGCTGACAGTATTTTAAAATAAATTACCAAAATAACTGAAACTAGCAATTATATTGTTATTCTGCAAAAAAAATAAAATATTGTGCACAGAATTTTTAATTTTCTGGCAAATAATTCCCTCAGTTGTTGTCATCTGCAAACTTTATCAGTGATGTCCTCCAAACTGCGTGCAACCCCTCCCTGTTTTGTGTCATCCATGTATTTTATAAGCATACTGTTCACACCATCATCCAAATCATTAATGAAAATACTAAATTGTAGTGGAGTCAGAACAACCCCTACTAGATACATCCTCCCAGTTTGACAGCAAACAATTGATTACTACTCTTTGAGTATGGTTTTTCAACCAGCTGTGCCTCCACTTAACAATATTTTTATCTAGTCCACATTACTCTAATTTGCTTAACAGAATGTTGTGTGGGACTGTGTCAAGAGTTTTACTAAAATCAAGATATACTATGTCTACTGCTCCCCTCCATCCACTAGGCCAGCATTTTTCAAACTTCGGGGTGCGGTGGCATGTCAGGCACTGGGTTGTTCTGGTAAGCACCGCCGACCGGGACGTTAGAAGTCCCGTTGGTGGTGCTGCCCAGCTAAGGCAGGCTAGTGCCTACCTGTTTCAACACCACGCTGCGCCCCAGAAGCAGCCAGTAGCGGGTCCGACTTCTAGGCAGGGGGGCTACGGGACTCCGCGCGCTGCCCCCCCGCCCTGAGCACCGGCTCAGCACTTCCATTGGCCAATGGGAATGGGGGCGGGGGGTGTGTGCCTGAGGGCTAGAGTCGCGTGCCTCTGCCTAGGAGCTGGACCTGCTGCTGGCCACTTCCAGGGCGCAGCGCAGTCCGCGGTGCTAGGACAGGCAGGAAGCCTGCCTCTGCACCCTGGCTGCACTACTGACCGGGAGCCACTGGAAGTAAGTCTGTGCCCCAATCCCCTGCCCCAGCCCTGAGGCCCCACTCCATCTGGAACCCCTTCCTGTACCCCAAACCCCTTATCTCCAGCCTCACCCCAGAGCATGCACCCCAAGCCAGAGCCCTGAGCCCCTCCCAACCTGGAACCCCTTCTTGTACCCCAAATCCCTTATCCCCATCCCAACACCAGAGCCTGTGCCTCCAGCCAGAGCCCTGCCCCCTCCCACATCCCAACTTCCTGCCCCAGCCCTGAGCCCCCCAAAACCCCTTCCTGCACCCCAAACCCCTCATCCCCAGCCCCACCCCATGACCCCACCCCATAGCCTGTACTCCCAGCCCTGACCCCTTCCCACACCCCAACCCTCTGCTCCAGCCAAGCCCTCCCCCAAAGCCCCTCATCCCCAGCCCCACCCCAGAGCCTGCACCCCCAGCCCAGAACCCTGACCCCCATCACATCCCAAACCCCTGCCCCAGCCCCCCAAACCCAGAGCCCCTCTTGCACCCCAAACCACTCATCCTCATTCCCACCCCAGAGCCTGCACCCCCAACCCCGAGTCCTGACCCGCTCCCATACCCCATACCCCTGCGCCAACCCTGAGCCCCCCCACACACCCTGAGCCCCTCATCCCCACCTATACTGGGTTGCGGGCATCAACAATTTTCTTCCCCAGAAAAAAAGTTTGAAAACCACTGCACTAGGCCAGTAACCCTGTACAAAAAGAAATTTTTGAATTGGCATGATTTGTTCTTGACAAATTCACGTTAGCTACTGTTTATCACTATTATTCGCTAAGTACTTACCTTTTTTTTTTTTTTGCTTAATAATTCATTCCAGTACTTTTCAAGGTCTCAAAGATAGGCTGACCGGTTTATAAATCTCTGGGTCCTCTTTATTCCCCTTTTTAAAAGCAGGTACTATGTTTGTCCTTCTCCAACCCTCTGGGACCTCCCCCATTCTCTATTACTTCTTGAAGATAATCAGTAATACCTCCAAGACTGATTCAGCTGTTCCTTAAATATCTCAGGATGAATTTTGTCAGGGCTTGTCGAGTACAATGCATCTAACTATCTAAATATTCTTTAACCTGTTCTCTCCCCCTTGCTGTTAATAATTATGTTAAGCGTCTCATCACAATTAACTCTTTTAGCAAATCAGCATTAAACAGTTTACCCATCTTGGTGGTGCTGTTAGCTCTTTGCCCACCAGGTAGTGGGCCTACACCTTCCTTCAGCCTTCTCTTGCTCCGAACCTATTTTAGAACCTCTTATTGCCTTTTATGTCAACTGCTAGGTGCAACCTAGGTTGTGCCCTGGCAAGAACAGGGTGCTGATACTACAGCAATTTGGGCCCCAAAGCTGTGAAAGCTCAGGGGCCCTGAGTCCCTACAGCACCCAGCCACACTCCAACCCAGCACACAACCCACTCCCCGGGCAGGGGATGCCCCAGCAGCACCTCAAATCCACCAAGCCCCCCCAGCCAGCCCCCAGCTCTCCCACTACCGGGTCAGGGCCGTCAGCTCTGCCTCCCCACCCGCTCTCGCTTCCCCGGCGCTCCGGCTCCCCCTCACCTTTTCCCGGTGAGTGTGCGGGGCTCGGGGAGCCCGCCGGCGGAGCGCCCTGCGGAGCTGGCTCCCCGCGGCCCGGCGCCGCTAGTTGTGGCCGGCACACGGCCCGGCGAGTGGCGCGCTGAGGGCCGGCGGCGGCAGCCGAGGCGCGAGGCCGGCGCGTGCCGAGGGCTGCTGGGCCTCGCGGCCGGCGCTGATTGGCGGCCGCCACGGTTGGCCGCTGAGCTCGCGCGGCGGCGGTTGGGTGTGACGCGCCCCTCGGCCCCAACCCGCCATGGAGGAGCCTCTGCTGGTCGCCCCCATCAACCCCAACAACTTCCCGGCCAAGCTGTGGCGCCTGGTGAACAGCCCGCGGTTCCGCTCCATCCGCTGGGACACCCGCGGCGAGGGGCTGCTCATCGACCAGCCGCTCTTCGAGGCCGAGTTACTGGGCGCCGGGCCGGGCCTTGGGGCGGGGCCGGGGGGCGACGGGGGCGCGGCCGCCTCGGCCGAGCTCTTCAAGACCACCAACTTCACCAGCTTCATCCGGCAGCTCAACCTGTACGGCTTCCGCAAGGTGGTGCTGGGCCCGCCGGGCGGCTCCTCGGCCGCGCCCGGGCCCGGGCCAGCGGGCGGCGGCTCCTCCGGGCCCCTGCACCACTTCCACAGCCCGCACTTCCGCCGCGACCGCCCCGACCTGCTCGTCCACCTCAAGAGACTCACCAGTGCCAACAAGGCCAAGCTCGCGGCCGGCCTGGAGGTGACCAGCCGCCCGCCCAACCGCTTCCAGCGGCTGCTCAGCACCTCGCTGCACGGGGACCCGCTCGTGTCGCCGCCGGGGCCCGGCAAGGCCGAGAAGCCCGGTGAGGCTGGGGGCGGGCAGCACCAGGGGCACGTGCTCGCTGCGGGCGGTGCATGGAGAATGTCAGCTCAGCAACCGGGAATATGGGGAGGGCCAGGTGGGTCACGATATTTACACTGGGGCAGTGCAGGGCCTGATGGTAGCAACATCCGTTTGGCCTCCCTCATCCCAATGGTTGTTTAGACCGCTAGTTAGTTACCTGCATGAAGTTGGGAGAACCTGTGCAAAGAGGGGTGATGGTTTTGAGGGAATAGTGAATTGGGCAATCTGAACAGATTTAGAGTTCTCCAGTGTGTTTCTGTGCTGACAATAAAAATTGTACTTTACCAATTGGTATTTCTGTGTATTCAAACACCTGTCTACAGACTAAAACCCCTATCATATCCATAAGCATGAGTAGCTTTATGCACATGACGGGTTCAGGATTGTTTCTCATGTACATAAAGTTACTTATATACAGGGCCGCTGCAACCATTTAGGCGACGACCGGCACTAGGATTTGGGGGCGCCATTTTCTTCCGCAGCTACAGCGGCGGCAGGATCTTTGGCTGCCCCGGTCGCCGTGGGCATTTAGGCGGAGGGAGCTGGGGCAGGGGAGCACGGGGAGGGCCATCTGCAGCAAGTAAGGGGTGGGGGAGGCACGCAGGGGAACTCCACGCCCCAACTCACCCCTGCCCAGCCTCCTCCCTGAGCACGCCATGGCTGCTTCACTTCTCCCACCTCCCAGGCTTGTGGCGCCAATCAGCTTAGGCGCTGCAAGCCTGGGAGGCGGGAAGAAGTGAAGCAGCAAGGGCGTGCTCGGGGTGCTCATGCTCGTGCGTGGAGCAGGGGTGAGTTGAGGGGTGCCTCAGGGTGGGGTGGGAGCTGCCGCAAAGGGGGACGCCTCAGGGCGGAGGGGTAGCTGCCGGGGGCTCAGGGTGGGGGCGAGGGGAGCGCAAGGTGCCTAGGGAAAGTTTTGAACTCCAAGCGAAGTTTTGACAAGCTCCCCAATTCTTGCTTTTTCCACCCCCCCCCCCCAAAGATGACAGGCAAAGGTGAAAAAAATGGGTGTTTTTGATGTGTAAAGAAGGCTTGAATTTCTTTTGGTTGAAGTTTTTTGTTGTTGTTTTGGGTGGGGTTTTGTGTTTTTTTTTTTTTTTGGTTGGTTGGTTTACAATATCAATTGAAAACTTGTTCATCCTGTGTTTTCTGGAAGACTCAATGGACGACTGGAAAACTATTAGGATTACAATACCTTAGATACCCAGGAAGTAAAACTTGAGAAGGGAAGGAACTCCTAAATCAAACTTCTTGTTTAGTTTTTTGTTTTGTTTAACATAAAAGATCTTTGTTAAAGATTTAAAAGATAGAAGGAACCATTGTAATCATCTAATCTGACCTCCTCTATAATACATCATAGAATTTCACATCATAATTCCTGCATCAAGCCCATGACTTCTGGGCTGAGTGCTCTTATCCTTTCAACTAAGGACTGAGAGAGCTACCACTCCAGATCTCTGGTTCTCCAAGAGCACCTCCAGAAAAAACAGGGAAGACAAAGCTGGATAGTCTTGATTTTTCCCCTCCCTAAGATAATAAATAAGCAAGATAAATACTACTTGAGTTTTCTTTGTACTTCATAAAGAAATAATAAAAGGGCACAGACAATCGCTAAAATCCTCCCATTCTTTTCTATCCTTATTGCTAAAATATTTTTTCCAAGCTGTTTTTTCAGAGGCTTATAATTCTGCAAGTCTGGGTGGATTTTCATAGAGGCAACAAAAAACAACTGTCTTACCTCAAGGTGTTCCCCCACCTGGATAAATTTCAAGTTCCTAAATTAAAGCCTGGGTATGCTAGAAGCTCTAAACAAAAAAACTTGCTTTGCTTGAATTAAGATTCTTAGAACATTTTTGTAAATGACTTAGAGGAGGTTTTGGAACAAATTGATAAACTAAATAGTAATAAGTCACCAGGACCAGATGGTATTCACCCAAGAGTTGTGAAGGAACTCAGATGTGAAACTGCAGAACTACTAGCTGTAGTTTGTAATCAGTTTCTGTACCAAATGACTGGAGGATAGCTAATGTGACACCCGTTTTTAAAAAGAGCTCCAGAGGTGATCCGAGTAATTACAGGCCGGTAAGCCTGACTTCAGTACCAGGCAAACTGGTTGAAAATATAGTAAAGAACAAAATTGTCAGACACATAGCTGAACCTAATTTGTTAGGGAAGAGTCAACATGGTTTTTGTAAAGGGAAATCATGCCTCACCCATCTACTAGAATTCTTTGAGGGGGTCAACAAGCATGTGGACAAGGGGGATTCAGTGGATATAATGTGTTTAGATTTTCAGAAAGCCTTTGACAAGGTCCCTCACCAAAGGCTCTCAAGTAAGGTAAGCTGTCATGGGATAACAGGGAAGGTCCTCTTATGGATTGGTAACTGGTTAAAATATAGGAAACAAAAGGTAGAAATAAAGGGTCAGTTTTCAGAATGGAGAGAGGTAAATATTGGTATTCACCAGGGGTCTGTGCTGGGCCCAGTCCTATTCAATATATTCATAAATGATCTGGAAAAAGGAACAGTGAGGTGGCAAAATTTGCAGATGATACAAAACTACTCAAGATAGTTAAGTCGCAGACAGACTGTGAAGAGCTACAAAAGGATCTCTCAAAAGTAGGTGACTGGGCAACACAATGGCAGATGAATTTCAGTGTTGATAAATGCAAAGTAATGCACATTGGAAAACATAATCCCAACTATACATATAAAATGATGGGGTCTAAATTAGCTGTTACCACTCAAGAAAGGGATCTTGGAGTCATTGTGGATAGTTCTTTGAAAACATCCACTCAATGTGCAGCGGCAGTCAAAAAACCGAACAGAATCTTGGGAATCATTAAGGAAGGGGTAGATAATAAGACCTAAAATATCATATTGCCTCTGTATAAATCTATGGTACACCCACATCTTGAATACTGCATGCAGATGTGGTCGCCCCGTCTCAAAAAAGATATATTGGAATTAGAAAGTCAACAAAAATGATTAGGGATACGGAATGGCTGCCATATGAGGAGAGATTAATAAGACTGGAACTTTTCAGCTTAGAAAAGAGATGACTAAGGGGGGATATGATAGAGGTTTCTAAAATCATGACTGGTGTGGAGAAAGTAAATAAGGAAGTGTTATTTACTCCTCATAACACAAGAACTAGGGGTCACCAAATGAAATTAATAGGCAGCGGTTTAAAACAAACAAAGGAATTTTTTTCACACAACACACAGTCAACCTGTGGAACTCCTTGCCAGAGGATGTTGTGAAGGCCAATACTATAACAGGGTTCAAAAAGGGACTGATAAGTTCATGGAGGATAGGTCCATCAATTAATATTAGCTGGGATGGACAGGGATGGCGTCACTAGCCTCTGTTTGCCAGAAGCTGGGAATGGGTGATGGGATGGATCACTTGTTGATTACCTGTTCTGTTCATTCCCTCTGGGGCACCTGGCATTGGCCACCGTCCGAAGACAGGATAGACCTTTGGTCTGCCCTGTATGGCTGTTCTTATGTAACTGTTTTTGTGGAAACTTTTCTACAAAAAATTCAGCCTGGGGCAGACTCCCATCATTGAAAATTTCCACCTAAATGGTTAAATTTAGCAAAGTTTAAAAAAAAATTAAAACAAGGTTTTGTAGTGGGAAGAGTTGGACAACCGTAGCTGTAGTCGCATTGCTGCCAGCTCTGCCTGTTATAAAATAAACATCTCTTTTGCAGGTCACGTTTAACACCTATTCCCTGTATCACTATCACCACCTCCTATCTACAGTCTATTCCTTAGATTGGTTAGTAGAGGTTGAGTGATTTGCAGCTCTCCCTTTCTACAGTGCTGATTGAGCTTCCTAACCTTACTTCCAGAGAGCAAAAGGCTGGTACCGAGAGTCCTGGGATGTCAGACATGGAAGCAGAGTGTTGTATTCTCTAAAGCCCAGTGTTTAGAGTTTATTATTAACTCTTCCATCTTTGGATTTTTCTCTGTTCTTTCCATCAGAAAGTTTGTGATAAAGCAATTAAGGTAAGATTGTCAAAGCCGACTAGAGGATTTGGACACCCAGTTTCCAATGGCCTCTTTTAGATGGCTTTGAAAATCTCATCCTAGGAATCTTGTACTCCATCTTGTCTGACATATTACTTCATGCTTGTCTGCTATACCATATGGCTTACCAAAATTCAGATTCTAAGTAACTCCGATTTGGTTTGCTGACTTACTGTGCAAAAAACTACTTTCCAAGTAGTGGGGCTGAGAACTGGCTACTGAATGATTTTTTTTTTTAATTTTTTTTTAAACAAGGGATTGAAATGCTGCATTGGCAACATTAAGAGCCAGATATTACTTTATCTTCATATGGTGAAATACAATCTGTGTGTGGATTGAGTGCTATATTTTATGATCCTTTATTTATTTCATAACCATGTAATCCTAGTAAACATTTTCTTTTTAATGCAGGAGCACTGACAATAGGACAGTTTCATCGGTCTTTTCGGCGAGACAGTTTATCTCCTTACTCCTATGTATCTGCTTCATCCCACAACCACAGCACTTTATCATCGAAAGGTTCAGATCGGACTCCAATCCCTCCCAGAACATGGCAGAACTCCCTTGGGATGCTTCCAGGGCAGGTGGAGACTTCCCCAACATTTTCAGACAAAGGGGTTCCATTTCCTGTACTCCAGAGGTTTCCAACAGAGGTCACGTACACTCTCCAACCCAGTGCCACATCTATGCACATACAACAAGGACCTCAGACAATGGCCACTTCTTCCCAGAAATATAGCAACTACACACCTTCAGCACAGTACTCCCAAACCTACTACCCAACAGGTATGGTAAGGGTCTAGCATTTGCTTTTCATCAAGATATTTTAAATCAACAAATTATTTTTCTGCAATGCACTTTAATGTATACATATTAAACAAGACTTAGAATTGAAAGAAGAGTATCAAACCTAAAGGATCTCCTAACAATCACTGATAGGATATTTCATCCTGCTTGAAAATCTGTGCCACCATTTTTGCATTTTCTCAAATTCTTTCCTATTGAGCCATTCATATTGTAATCTCTGTTTACCTCCATATGGAAAGTGACATCTATCTCTCCATCTTTCTTGTAGTACCATAGTTAAGGTTGCATGCATTCCATTCTAAGTTTTATTTTTAACTTCTTTCTTCTTCCCTCTTCTCCCCCCCCCCCCAAAAAAAAAGTATTGCCTCAAAAATTCTATATGTATCTTCAGACCAGAGCAGATGTTTCGTCCAGACAATTTGAAGCAAATTGTCTAAGACCCTTGTTTGAATTATAGGAAAAGAGAAAATTTCATTTTTGTAAATGTTACAAATAGAGGTATTCCATTTTGTTGCGTATGTAACTCAGACTTCTGGGTTTTAAGAATTCCAATTTCTTGTGCTTTCATAGCCTTTTAGTTAATTGGGGTGCAAAATGCCCAAGCTACTGATCCCTGGTTCAGTCTCTTAGGTGGCTGCTTAAGGAATTGTTTCAGATATTTGAAATTGGTGAGGCACTCAGAGAGAGATACTGATCTGGGCTTTAATAAAAAATCTTCCTAAGTATAATCACAACACAGTTAAGGCATCCAAAGTATAAAAGAATGACCGCATTATGCATACTCACAAAACTAATATGGAACACCTGTGTCAAGTAGAGGATTCCCAGGGTTGGGGAAGTGGTCCCAGGTTCCAGACACGCACCTCTAAGCAAACATCAGACCTCCCTCTTAGGGGAGGTCAGAGTTAATCCCTGGATCAAGCACCACAGTAACAACAGAAAAACACTTTTATTTAACCGAGGCAAAGCCAGAAGTAGACTGAGGTCTGGATTTCTAACAGGAGTTATGCAGACTTCCTTGCCCTCTTACAGCATGTAGCATTTAACCCGTGCCCCCACACTTGGCTAGACTCTCTGCCCCATGCCAATGCAACCCTCTCTTTCTCCTCCCCACTCAGGTCACTCCAACCTGTCTGTGCACTCTCGTGCTTGTATACATTGTTCAGCTCAGAGTGGTATATACAGACTTGCTGTATAGTCCCAGCCGAATTTTCAGCTCCAGGCTGTGCATCTATAAGAGTTGCAAGCACCAGTGCAGCAGCTGGCTCTCAAGCAGCTCCTCATTCACACACTGCACCCTGGTGTCTCTCTGCCCCAGCTCAGTGCTGCTGCTTCTCAGCTCTTTTTTTGTTCTCTCTCTATATCTTCCTGGGCTTGTTTCCTGTCCCGTCCCATCTGTTCATTGGCTCAGACCATCCCAGAAGGTCCACAGTTAATTCTGCATCCTTGTTTTGGAGTGGCACTCTCCTACCAATCAGGTTTGTGAAGAGTAGCGGGGAGAGAGGGAAAGGGGCTCTCTACTCAGTCCCATGTCTGCGACGAGGAAAGGAAGAAGGAGCCAATCTTCCCTGGGGTTAGTATTAAGCTTTCCACAGTGCAACCTTCCCAACTAAGTTGGGAATACACCTTTCCCTTACACCCTCGTGTGTCTGGGACCATAATTTATTAAGTGTCAGCCCTCTGCCCATGTTTGCTATTCCAGGGACTGATTTTAAGGTTTTTGCCTCTTGTATGGCCAATTTGCATCAATGCATTTAACAATGGTTTCAACATGTCAATGTAATTTCAGGTGTACTCGGAAAGTACATAAAATATGCTATTTTAAGCCCAGACTATTGTTGTTGTGTCTTATGTGTTTATAACATGATACATATTGCTAAATCTTACGACCTTTGTGTCAACCACTCATGCTAACTATTCAGGCCTTCTGTTAAATGCCTCAAGTGTATTTCTAAGCCTGTTTTAAGACAGTCCTTTACTTTGTGTACTCCTAATTGCTTAAAGGCTATAATGATTATTCATTACTGATTTCTTAAGCATCTTAACTTTTCCTAAAGGTATAGTCCATTGCCCACATGTGATTGACTTCTCAGGGGACACACATCAGACATAGACCCAAAGCAATAGATTCTGGATAGCCTAAATACATAGAATAAGCATTATTATTAAGATAATAGAAGTGAATCTTGTATATTTTAAATCCCTTAAGGAGGTAATACTAGATTTCGGGAAGTGAGCTGGCAGTGCCAATATTGAAATGTTTTTGTTAGGGTAGGATGTAGAACTCTTTACATTGAACAGAGGTTCTAGAAATTTGATAACTTTTCTGTTTGGATTCTTTCCAGCTGTGTTACAGTGCTGCTCACCTACGGCTCACCTAGATCCTCTTAGTGGCTGTGGCAGTCCTACAGCCTCAACCTACGCACACTGCAGCTATTTCCAGGTGAGTGCACTAAGTTGAAACAAGAGGAAGTCATGTGACCTAACTTCCCTCTAAGCCATGCGGCTGCGCAGCAGGCTATCAAGTGCCGTGCCCCTTCCCTAGCCCGGCCGGAGCTGCCGCAGCCATGGAGAGGCGCCTCTCCCTCAGCTTGGCCCAGCCCAGCGCAGATGGAGCTGTTGCAGCTATTGAGGGGTGCTCCTCACCCGGCCCCAAGCTGCTGTGGTGACAGAGGGCTGGGGCACCCCAGAGAGAGGGCACCCCCAGCCAGAGCCTTCACCCCCTCACCCCAACCCTCTGCCCCAGCCCTGAGCCCCATCCTGCACCCTGAACTCCTCATCTCCAGGCCCACCCCAGAGCCCTCACCGCCCCTATACCCCCTACCCTCTGTGTTAGCCCTGAGCCCCCTCCTGCACCCTGGCCCCATCATCCCCGTCCACACCCCAGAGTCCACACCCCCAGCCAGAGCCCTCATCCCCTGCACCTCTGCCCTCAGCCCCCTCCCACACTCCAAACCCCTTGGCCCCACCGCCACCACACATCACCTCCATATTGGTGCACATAACAAAATTCATTCCACACATGGACATAAAAAAATTATAGGGAACATTGCATGTGACCACGGAGTACAGTACTATGAACTCTTGGGGAAGGGGATATAGAATTGAAAGAGGATGACTTTGAGAATACATAAGATTAACTTGACTGTAAAAATACCTGCAAGGATAGCTGTATATAAATGTGTGTTTTTTGTAACTCTCTGAATAGTCCTCGGGTAAACACCATGTCAGGGGTTCCACTCTGTGGAGCTACTTGCTCTGAAGCAACCACAATATAAAAGAAAACATAGCTGACTTCTCCAAAGTTTCTATTTGTCTTTGTTAGTGAACCTCAATATTTCAGATTTCAATATTAATGTTGATAAATCTGGAGTATTAGCAGTCCTCCAGGGATTTCCTAGGTTGGACAATGAGTTTTTCATAACACTGTGAAATCTCTTTAGTCTGCATACCAAGTGGGTTTCTGATTTGCATTTCTGCAACTTTATCTCATGCTTAGCAAAATCAAAGATGACTTATCAAGTTCCTTTCTTCCCCAAATTAAAATGTCAATATTACCTAAAATACTATATTTACTGAAAATGCCCCATCTGATTCTAACAAAGAGGGAAGTATCTGACTTGGAGGGCCTGTGCTTATTGGATATCAAAAGGTCTAAAATGGAAGGAGACCTTGTACTTTTTCGTATGAGACTAGCGAAGTGAGTTGTATATGCCTCTGTGTTCTGAAAAGGGGTTGGCTTCTCCAAATCTGATTATCTGGTTGTCTTTTTTGCCATATACACAAATCCCCATATATATCAATTCTAATCCTCTAGTCAAGGGCCTTTACATGGTCTTCATGGGTGGTGTGAATGCAGCCCCCCTCGCCCCCCTCCCAAGTGCCGGGCGAGCGGCGTGGCCACAGCCCCGGAGCACTGGGAGGGCGGGCGATGTGGCCCCAGCTCCAAAGCCACGCCGAACAGAAGGGGGGGGGGTGGCTAGGGGTGGAGCATGGGCGGAGTTACACTTGGCTGTTTGGAGAGGCACAGCCTCCCCCAGCCTATGATACCCGCCACCGCCACCCATGATGGTCTTACAGAAATTTATGTAAATTTAAGGCCAAGTTGTGGTCTGATTAATGTAGTGGTGGAGGAGTATAAAGAGACACTGATTAATCACATCATGGGTAGCAATACAGAAGTAGGCCTGGTCTACACTGTGAGGTTAGGTCAAATTTAGCTGCGTTAGCTAACCAACCCCGTTCTACCGACCTAAAGATCTCTTAAAGTCGACTGCTGTACTCCTCCCTGACGACGGGAGTAGCGCTAAAATCGACCTTTCTGGGTTGAATTTGGGGTAGTGGAGACACAGCGCTGTGCAATTTGATAGTATTGGCCTCTGGGAGCTATCCCAGAGTGCTCCAATATGACCGCTCTGGACAGCACTTTCAACTCTGATGCACTAGCCAGGTCCATAGGAAAAGCACCGGGAACTTTTGAATTTCATTTCCTGTTTGGTCAGCGTGGCGAGCTCAGCTGAACAGGTGACCACGCAGTCCCAGAATCGCAAACGAGCTCCAGCATGGAGCGAATGGGAGACACTGGATCTGATTGCTGTATGGGGAGAAGAATCTGTGCAGGCAGAACTCTGATCCAGCAGAAGAAATGCTGATATTTGTGCCAAAATTACACAGGGTATGGTGGAGAGAGGCTACACCAGGGATTCACAGCAGTGCCGCGTGAAAATTAAGGAGCTCAGGCAAGCCTACCAAAAGACAAAGGAGGCAAACAGTCACTCTGGGTCAGAGCCCCAGACATGGCAATTCTGTGATCAGCTGCATGGCATTCTAGGGGAGGACCCTACCAGTACCAACACTCTCATAGACTCAGACTTTAAGGTCAGAAGGGACCATTATGATCGTCTAGTCTGACCTGCACAATGCAGGCCACAGAATCTCACCCACCCACTCCTGTAACAAACCCCTAACCTATGTCTGAGTTATTGAAGTCCTCAAATTGTGGTTTGAAGACCTCAAGCTGCAGAGAATCCTCCAGCAAGTGACCCGTGCCCCAGGCTGCAAGAGGAAGGTGAAAAACCACCAGGGCCTCTGCCAATCTGCCCTGGAGGAAAATTCCTTTCCGACCCCAAATATGGCCATCAGCTAAACCCTGAGCATGTGGGCAAGACTCACCAGCCAGCACCCAGGAAAGAATTCTCTATAGTAACTCAGATCCCACCCCATCTAACATCCCATCACAGACCACTGGGCATACTTACCTGCTGATAATCAAAGATCAATTGCCAAATTAATTGCCAAAATTAGGCTATCCCATCATAGCATCCCCTCCATAAACTTATCAAGCTTAGTCTTGAAGCCAGATATGTCTTTTGCCCTCACTACTCCCCTGCTGTTCCAGAACTTCACTTCTCTAATGGTTAGAAACTTTCATCTAATTTCAAGTCTAAACTTCCTAGTGTCCAGTTTATATCCATTTGTTCTTGTGTCCACATTGGTACTAAGCTTAAATAATTCCTCTCCCTCCCTAATATCTCCCTCTGATATATTTATAAAGAACAATCATATCCCCCCTCAACCTTCTTTTGGTTAGGCTAAACAAGCCAAGCTCTTTCAGTCTTCTTTCATAAGATAGGTTTTCCATTCCTCGGATCATCCTAGTAGCCCGTCTCTGTACCTGTTCCAGTTTGAATTCATCCTTCTTAAACATGGGAGACCAGAACTGCCCACAGTATTCCAGATGAGGTCTCACCAGTGCCTTGTATAACGGTACTAACACCTCCTTATCTTTGCTGGAAATACCTTGCCAGATGCATCCTAAAATCGCATTAGCTTTTTTAACAGCCATATCACATTGGCGGCACATAGTCATCCTGTGATCAACCAATACTCCGAGGTCCTTCTCCGCCTCTGTTACTTCCAACTGATATGTCCCCAGTTTACAAGGTCATCCAGATCTTCCTGTATGATATCCCGGTCCTTCTCTGTATTGGCAATACCTCCCAGCTTTGTGTCATCCGCAAACTTTATTAGCACATTCCCACTTTTTGTGCCAAGGTCAGTAATAAAAAGGTTAAATAAGATTGGTCCCAAAATTGATCCCTGAGGAACTCCACTAGTAACCTCCTGACAGTTCACCTTTCAGTACGACCCGTTGTAGTCGTGTAGTGGATAACCAGTTCCTTATCCACCTTTTCAATTTTCATATTGATCCCCATCTTTTCCAATTTAACTAATAATTCCCCATGTGGAACCGTATCAAATGCCTTACTGAAATCGAGGTAAATTAGATCCACTGCGTTTCCTCTGTCTAAAAAATCTGTTACCTTCTCAAAGAAGGAGATCAGGTTGGTTTGGCACAATCTACCTTTTGTAAAACCATGTTGTATTTTTGTCCCAGTTACCATTGACCTCAATGTCCTTAACTACTTTCTCCTTCAAAATTTTTTCCAAGACCTTACATACTACACATGTCAAACTAACAGGCTTTTAGTTACTCATATCACTCTTTTTCCCTTTCTTAAAAATAGGAACTATGTTAGCAATTCTCCAGTCGTGCGGTACAACCCCTGAGTTTACTGATTCATTAAAAATTCTTGCTAATGGGCTTGCAATTTCATGTGCCAGTTCCTTTAATATTCTTGGATGAAGATTATTTGGGCCCTCCGATTTTGTCTCCGTGGACACCTGCAAGGTGGCAGCCTCAGGCAACACGGATGAGGATTTTGTGCATGAGGAGAAGGAGAATGCGCAGCAGGCAAGCAGAGAATTCGTTCTCCTGGCAGCCAGTACCTTTTCCTCACCCTGGAGCCAATACCCTGCCAGTGCCTGTTGTTCCCGGACCCTGATGGCGGAGAAGGCACCTCTGGTGAGTGCACATTTGTAATGACACTACAGGGGTTAAAAGCAATTGTGTTTAATGTTTGATTTGCCCTAAACAATTGGGAGGCATTCGCAGCCAGTACAGGAAAAGTCTGAATGGAAAAGTCTGTTGACGTGTCTGAGGATGGAGTGGGAATCCTCCAGGGGCATCTCCATGAAGCTCTCCTGGAGGTACTCTGAAAGCCTTTGCAGAAGGTTTCTGGGGAGATCTCCTCCATGGTACCACGCCAAGCCAGTAGCAAGTGGTCTGGAATCATTGCAGCACAAAGCATGGCAGCGAATGGTCCTGGGTTTTGGTTGCATTCATGCAACATTCAGTCGTTTATCTTTCTGTGACAGCCTCAGGAGAGTGATATCATTCATGGTCACCTGGTTGAAATAGGGGAAGTTTTTTGTAAGGGGACAGTAATCCCCTCTGTTTGGTGATCCCTGACACATTAGATCCCAGGCATGCTGGGCTGCTTGCGCTTGGCTAAAAGGGATCATCCTGGAGAATAACTACACTGGGGGGGAGGGGTGTGCTGCACATCCACCCCAAAACCAGAGCCCCACCTTTTAAGCGGCAACCACAGCCCCTCCTTTTAAATGGCAAACACAACTGACATTGGCTGCTATGGGAAAGGAGGGTTCTGCAGTTTGAAATCATTCTCACATGTTATAAACGCGGAAGAAGCAGACCCCACGTACCCTTTTGCTTACCATGGCTGCTTGCAAACTGAATTCTGTTGCCCAGCTGTGTGTGATGTCACCATACCAGCAGGCGCTCAATATAAAAGGCAAAATGCGACCTTGTACCTAAAACACATGTGCTGTCTGCTGTGAATTGCTTGCTTCACTGTGAAAGTCTCCCTTTTGTTCTCAGAAATGTATCTTCTGTAAAGTCTGCTCTCCCTTTTTTTCCCCCCTGCAGCTGCAAATGTTTCTGTGCTCTCTGAAGGTGAAAAAAACGCACTCGTGATGACATGTTTTCAGAGCTCATGCAATCCTCCCGCACTGATAGGGCACAGCTGAATGTATGGAGGCATTCGGTGGCAGAGGCCAGGAAAGCAAACAATGAGCGTGATTGTAACACACAGGAGGAGATGCTGAGTCTAATGGGAGAGCAAACGGACATGATGAGGCATCTGGAGGAGTTGCAGGAAAGGCAACTAGACTACAGACCCTCGCTGCAGCCATTGTGTAACCGCCTGCCCTCCTCACCCAGACGCCCAAGAACCGGGGGGGAGGCGCTCCGGGCATCCTCCCACTCAACTCCAGGGGATGGCCCAAGCAACAGAAGGCTGTCATTCAAACAGCTTTGATTTGTAGTGTGGCTACAATAAGCAATGTGGCCCTGTCCTTCCCTCCTCCCCAACCCCACCCCGTTATGAAACTCTTTGTACACCCGGGCTTCCTTTTACTAGTCAGCATTGCCAGTGATCTCAGCTTTTTTTGAATGAATGGAGTCAGAACAACAGGGACTTTATTTCCTGTGCCAGCTATGGTCAAATGGGGGAAAACCTATAATGGCAACAGGCCGTAAAAGAGACCCAGTTTGGGAATATTGTAATGAAGTTCATCTAACTGTGGGTAAGACAGGCATGCATGCAAAATGCAAACAGTGCAACAAAGAAATGCAAGGTCTGGTAGCCTGAATGAAACAACATCATGAGAAGTGTTCCTTCTCAGGAGGAAGCTGTGTTGAAGATGATGAAAGGAACATGTCGGCACATGCAGAATCTTCAGGTTGGTAAACTTTTTTTTTTTTTTTTATTTCATACTTCTTTCTTAAGACTGCCTGTCTTCCTTCTGGACTATTCTTGAATTCTCATGTTTGAGCAAAAAATATAGTTGTTACTCTATGATACTATCATTTTAGATGCAGCTGTGATAAAAAAATTAATAGCTGAAATAGGCAGATCTTCCTTTTACAGTTTCACCTTTAAAGTAGTACTGAGTATCAATGAATGCAATGAGTAATACTAAATGAGCAGTATGGTAATAATAATTGAATAACTGCATTGATTTATTTTGTTTAGGAGAATCCATCCTCAACATACAGGATTCTGAAGACTATCCACCTTCAAGATCACCATCATTTTCTATAGTTTCAGAGTTATCTGCCAATGATAGTGTTTGTCACATCATGTATGTCACATAGCCACAGTATATCACCTGTAGCAAAAAGGAAAAAAAAATCTCCGTCATCCAGAAACAACCATAGATAAGTTTTTGTGCTAAGAACCAGCAGATTACAAAAAGAGGTAATTGATGAAAAAATTTGCCTGGTTTGGTTACGCAACAAACTCTCCTTTCTGTATGATTGAGAACCCACACTTCATTAACATGGTTCAGTCATTAAGACCAGGATACAGTCTGCCCAACAGAGCAGATATCACAGGCAAATTGCTGGATAAAGTGTATGAAAGAGAAATTGAGCAGTGTGCAAAAGGTCTACAGGGTAAAATTGTTAACCTGACTCTTGATGGGTGGAGCAATGTCCACAGTGATCCTGTTGTATGTGCTTGTGTGACAACAGACAAAGGGAATGTCTTCCTTACAGAAACAACTGATGCATCAGAAAATGCACACACAACAGAATACTTACAAGAAGTAGCAGTAAAAGCTATAACAAACTGAAAAAAATCAAATGTCTAATATGCAGCTTGGTCACAGACAATGCTGCAAATGTATCCAAGATAAGAAGAAATTTAGAAGAGTCCCAAGCTAATAACATACAGTTTCAGTACTCATTTGAGGCACCTCCTAGCCAAAGACTTCAGTGTTCCAGAAATAAAGGCCAATGTTGTTGAAATTGCAAAATACAACCATTTTGCAGCAGCTGCTCTGAAAAAAGTGGGAGGAACCAAGCTAACTCTCCCACAAGACGTGCAATGGAACTCAGTAGCTGTTTTATTGCTGATGCTGTTGAAATTTGGAAGGAATTGAGTGAGAACTTGAAAAGAGAAATATGCAATGACAGAGTTAAATTACAAGCATTAAAAATGAATGGGACAAGCACTGTCTCCAGGTCATTTTCCTGCAAATATTTTCAATATTCAGTACCAGGGTCAAACCTTAATTGCTGAAGAAGAGGAGTTGGCTATGACATGGACATCCAGCAATCATCCCTCGATAATGCCAACCATAATAAACTTCAGAGCTAAGGGTGAACCATTCAAGAAATATATGTTTGCTGCTAATGTTTTAAAGCAAGCTCTTGGATTCAGAGACTATTGAAGTGATAATCTCACTTTTAACAGCAGCAGTTTCTTCTGCCAGTGTAGAAAGAATATTTTCTTCCTTTGGACTAATTCATTAAAAAATTGAGAAATCATTTGGGACCTGAAAAAGCAGGAAAGTTTGTTTTTCTTTTCCAGTTTATGAACAAACGGGAAAATGAAGGTGAAGACAACTGAGTTAGCTGCAGAAGCCAATATTTTAAGTTTCTCATGTTGACCTAATCAATTTAATTTTTGTTTTTTAAAAAAGACTATTTCATTTAACTATTTTAGTTAAAAACAATTTTAACAAAAACATTTAAAAAAACTTGAATGTTTAACTAAATTCAAAAATTCATATGCTTGTTTTGTTAAAATATTATGTTTCCTGTTGAAGAAAAAAATCCAGAATCCCTAACTTTGTTGTTTTAGTTAAATAAAACATTTTAAATGTCTGTCTGGTGGTGATCTCCTCCTAATACAGCATGGCAAGAAAATCCTCCAAATATTAATGATTAACCTGTTGAATTGGAGATAACTCACCTCCCAATGACTTCATAAATATCTGCTTCAGTTACCTTTGGTAAATGAAATAACCAAACAATCATTCATTTTCTGATATAGCTATAAAACTAATTTGAAAAGTTTTTTTTCAAAATAAATCACTTTAAAAATGTATAGTGTGTACCTTCTAAAAATGAAACCTACATCTATCTCTGAGCTGGTGAGACTGCTGGTAGAGAACTGTGTCCAGTTTTCAGAGGGGTAGCCGTGTTAGTCTGGATCTATAAAAGCAGCAAAGAGTCCTGTGGCACCTTAGAGACTAACAGACGTTTTGGAGCATGAGCTTTCGTGGGCGAATACCCACTTTGTCGGATGCATGTAGTGGAAATTTCCAGGGGCAGGTATATATATGCAAGCAAGGTATATATACCTTGCATATATATACCTTGCTTGCATATATATACCTGCCCCTGGAAATTTCCACTACATGCATCCGACGAAGTGGGTATTCACCCACGAAAGCTCATGCTCCAAAACGTCTGTTAGTCTCTAAGGTGCCACAGGACTCTTTGCTGTGTCCAGTTTTGTTGTCCACAATTCAAGAAGAATGTTGATTGATTGGTGATGGTTCAAATAAGAGCCAAAGAATGGTTAAAGGATTAGAAAACATGGCTTATTATAGTGAAAGAGTCAAGGAGCTCAACCTATTTAGCTTAATAAGGAGAGGGTGAAGGGATGAGTTGATTAGTCTATAAGTACCTACATGGGGAGCAAATATTTGATAATGGGCTCTTCACTCTAGCAAAGAAAGATATAACATGATCTAATGTCTTGAAGCTAGACCTATTCAGATTGGATATAAAGTGTAAATTTTTATCAGCAAAAGTAATTATGCATTGGAACAACTTTCCAAGGGTCATGGTGGTTTCTCCATCACTGACAATTTTTAAATCAAAGATTGGATGTTATTCTAAATAATGATTGGAGATGCACCTATCTCCTAGAACTGGAAGGGCCCTTGAAAGGTCATTGAGTCCAGCCCCCTGCCTTCACTAGCAGGACCAAGTACTGATTTCTGCCCCAGATCCCCAAGTGGCCCTGTTAAGGATTGAACTCACAACCCTGGGTTTAAGCAGGCCAATGCTCAAACCACTGAGCTATCCCTCCCCCCTTAAAAAGCCAAGCTGTGCTCTAGGAATTATTTTGAGGAAGCTCTGTTGTCCCTTCTGGCCTTGGAACTGATGAATCTAAGAAACTTTAAATATATCTAATATTGCAGTCACATTTTTCTGATTACAGTCCACTGCATTTTGTTTTCCCAGAATCCTCCAATGCAGTCATCATACCCAGTTGAATTTTTGCCATCTAACTGGCCATGCAATACATCTGATGAAAACAAGAAGACAGAAGTAAACCTAGAGGCTGTCTTTCAGATTGTAGATGAGATGCATTCATCCCCCAAGCTAGAGATGGTGAAGGTGGAACCTGTGGAGAACCAGTGTCCAACCCCGCAGCCTAATGCAGGCCAGCAATTGATAGTTAATCCTGGGACTAATGATGCACCTTCCTCGAGTCATGCCAGCCAGCTGGAGCCTCTTACACCTGTAGGTTCTGATATTACATTTATGGTGGGAACAGATCAAGCAATAGCCTGTTCTCTGCCACAGTCTTCTGAATTTATTTATACTATCCAAACCACCGAGCCTGTAGAGAATACTGCTGCACAAATAGTGCGAGAACCTGCAGCCACACAGGAAGAACATGCAAAACTGAAAGAACAGATGAGCCATGCTTCAGCTCAGTCTTCAGTGATGTTTCTTCAGGAGGGACTGCCATTCAGTCCACAGCAGGTATGGGGTAAAGGAACACTGCAATATGTGTTCCTGTACTACAGGATATTCTGCCGTGATAACTACACTATACCACAGTGAGGGCCTGGTACTACAAACTTCTTGTGAGTAGTCCCATTGAAGTAACTTACATAAAACTGTAAGAAACTAAAGGGTTGGCTGGATTGGACTTCTAGGGCCAGATTCCCAGCTAATGTAAATCCACATCACTCCAGTGTGATCTGACCTGTAGTATTTACTATGTCTTATGTCACTTAGGTTTACACTACGGAGTTAAGTCGACCTAAGTTAGGCAACTCCAGCTACATGAATAACGTAGCTGGAGTCGCCGTACCTTAGGTCAACTTATTGTGTTGTCTACACGATGCTGGGTCGATGGGAGAGTTTCTCCCGTCGACTCCCCCCTGCACCCCCCTCCAAACGACAAAAGTTTTACTGATGAAAAGCGCTAGTGTGAACAGCACTTTGTCAGCAGGAGTACTCCTGCCAACAAAGCCGCTGCTGCTCGTGGTGGGGGGTGGTGGTGGACGTTTTTTGTCGGCAGGAGAGCTTTCTCCTGCCGACAAACAGCAGCTATACTGCACGTCTTTTAGCGGCATGGCTGTGGCAGCACAGCCGTGTCACTAAAAGGAAGGGCCTATACACAAACCCAGTGCTGGGTTTACAGTGGCTCCATGGAGCCGGGCCCATGCTCAGAAGGACCCCCGGTCTGCTCCGCTTGCACTGTGCCCTGAGACCAGTGATGAGCTGCCAAATTTTTAACAACCGGTTCCCTCCTCCCTCCAAAATTTTAACAACGGGTTCCCTCCTTTCCCCCTCGCCCCATCCAACCCCTCATGTTCCTTGACACACACACCGAGACCCCTGACCCATCCCCCCCTTCCCTGTCCCCTGACTGCCCCTTGCCGCCACCCACCCCCTCCACTCAGTCTCAAGGGCCCCCCACAACCCCGCCCCCCTACAACTACCCCTTCTCACTGTCCCTGAGTGCCCCCACCACCACATACAACCCTGCTCTTTCCTGCTTGCTCCCCGGGACCCTTGCCGCCATTCAATCCCCCTGTTCCCTGCCCTCTGCCTGCCCTGGCCCCTATCCACCCCCACAACCCACCCCTCCCTGCCCCCTTACCACACTGCCTGGGGACCGGGTCCACTCTGCCAGGACCACGACCGGCGCGGCCCAACTCCCGAGCCCGGCTGGACCAGAGCAGGCACCGCCGGCGGCAGCCGCCAGCCCGACTCCCGGGCCGGCACCGGGGCCCAGCCGCTCGGCGGTAGCCGCTCGGCCCGACTCCCCGGGCTGGCGCTGGGCTGGAGGGAGCTGCGGTCTGGGACCGGGAGCTGCTGAGCCAGCCGCACCTCCCCTCCCCCTCCGCGCCCCAGCTTACCTGCCTCCATGCTGCTTGTTCAGGCTTCCCGCGAACATCTGATTCGCGGGAAGCAGGGGAGGGGGAGGAGAAGGGGGCGGAGCAGGAGAGGAGCGGGAAGTGAGTTTGGGCCGGAACTTTTGTTAAATTTAGCAGCCCTTAACAACTGGTTCTAAAATGGCTGCTAAATTTAACAACGGGTTCGCGTGAACCCGTGCGAACCGGCTGCAGCTCACCCCTGCCTGAGACCCTGCTGGCTTCCCCTGCCCACCACTTGCTTCTCTTGGCCTGTCCCCCACGTGGCCGAGGGCTCCTCTCCGCCCCCTGCTCCTCTCAGCCTCCTGGCTGGACCCCAGTGCACTTCCAGTTCCAGGCACTTTCTGCTTCCCACCACCTGAGTGGCTCTGCCTGTCTCCCTGGAGCTGAGCTGCCTGGGTCTGGTACAGAACCCTGGCCAGTCTCAGCCAGGTGGAGGGGGAGACAGTGTGGAGGGCTTGGCTGGGCCCCTCCAGGCAAGTGCGTCTTGAGGGACCCCGGCCGGGGCAGGCCCTGGCCTGGCTGATTGCGTTGCTCCCAAGGGGCCAGAGCGATTCCTGGCCCTGGGACTGGCTCTGGCTACACTGCCAGCTCAGCCTGGCAGACACAGTTGCCTCCCAGCAGGCCGGTGAGTGTGGCCAGGAGGCAGGGTGTGGGGGAGTGGGCCTCTTGGAGGATTGAGGGAGGGGATGGGCTGTGAGGGAGTGGGGAAGGTGTGTGTTGGGGCACTAGGGAGTGTGGGTTCTGGGGGGAGGGTTTGGCAATCGTGGTGGGGCTGTGGGCAGGGGTGGTGTTGTGCAGGGCACTGCATTTGTGGGTGGGGTTTGGGGGGCACTGGGCATAGTGGGCCTGGGAGGGCTCTGGCTATATGGAGTCGGGGGGTGTTGGGTGGGGGGGCTCTGTGGCCCACTCCCGAGGGGAAGGGGCAGGCTGGCAGCACAGGGCCGGGCAGGCCACTGTGTGTCTGGCAACTGCTGGTTTGTAAATAGTGTCCTTGCATTGGGTGGAGCAGGGCCTCCCCTGTCATGCCCCATTGCCCCTGGCTGGCCCCTCGCTCTGGGGACTGACCTCCCTGCACCATGCTCCATTATCTCCATGGGGGCCCACAAATATGTTTGGTGCCGGGCCCACAAAAGGTTAATCCAGCCCTGCACAAAGCCTTAGTGTTGTTGCAAAAGACAGAGCAATTAATTGGAGAGATGGTTAGTATTCTTAATTTATGCACACTATTTAATTCAATTTTTTTGTTTAATTGAGGAAAGATTTCTCTGAACCTTGTGTATTATAATATCCCATACTTGATTTGATTGTTCTTTCTAGACATACAAAGTAAAAAAGATGAGCAGGACAGGATGTGCAGGGGACATGTATCCTGTATTAATGAGAGCACGGGTCTATGGCTACCACGTTATTTCCGCATAGAAGTGAGGCCTCAAATGTGAGATATAGGGTTAAACACCAGTTTATCATGGCATTGTGACTAAATCCAGGTCTTCCCAGACATACCCACTCTGTCTACTTCCATCTTTTACACATTACACTGGAGAGAAAGGGATGAGTGCTTAGGGAGCTAACAGTCAAAGCAAAGATTCATACCTAGCATTTAACCATAGCTGGTCAAAAGCTTTAATCTAAACTGTTTTTGATGGGAAATTGGGTTTTTGATTAAATGGATTTTTTGTGTGTAAAATAAATAAATAAATAAATCTGTTTACTTTCCATGGAAAACTTAGGTTATTTCACAAAAAAACGGAAACATTTTGATACAGCTATCTTATTGTGCTATCTCATGGAAGTCCCCATTCTCCTCTATGGGCTGAGCTTCCCAGCTCAGCTACA
Organism: Mauremys reevesii; assembly: GCF_016161935.1. Classification (NCBI taxonomy): domain Eukaryota; kingdom Metazoa; phylum Chordata; order Testudines; family Geoemydidae; genus Mauremys; species Mauremys reevesii. Next base: position 3,204,925 of record NC_052642.1, on the reverse strand, counting down.
TCTCCCATGATGCACCATGACTAGACTCCCCTGGTGCAGCTGCCTCCCTTCACCAGGAGAGGAAAGGTGTATCATGTGGGATGTCCGACCAGGGAGCCCAGCCCTTGGAGGAGAATGGGAGCACAGCAGCACTTCCAAATCAAAATATTTTGGATTTCAGATTTTCCCCCAGAATCTTACTTTCCATGGAAAAGTTTGCTCAAACAATTGTCTTTAAAAGTTTATGCAAAATTTTTAGCAGGGGGAAAAGCCTATATCTGACTAGTTCTACATTTAATTACTTGGACCATGCATCTGCTTCTATTTATGCTTGCACTGCAGAGCAACATCTATTCACATTTTTGCAGCATTTATAGAATCACAGAATATCAGGGTTAGAAGAGACCTCAGGAGGTTATCTAGTCCAACCCCCTGCTCAAAGCAGGACCAACCCCAACTAAATCATCCCAGCCAGGGCTTTGGCAAGCCGGGCCTTAAAAACCTCTAAGGATGGAGATTCCACCACCTCCCTAGGTAACCCATTCCAGTGCCTCACCACCCTCCTCGTGAAATAGTTTTTCCTAATATCCAACCTAAACCTCCCCCACTGCAACTTGAGACCATTACTCCTTGTTCTGTCATCTGCCACCACTGAGAACAGTCTAGTTCCATCTGCTTAGCCAGTCAGTCCCCAGCCTGTAGTGGTGCATGGGATTCTTTTATCCTACGTGTAGGACTCTGCACTTGACCTCATCAGATTTCTTTTGGCCCAATCCTCCAATTTGTCTAGGTTACTCTGGAGCCTATAGGTTCAAGGCCATTTTAGCATTACATTAAGTGTTATAATTGTTGTTAAAGAAACAACCCCTCTAGTTTTGGTAATTATTAACCTTCAGAAAAACTTGTTTTCAAGCTGAAATTTTTCATGAGTGTTCTCAACACAAAGGTACCTAAATATCAACAAACAGTTTTGGCCAAACATCCTGTCCCCTTATTGCATATGCTCTCATCCCAGTTTATTTTAATGTGTTAATAGATGGGACAAGTTCTGGCACTTTGAGACTGCAGCTGACAACTATCTTGCTAAATGGTAACATAATTTGATATATGAGTATATGCTGATACAGTGAAAAAAATCTGAAAACTAGTTTTTATTTCATAATATTTACTTAAACAGAATAATGTTACTGTGTGAAATATCACTGATTAAATATTAGACTTAGAGACATTTTTAGGAATGCACATAGAATTGTGGCAGTTGTGCATGTAAGTGGCTACTTAGATGCCTTACTAGTCATTGGAGTATGCAGTTACACCTTTTTAGCACTAGTCTCAAAATCTCACCAGGAAAATATTTTTTTTTGTTAAATATTATATTAGGATGGGGGTCAAATTGCTGAAGTCATAAGTGATATTACAAATCAGCAAGATGCTCAGAAATGCCAATTTTTAAAAGAGAGAGCTTTTATTTTTACATTTATTTTACACAGTTTATACCTTACGAAAATTCAAACCAGTTTTCTTTTATGGCATCTAAGTTCCAAGTAGTGTTTTCTGTTTGGGGAATGTCCCTTGAAGTGGACATTCCATGAGAGAAAGAGATATTTATCTGCATTAAATCCCCTAAAGTGATTACAGAAAGTATTGAGTGGGTTTTGATTTTTTTTAAAAGGTGGATCCCAGTATTAAGTGTCAAACCAGTCCATCGGAGACAGTTGTGTCTTCGGAGCAGGTAGGATTCCTTATTTCAGATGTGGAACCTGTGAGCAGATCTGTCAAAGACACAGCTTCATCCATACAAACCAGGTGCAGAGAGAGAAGAAGCAGTTCACAGAAGGGCAAGTCTCCTGGTAAGAATTGGGCCCATAGCTTTTCCAGCGTTTACTGTGCCTGGTGACTAAGGAGCCATGTAGTCAAGACCGAGAGAATGATGAACAGTCTAAGGCTTGGTCTACACTTGAATGTTATACCAGTATACCTATTTTGGTTAGTTGTATACTGTTTTTTTTACTGAAATAATTATACCAGTACAACCACTGAAGTTGCCACAGTATGAAGGTGCCTTATACCAGTATAGCTTATTTTTCTTTCCATACAGGAATAAACCAGAAGCACTTTATACTGGTATAACTTGTTCATGCTAGGTGGGTTATACTGCTTTAGCAATATGATATAGTCAAACTATGCTGATTCGGTTAATTCAGAACAATTTTTATCTGTAAACAAGCCCTAAATAGTTTCAATGTGTACTTTCAAGTGACTTTTTTAGAATTTCTTGTTGAGATGGAATAATTAGCTCAATCTTAATTTCATGCAAATTATCACACAAACTTTTAAAAAGTGACATTATCAGTAATATTAATGCCTTTCAAGGATATTCAGAGTTGGTTTGTTTTTTTAATTTAATGTAAACCCCAAAAATTTAGAGTTCAAGTGCTTGCATACGTGTGCTCCGCTCCAGGTATATGTGCGACCAGTGCATTGGGGCTGGAGAGTCTTCCCTAGTGTTATCAGCCCTGCATTTCCTCCTGCTTGAGCTGCAATATAAAGAATGCAGGTGCGCTGCCGCTCCCTCGGTTTCTTCTTATTGTCTGTGGCTGGTAGTCAGAGTGGAGCATTCACTGTGCTTTGCATACAGTTTACCCTTTTAGAATTTTACTAGTGTATAGAGTAGGTCTGTCAAGTGATTAAAAAAATTAGTTGTGCAATTAATCACACTCTTAAACAATAACCATAAATTTCCAATACATGCGTCTGACGAAGTGGGTATTCACCCACGAAAGCTTATGCTCCAATACATCTGTTAGTCTGTATGGTGCCACTGGACTCTTTGTTGCTTTAAACAATAACAGAATACCATTTATTTAAATATTTTTGAATGTTTTCTACATTTTCAAATATTGATTTCAATTACAAAACAGAATACATAGTGTATAGTGCTCACTTTATATTTATTTTTATTACAAATATTTGCACTGTAAAAAAACAAAAGAAATAGCATTTTTCAATTCACTTAAGACAAGTACTGTAGTGCAATCTCTTTATCATGAAAGTTGAATGTACAAATGTAGAATTATGTACAAAAAAATAAAAATGCATTCAAAAGTAAAATAGTATAAAACTTTAGCACCTACAAGTCCACTCAGTCCTATTCTTCTTTGAGTGATTGCTCATGTGTATTCCACAGTAGTTGTGCATGCTCTCCACGTGCACCGGTTCCGGAAGTTTTTCCCTTAGCAGTATCCGTACTGGGGGAGCACCATGGCGACCCCTGGGGTGGCGCCTGTATATCGTGCTATAAAGGGATCCACGGGCTCCCCTCACCCTCAGTTCCTTCTTGCCACCAGTGAAGGTAGTTGGAACTTTGTGCTCCAGCTCTGCTGCAGCCTTTTCTTCTCGATCTTAGTGGTACCGTTCGGGGATCGTTTCTTCAATTGTTAGAGTGGGCTCGGGGCATGCCTAGGAGTGACCTACGCGCTGAGTGTCTCTGCTGCCTGTGACCACTGTAAGATCTGCAGGTTGTTCAAGCCAAGGACTAAGAAGGAGAGAGACATTAGACTTTGAGCTCTCCTGATGGAGTCGGCACTGGCCCCAACGCCAGCACTCTGATCAGACTCGGCACCGGCCGCCGTGTCATTGGTGCGTAGCGAGGCCCCTTCGACCAGTCGGCACCGCTCTCCCTGCAAAAAGCGAGGGAAGCGCCCTGCCTTGCAGCGGTGCTGTGACAAGGAAAAGGGGGAGGCTGGTCCAGCGTTGGGCAGCCCTCGGTCCCCCCCGAGCTCAAGGCCTCCGACTCGTGTGGAGCAGAGCAGCCTGGCACCATCGGCCCATGCATCCCCACCGTCAACACCGGAGGCGATGAAGGCTGAGAAGGACATTATGAGCCTGCCAGTCCCGAGCACGCAGCCATATTTTCGAAAACCACTATCAGTTTGCGGTCCTCCCGTTTGGCCTATCCATGGCACCCAGGGTCTTTACGAAATGTATGTCTGTGGTAGCAGCCTGTCTCAGGCGGGAGGGGGTACAGATCTTTCCTTACCTGGATGACTGGCTCCTCAAGGGGGAGTCCCGCTCCAAGGTAAAGACCCACGTGGAGCTGCTCCTATCGACATTCACTGGTCTCGGCCTAGTGATGAACGAGACCAAATCAACATTAAGAACATAAGAACGGCCGTACCGGGTCAGACCAAAGGTCCATCCAGCCCAGTATCCTGTATACCGACAGTGGCCAGTGCCAGGTGCCCCAGAGGGAGTGAACCTAACAGACAATGATCAAGTGATCTCTCTCCTGCCATCCATCTCCACCCTCTGACAAACAGAGGCTAGGGACACCATTCCTTACCCATCCTGGCTAATAGCCATTAATGGACTTAACCTCCATGAATTTATCCAGTTCTCTTTTAAACGCTGTTATAGTCCTAGCCTTCACAACCTCCTCAGGTAAGGAGTTCCACAAGTTGACTGTGCGCTGCATGAAGAACAACTTCCTTTTATTTGTTTTAAACCTGCTGCCTATTAATTTCACTTGGTGCCCCCCAGTTCTTGTATTATGGGAATAAGTAAATAACTTTTCCTTATCCACTTTCTCTACATCACTCATGATTTTATATACTCCTATCATATCCCCCCTTATTCTCCTCTTTTCCAAGCTGAAAAGTCCTAGCCTCTTTAATCTTTCCTCATATGGGACCCTCTCCAAACCCCTAATCATTTTAGTTGCCCTTTTCTGAACCTTTTCTAGTGCCAGTATATCTTTTTTGAGGTGAGGAGGCCACATCTATACACAGTATTCGAGATGTGGGCATACCATGGATTTATATAAGGGTAATATTATATTCTCTAATATAGTCTTATTTTCTATCCCCTTTTTAATGATTCCTAACACCCTGTTTGCTTTTTTGACCGCCTCTGCACACTGAGTGGACATCTTCAGAGAACTATCCACGATGACTCCAAGATCTTTTTCCTGACTTGTTGTAGCTAAATTAGCCCCCATCATATTGTATGTATAGTTGGGGTTATTTTTTGCAATGTGCATTATTTTACATTTATCCACATTAAATTTCATTTGCCATTTTGTTGCCCAATCACTTAGTTTTGTGAGATCTTTTTAAAATTCTTCACAGTCTGCTTTGGTCTTAATTATCTTGAGCAGTTTAGTATCATCTGCAAACTTTGCCACCTCACTGTTTACCCCTTTCTCCAGATCATTTATGAATAAATTGAATAGGATTGGTCCTAGGACTGACCCTTGGGGAACACCACTAGTTACCCCTCTCCATTCTGAGAATTTACCATTAATTCCTACCCTTTGTTCCCTGTCTTTTAACCAGTTCTCAATCCATGAAAGGACCTTCCCTTTTATCCCATGGCAGCTTAATTTACCTAACAGCCTTTGGTGAGGGACCTTGTCAAAGGCTTTCTGGAAATTGTCCACATGTTTGTTGACCCCTTCAAAGAACTCTAATAGATTAGTAAGACACGACTTCCCTTTACAGAAACCATGTTGACTATTGCTCAACAGTTTGTTTTTCTATGTGTCTGACAATTTTATTGTTTCGACTAATTTGCCCGGTACCGACGTTAGACTTACCGGTCTGTAATTGCCGGGATCACCTCTAGAGCCTTTTTTAAATATTGGCATTACATTAGCTAACTTCCAGTCATTGGGTACCGAAGCCGATTTAAAGGACAGGTTACAAATCTTAGTTAATAATTCCTCAACTTCACATTTGAGTTCTTTCAGAACTCTTGGGTGAATGCCATCTGGTCCCGGTGACTTGTTAATGTTGAGTTTATCAATTAATTCCAAAACCTCCTCTAGTGACACTTTAATCTGTGACAGTTCCTCAGATTTGTCACCTACAAAAGCCAGCTCAGGTTTGGGAATCTCCGTAACATCCTCAGCCGTGAAGACTGAAGCAAAGAATCCATTTAGTTTCTCCGCAATGACTTTATCATCTTTAAGCGCTCCTTTTGTATCTCGATCATCAAGGGGCCCCACTGGTTGTTTAGCAGGCTTCCTGCTTCTGATGTACTTAAAAAACATTTTGTTATTACCTTTGGAGTTTTTGGATAGCCTTTCTTCAAACTCCTCTTTGGCTTTTCTTATTATACTCTTGCACTTAATTTGGCAGTGTTTATGCTCCTTTCTATTTGCCTCACTAGGATTTGACTTCCACTTTTTAAAGGAAGTCTTTTTATCTCTCACTGCTTCTTTTACATGGTTGTTAAAACACGGTGGCTCTTTTTTAGTTCTTTTACTGTGTTTCTTAATTTGGGGTATACATTGAAGTTGGGCCTCTATTACGGTGTCTTTAAAAAGCACCCATGCAGCTTGCAGGGATTTCACTTTAGTCACTATACCTTTTAACTTCTCTTTAACTAACCCCCTCATTCCTGTTCAGCGCATAGAGTTCATTGGGGCCCTGCTGGACTCCTCGTGGGCCACAGCCTCTCTCCCCTTGGACAGGTTCGAGACCCTAAGGGATCTCATCACCTCAGTCACGGCTTTCCCGGTGACCATGGCGAGGGCATGCCTTCAAATTCTGGGACACATGGTGGCGTGTACGTACATGGTTCGCCATGCCAGATTCCGAATGAGGCCCCTCCAGATCTGCTAGCCTCCCAATTCTCTCAAGCTCGGGATGGCCTAGACAAGGTGCTCACAGTTCCATCCCCGATACTGTCTTCCCTTCAATGGTGGTCTTGCCTGAGCGATATGCTGCAAGGAGTTCCCTTTCGGGATGCCAGCCCATCCATAGACCTGGTGTCCGACGCTTCAGACCTCAGCTGGGGAGCCCAGACAGGGAACGTGCAGACCTAGGGAACGTGGTCTACCCCGGACTTGTCCCTTCACATAAATGTCAGAGCTCAGGGCAGTGCAGTTGGTGTGCGTGGCTTTCCACACACACCTCCGCTGCAGAGTGGTCAGGGTCCTCACAGATCATGCTGCCACCATGTACTACATCAATAGGCAAGGTGGGACTCGCTCCCTGGCCCCCTGAGGGAGGCCCACCTCCTGGGCATCCGCAATACGCAAGTGGACCGTCTCAGCAGGGTCTTCTTCCCCCAGTATGAGTGGTCGCTTCACTCAGAGGTCACTCACCGGCTCTTCCAAGAGGGGGAAGTTCCCCATATCGACCTGTTTGCAACCCGCCAGAACTGGCATTGCCCCTGGTTCTGCTCCAGGGGAGGTGTGGGGAAGGGCGCAGTCTCTGATGCGTTCCTCCTACTGTGGTTGGGCCAGCTCCTCTACGCCTTCCCCCCATTCCCCCTCATCACCAAGGTCCTTCAGGAGGTGAAAGTAGACAAGGCGAGAGTCATTCTCATAGCCCCGGTGTGGGCCACTCAGCACTAGTACGGGCCCCTCCTACACCTCTTGGCGGCCCCCTCAAGGGCTCTGCCGCCCCACCTGGACTTCCTCTCCCAGGACGAGGGCCACCTCCTCCATCCCAATCTGGCTGCACGCCACCTGACAGCATGGCTTCTCCATGGCTAAATGTGGAGAACAGTTGTTCAGAGCAGGTAAGGCGAGTCCTCCTGGAAAGCAGGAAGCTGTCCACATGTCAGACGTACGTGGCAAAGTGATCCAGGTTCGCCAGGTGGGCGAGTGAGCAGGGAGTCTCCCCCTCCGCCGCGCCTCTCCATCTTATCCTGGACTACCTCCTATCCCTTAGGGCCCAAGGACTGGCACCTACCTCGGTCAGGGTGCATCTGGCAGCCATATTGGCTTTCCACCCACCTGTGCAAGGACATTCGGTCTTCTCCCACTCAATGACCTCCCATTTCTTGAAGGGCCTTGACCATTCGTTCCCATACACTAGACCCCCCCCCCCCATGCCACAATGGGACCTAAACCCGGTCTTGTCCCAACTCACGGGACCTCCCTTTGAACCCCTGGCCACGTGTTCCTGGTCTCACCTCTCATGGAAGGTGGCCTTCCTCATAGCGATCACGTTGGCCCGACGTGTCTTGGAACTTAGGGCCCTAACCTCGGAACCCCCCTATACGGTCTTCCACAGGGATAAAGTCCAGCTGCGCCCACACCTGGCGTTCCTCCCAAAGGTGGTCTCCGTCTTCCATATGGAACAGAGCATCTTTCTTCCTGTGCTCTGTGCTAAGCCCATTCTTCTAACGAGGAATGCTGCCTGCGCACATTCGATGTGCATAGGGTGCTGGCTTTTTATCTGGATCGGACCAAGCCGTTCTGGAAATCCTCGCAACTCTTTATTCCCTCAGCCAAGTGGGTGAAGGGGCAGCCTATCTCCACCCAGTGGCTTTCCCACTGGATCACTTCGTGCATACGCACGTGCTATGATCAGGCAGGGGTGCCCCCGCCACTGATCGTTAGGGCATACTCTACAAGGGCTCAGGCCTCATCAGCGGCCTATGTAGCCCATATCCCTATCCAAGACATTTGTAGGGCGGCCACTTGGGCCTCAGTTCACACATTTTCTTCGCATTATGCGATCGTCTCCCAGTCTAGGGATGACGCTGGGTTCAGCAGGGCGGAACTTCATCCCGAACTATCATGAACTCCTACTCACCTCCAACAGATATAGCTTGGAATCACCTACTGTGGAATACACATAAGCAGTCACTCTAAGAAGAAAGGACAGTTACCTGTGCCGTAACTGGCATTCTTTGAGATGTGTTGCTCATGTCTATTCCACACCCCGCCCTCCTTCCCCTCTTTCGGAGTTGTCTGGCAAGAAGGAACCAAGGGTGGGGGGAGCCCATGGCTCCCCTTATAGTGCGATATATAGGCACCACTCCAGGGGTCGTCGCGGTGCTCCCCCAGTACGGATACTGCTAAGGGAAAAACTTCCAGCACCAGTGCACGTGGCGAGCATGCACACCTACTGTGGAATAGACATGAGAAACACATCTCAAAGAACGCCAGTTACGGAACAGGTAACGGTCCTTGTTCAGCCAATTGCTCAGACAAACAAGTTTGTTTACATTTGCAGGAGCTAATGCTGCCTGCTTCTTGTTCACAATGTCACCTGAAAGTGAGAACAGGTATTCTCATGGCACTGTTGTAGCTGGCGTTGCAAGCTGGCGTTTACATGCCAGATGTGCTAAAGATTCATATGTCCCTTCATGCTTCAACCACCATTTCAGAGGACGTGCATCCATGCTGATGACAGGTTCTTCTTGATAACAATCCAAAGCAGTGAGGACCGACGCATGTTCATTTTCATCATCTGAGTCAGTTGCCACCAGCAGAAGGTTGATTTTCTTTTTCGGTGGTTTGGGTTCTGTAGTTTCCACATAGAAGTGTTGCTCTTTTAAGACTTCTAAAAGTATGCTCCACACCTCATCCCTATCAGATTTTGGAAGGCACTTCAGATTCTTAAGCCTTGGGTTGAGTGCTGTAGCTATCTTTAGAAATCTCACATTGATACTTTCTTTGCGTTTTGTCAAATCTGCAGTGAAAGTGTTCTTAAAATGAACAACTTGCTGAGTCATCAGCCGAGACTACTATGACATGAAATGTATGGCAGAATGCGGGTAAAACTGAGCCAGAGACACAGTTCTCCTCCAAGGAGTTCAGTCACAAATTTAATTAACACATTTTTTTAACGAGCATCATCAGCATGGAAGCATGTCCTTTGGAAAGGCCGAAGCATGAAGGGTCATATGAATGTTTATTATATTATATGTTTGTTATATCTGGCATGTAAAAACCTTGCAATGCTGGTTACAAAAGTCCCATACAAACGCCTGTTCTCATTTTCTGGTGACATTGTAAATAAGAAGAGGGCAGCATTATCTCCCGTAAATGTAAACAAACTTATTTGTCTTAGCGATTGGCTGAATGAGAAGTAGGATCAAGTGGACTTGCAAGCTCTAAAGTTTTGCATTGTATTGTTTTTGAGTGCAGTTATGTAACAAAAAAAAATCTACATTTGTAAGTTGCACTTTCACGATAAAGAAATTGTACTACAATACTTGTATGAGGTGAATTGAAAAATTCTGTTTCTTTTGTTTATCATTTTTACAATGCAAATATATGTAATAAAAATAACAAGTGAGCACTGTACACTTTGTATTGTGTGTTGTAATTGAAATCAATATATTTGAAAATGTAGGGAAAAAATCAAAAAAATATTTAATAAATTTCATTTGGTATTCTGTTGTTTAACAATATGATTAAAACTGTGATTAATCACGATTTTTTTAGTTAATCGTGTGAGTTAACTGCAATTACTCAACAGCCCTAGTATAGAGTTATTGATGCTCTTTAATTTTTAGTTCAGAACACTTTTTTTTCGTCTTTATTTTCTTACTTTTTATGTAGTTGATTTATTTTTTATTTTTTGGGCTCTGCTTGGTACTGGGAGTGCTTATGCCAAAGTCTCCTGGATTTAAATACTGCTTAGAGTGTTGGGTGTTGATGTCCATTAATGACCTTCATTCTTGTTGTTTAAGAGCATGTCACATTAGAGATAGGTGTTCTATTTCCAGAGGTTTTAAGAAAAGGACACAGAAGTTGAGGGACATGCACCTCGGGATTACCTAATGCAGTGGTTCTCTACCTTTTCCTTTCAACCTAATTTTAAATAGACAAACCTGTGGATCTCCAACTTCCTCCTCATTATGTTGTTGCACATAATTTGTTTTTCATGTTACTTTAATAGTTATTACACATATTACTGTAGAGAAATTATTATTTGAACAGATCAACAAAAAACATAGCTAATTAAAATATTGACAGCTTACCTGATACTAATACATTATAGCATTGCTAGGTGATATTTGGGCGAGTGCTGGAGTGTGTGTGTGTGTGTGTGTGTGTGTGTGTGTATATATATATATACTGGGAGGGGTTCCCGAGTAGGTGCTTGAGGAGGGACCAGAGGGCACTGCAGAGGGACATTTGGGGGGCTGGGGCTGGGTGAGCTCTGTGTGGCCAGACTCAGGGAGGGAGTGCCATCTCCAACCCCGGCTTACCTCAGCAGGCAGTCTGCAAAGCAGGTATCGAGAAGTGCTGGGACTCCAGCAGCAGGGAAGGAGAAGCAGCCCCATGTAGCAGGGAGAGAGGGGGCTCAGCCCACAGTCAGCCTCCCTGCTGCTTCCTCCTTCCTTGCATGGACACATGATGAGTGTGCTGCTGCCTCCTCTCTGCTGGGTCTCTTTTGGAAGGCAGAAATCTGGGGGGGACACGTGACCCTGTGTGCCCCTTATTCATCATCTTTGGGAGGGACCAATCTGTTCGCAGACCCCCTTGATTATACTGATGGACCCCTGAGGGTCAAGAATCATTGACCTAATGGACACTGCACTTCAACTAGCACTGGAGCTCACTACGTCGGTGCAGGGGAGTTCATGCACAACTCTGTTGGTAGTGCCTTGCATCTTATTGTTCTGACTATGGAAGAAACAGAAATCCCCTTCTGTGGGCTTTCTGAATAAGAAACGCAAGCATCTGGAGCACTCTGGGGCTCCAAAGCCTAAGAAGAGTACTTCTTCTGTCTGCAGTGCGGGACTTGATGTCAGCCAGCACAGCACTGAGGTTAGAGTGCAAGCATCAGCTCCGCCACTCCCCAGTACAGTCCCATAGTGGCACTCACCATCTGGAACCATTGACTCCAATACCTTCTGTGGAGCTGTTGAGACCAGCTACATCCACTGAGACTGTGGTGGATTCAGGACCACTACTGAGTGGAGTACACCAGAGGCATACGCAGCTGCAAAGGATCTTCTGTGTCTGTCAAAACTGAGTCTCCACTTACCGACACTGTGAAGTAATCACTTCAGTACCATCACTATCAATAGTTCAGAGATGAGCATCTCCTGCGGTACTGATATCAGCTACCCTACTTCCATCATCGGCACCAGCAATCGTAGAAATGTAAGGCTAGAATGGACCTTGAGAGATCATCTAGCATTTCCCCCACCACCACCACCCTCGAGGCAGTATCAAGTATACCTGGACCATCCCTGAAAGGTGTTTGTCTAATCTGTTCTTAAAAATTTCCAATGACGGGGATTCCACAACCTCCATTGGTAAGCTATCCTAGTACTTAACTATCCCTACAGTTAGAAAGTATTTCCTAATATCTAACCTAAATCTCCCTTGTTACAGATTAAGCCCATTACTACTTGTCCTACCTTCAGTGGATGTGAAGAACAACTGATCACTGTCTTCTTTATAAGAGCCCTTAATATATTTGAAAACTCTGATCAGGTCCCATTTCCTCCTTTCTTTTTCTCAAGATTAAACATGCCCAGTTATTTTTTAACCTTTTCTCATAGGTCAGGTATTCTAAAACTTTTATCATTTTTGTAGCTCTCCTCTATTCTCTCTAATGTATCCACATCTTTCCTAAAGTGTGGCACCAGAACTGGACAGAGTACTGGGCAACAAAATGGCAGATGAATTTGAATGTTGATAAATGCAAAAGTAATGCACATGGAAAACATAATCCCAACTACATGTACAAAATGACGGGTCTAAATTAGCTGTAACTATTCAAGAAAAAGGTCTTGGAGTCATTGTGGATAGTTCTTTGACAACATCTGCTGCAGCAGCAGTCAAAAAAGTTAATGGAATGTTATGAACCATCAGGAAAGGAATAGATAATAAGACAGTAAATACTGTAATGCCACTATATAAATCCATAGTATGCCCACAGCTTGAATACTGCATACAGTTCTGGTCGCTCCATCTCAAAAAAGATATAATTGGAAAAGGTACAGAGAACGACAACAAAAATGATTAAGGGTATGGAACAGCTTCCATATGAGGAGAGATCAAAAAGACTGGAACTGTTCATCTTAGAAAAGAGATGACTAAGGGGAGATATGATAGAGGTCTGTAAAATCATGAATAATGTGAAGAACATGAATAAGAAAGTGTTATTTACTCCTTCACATAACAAGAACCAGGGATTACCCCATGAAATTAATAGACAGCAGGTTTGAAACAAACAAAAAGAAGTACTTCAGACAATGGACAGTGAGCCCGTGGAACTCATTGCCAGGGGATTTTGTTAGCCAAGATGGTCAGGGATGCAACCCCATGCTCTGGGTGTCCCCAGGTTCTGACCTCCAGAAGCTGGGAGTGGACAACGGGATAGATCACTCAATGATTTCCTGTTCTGTGGAATGGAAACTGAATTTGCAATAGATGTTGTTCTGTGTGGTAACTCATAACCACCAGCCCCCCCCACTCCCTGTCCCCTGACTACCCCGTCCTGGGACCCCTGCCCCTATCTAAGATGTGCCTGTTTCCTGGGAGCCCTTGCAATCTTTGTAGCTGAAGGTATAGGAGGTGGGGCCAGGCACCCTCTGGTGTCTCTTAGTTTCTTCTTTCCGCCAGTGGTTGTGAGACAACCCTACAGTATCCGTCTCCACTTAGATTAGTAAGCCTATTGTTATTCCAGTAGTTAGGGTTTTTTAAAACCAATAGATTAAAAATTTGAGTTCTTTATTGTAGTTTTAATAAGATCCAGAGAATTGATGTTTCCTTGCTCCCGCTATGCCTTCTGTATGCAGCCTAAAATACCTGAAAGTAACCGTCCAGGGTTTAAGATCTGCCCCTCATGCGATACCACACTGCCCATCAACCAGGAATCCAAGTATACACTTCTCGGGATAACTGGCTTATACAGGGCTCAACCCATCAACAGGTCACAAAACTCCAGACCTCTTTGCCTCTCTTGGCTGTAAGGGTCACAAGGACAAATCCATGGTATCCCACACAATGCATCAAATTCAAAGAGGCAGTGTTAGATTCAAAACTGGTGAGAGCATGCCTACTTCATCAGAGGTTCTGCTCTGTGACAGACATCATACAACAGCTTAAAAGAACCTGTCTGCAGCTTCTGTGTCACATGTTGGTGTGCAAGTACGTCACATAGTGTGCTAGACTTCACTTCTGACCACTGCAGAGGAGGTTGAAATCAGCTTTCTACCCAACAGAAACTATATAGTCAAGACACTCTCTCTTCCTGGAGAGATCCAGTCATCCATTAGACTGGTGGATGTAACCAGATGTGGTATGCAACGAAGTCCAGTTTTCCACATCCCTTCTATCAAAGGCTAATTACAGACAGCTCCACCCAATGGTGGGGAATACTCCTGAACCACTTACAAATCTGAGGGAAATGGTTGGCCCCCAAAACCTCCCTTCATATTAATGTGCTAGAACTCGATCAATTTGGCTGGCGTGCAAGGCGTTCCTGCCCCTTTGAGGTATCACTGTGCAGGGGCTTACAGACAACACCTTGGTGATGTATTACATTAACAGACAATAGAGGAGCACAATGATCTCCCTTGTGCCAGGAGGTCATGTGTCTGTTGGATTTGGAGTATTCAACATCTTGTCATCCTATAGCTCTTCATCTCCTGGGCTTTGAAAACACTTGTGCAGATCAAGTCAGCAGGGATCTTTCAGGGGACCACACATAGTCTCTTAAATCCTTGGTCCTCCACAGAATCTTCTTCAGGTGGGGGATATCTGATGACAGATCTATTTGCAACATTCTACAAGTTTCTTTGAAGTTTAAGAGATTCTGTTTCAGAGGAGGCAGGCAACTGGGTTCCCTCACATACTTCTTCCTTATGCCTTAAATTTAGGTAGGTCTGATGTAAGCTTTTCTGCTGATACCCATGCTCATCAAGGTGGAGGTCTGCTCGAGCCTAATCTAACAGCCTGACCTGAACCTGACTAGACCACAGCTAATCCAGAAGCTGGGATTGGGTGACAGGGCATGGATCACTTGATGATAACCTGTCTGTTCGTTCCCTTTGGGGCACCTGCTATTGGCCACTGTCAGAGGACAGGATACTGGGCTTGATGGACCTTTGGTCTGACCCAGTATGGCTGTTCTGATGTTCTTATGTAATCCCAAACTCAACCTGAGCCCAAGTGCCTGGAGTTGTTTCACACCTAACCCAAAAACCTCCTCAAATATGATGATCCCAAAATACATGCTTCAAACTAAAGGGATATCTACATAGTTGGTTTGCAGCAAGCTGTGGTGTGAAACTAGCCTGCCGCAGACTAACTGGCTGTGTGCACCCTGCAGAAGCCACATTTACAGTTTAACACTTTTTGATATAGGGAGGGTGCGCTTGTGTGAGTGGATTGTCTTGACTAGAATAAAAAGTCTCCCCACATCCCATATGGCAAAGGAGGGCAGGAGCGCTGTGTAGGTTTTGACACCCTCTAGGGTAGGTGCAGCATACTCAGGGTGGGGAGAAGAGATGTGAACCTCTGTGAGAATGTGGGGGGTTGAGGGAGGGGAAGACCTTGGGGAAGGTTGTGTAAGTGGACGTGACCCACTTGCTGGGGGTGAGGAGGTTATGTGTGTGGGTCTAAAAATCATCCCAGGAGCTGTGGCAGAGGCTGGCTGAATGGCTGTTCTGGTGAGTGGGAGATTGACAGGAAGTTGTAGGAATGGATCTGAATGTGCATCGAACAGTGTCTTTGTCCCTGATCCCACCTGTGAGGCTGCTTCACCTTGACTTCCAGCGAGCTTTCCGTGGCTGCTGTGTGACTGTTCGAATCAGTTGGGCCAGGTTTTATTTGTAATATCATGGAACCATCAAAGTGTATGTATCGCTGGCCCATGTAAGCACCTTTGGAGGAGGGGGGTATAGCTTAGTGGTTTGAGCATTGGCCTGCTAAACCCAGGGTTGTGAGTTCAATCATTGAAGGGGCCATTTAGGGATCAGGGGCAAAAATCTGACTGGGGATTGGTCCTGCTTTGAGCAGGGGGTTGGACTATAGATGACCTCTGAGGTCCCTTCCAACCCTGAGATTCTATGATTCACCTATGATATAGGTCCATTTCATTTCAAAGAAGACTAGTTCAAAGCATATTAACTAACTTAATGCACATCAGTGGTGCCCAGGTGAACAGTTATTCCATGGCAGGCTAGTGTGAGGTAGAGTCACACCTCAGTTTGTAGCAAACTAACATCCTTGTAGACAGCACTAAGGTACACGCTGTGTTGACACTAACTGAGAAGTGCAACACACTTATAGCTAGAATGAGCTTGTAATTACAGGATGGCACCCTTGTTAGCTGTGCTATCATTAAGGGTTACCTACCTTATGGTGATATTGTCCTCTTGGTTTCCAGCTCCAAAAAGAAAGTCCTTCTCTAAGACATGTCTTAGCACTAATTAGCAAAATTCTTAGCCTTTTTTGGGGGGGTGGGGTTTGTGGGGGGGAAGCAATACAGATAAAAGCAAAGCCAGAAGAAAACACAAATATATCCTGATCATAATCATCTCAGTAAGATGTTTCATCGTCTTTATATTTACTGAGGTAAAAAAAAAAAGACACTGAAGTGTCTTGTATACAATGTTGTTGTTGTCATGTGGGTCCATAGATATTGGAGAGACAAGGTGGATGAGGTAATATCTTTTATTGGACCAACTTCTGATGGTGAGAGAGACAAGCTTTTAAGCTACACAGAGCTGAGGAAGAATTCTGTGTAGCTTGAAAGCTTCTCTCTTTCACCAACAGAAGTTGGTCCAGGAAAAGGTTTTACCTTGTCACTGAAGAGTCTTGGTATTTATTAAAATTTTGAGATTCATGTAACATTCAAAGAACAAAGTTAATATTCAATAAAAAACATAGCACATCTGTAGCTTTTAAATACCATTTTTTCCATAAAGTAGGAGTTATGCTGTGTCCATCTACTTTCAGTAATTAAGTAATCCAAAAGGTCTTTACTGATGTATGATAAATATAATCTTAGCCTTGGGCAAGGTAGACTGGATAGGTAAAGTTATTAAATTCCTCCGAACAGAAAACAAGGCAAAATAATTAATGGAAAAAGCTGGTTTATAAAATGTCATTTAAGAAAATAGTCAATGGCTGATGGCTTGAGGATAGTCCTCTGCTGATCAGTCATCTTTCTATCTACAGTGAAGTTCCTCTCCCTGCTGCTACTGCTGCCTGGAATATGTAGCATATTTCTAGCCAACATTATTAATTTTGCATACACCACACTGTGTTCCTTCCACTAGTTCAACACATCCTGTTCATTTTCCATTATGGCCTTTTATGTTGTATACTGCTTCACTTCATCATCATGTAAATTCTCCCGTTCTCCAAAGTCAGACAGTGCTTTTTCAGCAGCTGTTGGTAGATTATCAGTAATGTTGCATTGCTTTACAGGGTCTGTTCCATCTCCTTTCAAGTTTTTAATTAGCCTGCGCACTTGGAATTAACTTTTTCATGTTCATGGTCAGACAGCATTTGGTGCTGATTAAAATTAGGCCAGGGAAATACTCCTATCTTGTGTAGGTCCTGTATTTCCGTTTATTTTTACAAGCAACTTGCGATGACGTTGCCTGACGTATCCTAAGAAAAGAGGCTGACAATGTCATTTAAGTTTCTCAAACTATAGCATTACTAAGTTCAGTGTAGAATACTTGTCTCCTTCCAGTTCCCTCTGAGCTTCATAAAATGGTTAGAGGAATGACACCACTTCCCCTTGGGGGCTGTTTTCCAGCTTGTTGCTTTCCCCTCACTCTTTTGGATTCTCTTGCAGCTCATGGTAAATCTCCTTAATTGAATTTAGTGTCAGATACACCATGCTAAAACTTCTTTCTGCCATTTTAATCACAGTTTAGACAACGGTGCTGTGATGCCAGATTATTTCACCAAAGACATTGCATTATGTGCATTATGTACAGTCTGTACAATGTTGGGAGCTTCACATGGTCTTGACAATTTAGGTATTTGTGTGGTCTTAGAGAAAGCACTATATTAGCTCTCTGATCTGTCACTCATATTACTGTATATAAATTAGCTGGATCAAATCCACGTGTTTTCACCAGCCACTTTCTAAGTTCACACCTAATGTTTTCACTTTTTTTTTTCTTCTAAAGAAGTGGTCCCCAAACTTTTTACCTTGCCCCCGCCTCCCCAGGGACAGGAGTGGGGCCACGGCTCTGGAAGGGGGGACATGGATGGGGAAGGGGGACGAGGCTGGTGCCATAGCTAGAGGTGAGGGTGGGAGCATAGCCTCCACCAGGAACTGAGGCCGGCAGCCAGATCCTGGACAAGGACTGGCAGCTGTGGCCAGAAGCAGAGCCCCAGGAGTGGGGCCAGCAACTGGGAACCTGGGTGCGGGGCCAGCAGCTGGGGCTGGAGCTAGGAGTGGAGTTGGGTGGCGCTCCTTCCCTGCCCCCTATGGGGACTGGCCTGGGCCCCAACCATGCCCCCCCCCAAACATTCCTCTCCTAGAAGGGCACATCACTCAGATTGGGGACCTTTGTACTAAAGGAAACATAGCAGTAGCTGAACTCTGGCTTTAAGTGTAAAGTCTGGTATGGCATAATGGCAAGTTATTGTAATATATATTTTACAGTAGTTGTCTGTCTGCAGGCATATTTCAACTGCTACAATGATCAATACCCCACTCAACACACCTTTCAAGATACATGGGTCCTATAATGCCTATCACAACGTGTGGTGTACCTCTTCCAGCGTATCAGATGCCCAGGTAACAGCTGTGTGCGGGAAACCAGACAACCACTATGCTCTGGAACTCTCAGAAAAATGAGAAAAGACAAAAACATCCTGTCACCCATGGGCAAACAGTTTTCATGAAGCAGTCGTGCCATATCTGACCTATCAGTCCTCATCCTCTAAGGAAACCTGCACAACACCTTCAAAAGATGAGCTTGGGAACTTAAATTCAAAACTCTCTGGATACCAAAAAATCATGCCAGTTCTTCATGAGTGCTTTCTCATGTTGATTCCATTCTAGGTGTGCGCGCGCCCACGTGCACGGTTGTCGGAGATTTTTGCCTTAGTGATATCCGTTGTGTCAGCTGTAGCGCTCTCTGGAATGCCGTGCTCATGCATTGGTATATTAGGCGCTGCCGACCCTACGCTCTCTCTGTTCCTTACCTCCAGTGATGGTTGGCTGGAGAGCCTTGTCTTGCATCGCAAGAGCATTCTTACAGTCCATTGTTCTGTCTTTTTTGTTGTTAGTTGATAGGTTCTTAGACCTTTAAGTTAAGTGTTAGAAGAGTAGTTTAGGAGTTAGAGTCCCAGCTGGGACTTCTCCTCAGAGGGGGCATGCCCTGTTCACCAGGCTTTAAGCCACATTAATCGTGCAGCCGGCCGATGCCCATTAGTGACCTCCACAAGAGGTGTTTAAAGTGTTTGCGGGAGTCCCACAGAAATGATAAGTGCAGGATCTGCAAAAACTTTCACCCTCGAACTCAGAAGGAGTGTGATATCCACTTGAGGGCCCTCATCATGGACACTGTACTTTATCCTACCTCGGAGCCTTCTCAATTGCACTCCACGCCCAGCACCTCAGCATCGGCACGCAGTGCACCACCAGCATCGGAATACACCCGGCACCGTTCCCCTTCACCAGTGCCTAAGAAGCAGTCAAAGTTGACAGGCCCGGCAGCATCGCAGAAGAAGGGAGCTTCGGGCAAAGGACCTGTGTCAGGCCACATGCCCTCGCCAGAAGTGCTTGGGGGTACTGCTGCAGTTGGACCCCTTAGCCCAGCCAGGGACCCGTCTCCTAATCCTGGGAGTGGCAGGGGGTCCCGGCCCCTCGTAGTGTCATCTGTGTCCGAAGTGGGCCCAACGGCCAAAGAGCAAGTAGGCCAACTGGCACCGCAGACCCCAAGTCAGGCAACGGAGCCGGCCAAGGCCCCAGCATCTCTGGGCAAGCTGGTTATCAGACCGCCCCCTAAAGCAGTGGAGCATTCCCAGTCCTCGGACCACAAGTGGCCGTCCCCATCACCATGGCCTCAGACCCTGGCACTGCTGCCTCAGTCCCCAGTTAGAAGACACAGGTCCCTGATGCCTGAGTCCCAACGCAGATCCCTGTAGCCATGGTACTGTCTGTCCTTCTGCCAGAGTTCCCCATGGTGCAGATCACCATCGTCTAAGCGGTCTCCCAGGAGTTGATCCCTCTGGTGCAGGATCGTTCCCAGTCACAGCACCGGTCTCCGGCTCCCCGTTACTGCTCTTTGAGCAGGCACCGGTCCTTGCCCTCTCCTTACCGGTCACCGATGAGGATCAGTTGGCAGACTCAGGCATGTATGTCTTCCCCTCTGTTGAGGTCCTGGGGTGTCCCCCCGTCCAGCTCCTACAGGAAGAAGGACAGAGATAAAGGATTTAAACGGCGTCATCCTTCATCTTCCTATTCCTCTGCCCAACCTGGTTCTTCCAGAAGCAGGCATTTTGAGGATGCTCGTGAGGACAGCGCCCCAGTCACTTCCCAGGATCCCCCCCCCCCCGCCGCCCTGCTCTTTACTCAACCGCCTGCTCCCCTCTGCTTGGCCTGATTGTGGTTGACCTCAGAGCATTGGGTGCTTGATATATCTTCGGGCTACACCCTGCTACACTCAGGCAAAGGTGCCATCTCCAGCGATTGTAACCACCTATTCAACTGGGGCACAAGCCTCTTCGACAGCTTTCCTAGCCCATTTGCCTGTCCAGGACATCTGTAGGGCGGTCACCTGGTTGTCTGTCCACACATTCACGTCCCAGTACGCACTTACCCAGCAGACCAGGCTGATGCTGGCTTTGGTACAGCAGTACTACAAGCTGCTAGGCTGTGAACTCCTAGCTCACCTGCAAGGATACTGCTTGTGAGTCACCTAGAATAGAATCGACATGAGCTAACCTTTTGTAACTGTTTTTCTTCTTCGAGTGCTTGCTCATATCGATTCCAATTAGGTGTGCGTGCGCCGCATGCACATTCGTCGGAAGATTTTTAACCTAGCCACACTCAGTGGGTCGGCTGTGGTGCCCCCTGGAGTGGCGCTGCTATGGCGCTGGATATATATCCCTGCCGACCCATCGCCCCCTCAGTTCCTTCTTACCACCCGTGACGGTCGTTAGAACTGTGGAGCGCAGCATAGCTGATCTCGACCTCCCTAGCTTTCCTCATTTTTCTATAGATAGTTGTGAATAGTTCAGTAGTTTTGTAGTTACACAAAACACTAATAACTAAGTGTGTGTGTGTGTGTGTGTGTGTGTGTGTGTGTGTATATATATATATAGAGAGAGAGAGAGTTTAGTATTTGGGGGGATCGGGGATCATCCCATTCCCTCCACCCCGGTACCGGGGGCCATGCCCAGGTCACGGGCTTCAAACCTTGCTCGGCATGCCTCAAGCAGATGCCAACGGGAGATCCCCACGACTCCTGTCTGAAGTGCCTCGGGGAATCCCATCTGCCTGATAAGTGCCGCATTTGCACGGCTTTTAAGCCTAGAACGAAGAAGGAGCGGGACTTTTCGTTTAAAACAGCTCCTAATGG
The DNA here is from genome assembly GCF_016161935.1 of Mauremys reevesii. Classification (NCBI taxonomy): domain Eukaryota; kingdom Metazoa; phylum Chordata; order Testudines; family Geoemydidae; genus Mauremys; species Mauremys reevesii. Next base: position 3,183,676 of record NC_052642.1, on the reverse strand, counting down.
AAGCGACACTTAGCCCAGCGCCTTTGGTACTGCGCACGGAACAGACGCCTTTGGTCCGAAGCGCCCCTCCGGCATTGGAGCAATCCGGCACCGCTAAAGAACCCCGGCACCGACCTTCTCCGGCACCGATACAGTTTTGGCACTGTTCGCTGTCTCCGCTGCCTAAGAAGCAGCATAAACCACCTGCTGCTTCGGCACCGCCTGTGGTGCCACCGGAGCAACAGCCCAGACTGGATCGTCCTGCCAGGATGTCATCTTTGGCGCCACAGACTTCGGCACCGTCGATTCCGCTCCACAAGGGCCGTCGAGTCCGGTGCTCACAAGCTCCCCAGTGCGCACCGTGGTTGAGTTCGGCCTCCCGTCCACTCCGGAGACCTCCACCACCCGCGACCTGATCGCGTTGACGGAGCCTGGACCACCTCAGCCCCCGGCACCGCCGGTGCAGGCTGTTCAGTCGATAGGCAAGCCTGCCTTGACAAGGCCTGCCTACTTGGGCGTGACAGATAGACACGGTCCCGCTTGCAGTCCCGATCCCTCCGATAGTCCCGGTCCCAGCACCACTCGCAGTTCCGACACCGCTCTCCATTGCGGCGCCGGTCGTACTCACAGTACCATTCTACCTCACGCACGCCCTCCCGGTATGGTCGGTACCGATCCGGGTCCCGGCACCGATCCCGGCATCGGTCGCCTCGCAGCTGATCCCGACGCCGCAGATTCTCGTCGAGATCTAGGTCGGCCTCCCAGTACCATTATAGCCGTCGGTCCCGATCTCGATTGCGGTACTGCCGAAGATCCCGGCACCGGTCTCCAGCCCCAACCCGTGACCTGACAGCATGGGACGGCGCAGACGCTCATGGGCACTTGGGCCCCCCCCTTGGCCTTCGACACACAACTCGTCATCGTCTCAGGCGGGGAGCGGCTACTATATCCAGGGCCATGACGTAGAGGGCGCTAGTCAAGCCCAATATGAGAGTCAAGGCCCTGATCAGGGACCACCACAATGGTCTTTCTGGACACCTTGGGCATACCATCAAGCCCAAGGTGCCCCCTCAGGCGCCTCTCGGTCAGCCCATTTCAGCCATCGGATGCCTGAGGCCACTGTGAGCCATCCTCCCCCGCTGGACACAGATGAGGCTGCTGTCCCGCCAGTCCGCACTCAGGCCCCGGCTGTATCGGACCTCGATCACCAGGATTCTCCACAGCCAGAACTTCCTCAGGATCCACTGGTACCTGGGCTTTCCTCCTCCTCCCCAGACGAGGCAGTGGCAGGCACATCCTCTTCTGGTCCCCCGCCAATAGATCTCCGAGCTCACCAAGATCTCCTACGCAGGGTGGCGCAGAATATGAACCTACAGGTGGAGGAGGTACCAGAAGTAGAGGACCCTGTGGTTGACATTTTGTCAGCAGATGCGCCTACAAGGGTCGCCCTGCCTTTCATTAGGACCATACAGGCCAATGCAGATATGATCTGGCAGTCCCCAGCATCTATTCCTCCCACTGCCAGAGGGGTGGAGAGGAAATATATGGTACCATCCAAGGGCTATGAGTATCTCTATGTGCACCCTCACCCTTGTTCTCTGGTGGTACAGTCGGTGAACGAGAGGGAGCGGCATGGCCAGCAAGCTCCTGCCCCTAAGTCCAAGGAGGCTAGGCGCCTGGACTTATTCGGACACAAGGTCTACTCAGCTGGAGGCCTACAGCTTAGGGTAGCTAATTAGCAAGCTCTCCTGAGCTGCTATAACTATAACACGTGGACCTCCATGGGGAAGTTTAAAGAACTTGTTCCCCAAGAGTCCAGACGAGAGTTTGCTGCCTTACTGGAAGAAGGCAAAAAAGTGGCAAGGACATCCCTTCAGGCGTCCTTAGATGCGGCGGACTCGGCGGCCAGAACTCTAGCCTCGGGAGTGGCCATGCGATGCATCTCCTGGCTACAGGTGTCCGGCCTTCCGCCAGAACTTCAACAGACAATTCAGGACTTGCCCTTTGAGGGCCAAGACTTGTTCTTGGTTAAAACAGATCCCAGGCTTCAGAGCCTCAAGGACAACCGAGTCATAATGCGCTCACTGGGGATGCATACCCCAGTAACTCAATGCAGACCTTTCTGCCCTCAGCCTCAACGCACCTACCCTAACCCTCGGCTGCGGCAGGACTTCACTAGAAGGCATGGCTGGGGTAACCGTAGGAGACAATCTGATCCCCAAGGAGGCCAGAATCAGGGCCCCCCAAAGCCATCGGCGAGGCCCAAGTAAAACTTTTGAAGGTGCGCTTGAGGACGGAGCACCAGTCTCCTTCCAGATCCTTTCCCACCCTTCCGCAACCGTCTCTCCTATTTCCTCCCTGCATGGTCCCACGTGACCTCAGATCGTTGGGTCCTACGCACAGTGGAATTTGGATGCCATCTTCAGTTTGTTTCACCCACCCCGCTCCCCGTCCCTTTTCAGGGACCCCTCTCACGAGCAAATCCTCTTACAGGAAGTGCAGATGCTCCTAGACATCAGAGCAGTAGAAGAGGTCCTGAAGGACCTGAGGGGCAAGGGGTTTTACTCCCGCTACTTCCTATTTCCCAGGCAAAGGGGGGTCTGCAGCCCATCCTGGACCTGCGCGGACTCAACAAATTCATGGTAAAGTTGAAGTTCCGCATGGTATCCCTGAGAACCATTATCCCTTCCCTGGATCCTGGAGACTGGTATGCCGCCCTCGATATGAAGGACGCGTACTTCCACATAGCGATTTACCCGGTGATACCTTCGCTTTGTGGTCAACCAGCAGCATTTCCAATTTGCAGTCCTTCCATTCGGCCTCTCCACGGCGCCAAGAGTCTTCATGAAGTGTATGGCTGTTTTCGCGGCCTCACTCCGTCGACGTCGCATACAAGTCTTCCCATACCTCAACGATTGGCTTATTCGAGGTCCATCTGAGACGCAAGTGCGGCATCACCTGCATCTCGTCAGAGAACTGTTCGAGCAACTCGGCCTTATGCTCAACATCGAAAAGTCCACTCTGGTGCCCACACAGAGAATAGACTTCATTGGAGCGATCCTAGACTCAAATCTCGCCAGGGCGTGCTTACCGCAGCCCCGCTTTCAGGCAATGGTAGCAATAATTCAAGGCCTCCACAGCTTCCCGATCTCGACAGTTCGCACGTGTCTCGGTCTCCTAGGCCACATGGCCTCCTGCACTTTCGTGACCAAACATGCCAGACTATGCCTCCGTCCACTTCAGACCTGTCTTTCCTCAGTGTACCGGCCAGGCCGAGACAGCCTGGACACGATTCTCACTGTGCCGAAGGACATCTTAACCTTGCTGACTTGGTGGATGAACCCCTCCCTGGTCTGTGCAGGGATGCCATTCCATGCCCCACAGCCTTCACTAGCCCTGACCACAGACGCGTCATCTCTAGGCTGGGGTGCCCACCTTGCGGGGCTCCGTATGCAAGGCCTTTGGTCTGCGCAGGAAGAAATCCTGCACATCAACGTGAGGGAACTGAGGGCAGTACGCCTTGCATGTCAGGTGTTCCGCGAACATCTCCAGGGCCGTTGTGTTACAGTCTTCACAGATAACACAACGGCCATGTTTTACATCAACAAGCAAGGTGGAGCACGGTCCTCCCTTCTTTGTCAGGAAGCCATACATCTCTGGGAGTTTTGTATAGCCCATTCAATCGATCTGGTGGCGTCCTTTCTCCCAGGAGCCCAGAACACCTTGGCAGATCACCTAAGCATATCCTTCCTAGCTCATGAGTGGTCAATTCGTCCGGACGTTATCCATTTTGTTTTCCAGAAGTGGGGGTTTCCCCACATAGACCTCTTCGCCTCTCGTGAGAATTGGAAGTGCCATGTGTTCTGCTCCCTCCAGTGGCGCTCCCCGGGCTTCCTGTCAGACGCATTCCTGATAACTTGGAAAGACCATCTGTTTTATGCCTTTCCTCCATTCCCACTGGTCCACAAGGTCCTCCTCAAGCTACAAAGAGACAAGGCTCACTTAATCCTGATCGCTCCAGCGTGGCCGAGGTAGCATTGGTACACCACGCTCCTCGCACCACTTCCCCTACCGCTGTGGCCGGACCTCATAACTCTGGAGCATGGCAGACTACGCCACTCACACCTGCAGTCCCTCCATCTCATGGCATGGATGCTGCATGATTAACTCACTCTGAGCTGCGTTGTTCTGCCTCTGTACAACAGGTGCTCCTGAGCAGCAGGAAACCCTCCACTAGGTCCACATACCTGGCCAAGTGGAAGCGTTTTTCCTGCTGGTGTGCCCAGAACAATGCTGTCCCCATGCAGGTACCAGTTCCCACCATCCTGGAGTATCTCTGGTCCCTGAAGCAGCATGGTCTAGCGGTCTCATCCATCAAGGTACACCTGGCAACCATTTCAGCCTTTCATCCAGGAGAGAATGGACGCTCAGTCTTTTCTAACCCTATGGTCACCAGGTTCCTCAAAGGCCTAGAGCGTTTGTACCCGTAGGTCCGTCGTCCGGCCCCTACATGGGATCTCAACCTTAGTTCTATCTAGGCTCATGAGTGCTCCCTTTGAGCCAATGCTCCCTGCTGTACCTTTCCTGGAAGACAGCCTTCCTCGTCGCTATCACATTGGCAAGGCGAATGTCGGAACTTCGGGCCCTCACAGCGGATCCCCCGTATATGGTGTTCCACAAGGATAAGGTACAGCTGCGTCCACACCCCGCCTTCCTCCCTAAGGTGGTGTTTGCCTTCCACATCAACCAGGACATCTTCCTCCCGGTCTTCTTTCCGAAACCGCACTCCTCACGTCGAGAGCAACAGCTGCACTCTCTGGATGTTCATAGGGCTCTCGCTTTTTACATCGAGTGAACAAAGCCTTTTCGAAAGACACCTCAGCTGTTTGTAGTGGTGGCAGACCGGATGAAGGGTCTCCTCGCAGCGAATTTCATCTTGGGTGACCTCATGCATCCGTGCCTGCTATGACTTGGCTCACGTTTCGACTAGCCGCCTCACAGCCCACTCCACTCGGGCTCAAGCTTCATGTGCCGCCTTCCTGGCTCATGTACCCATCCAGGAGATCTGTAGAGCAGCGACCTGGTCATCTGTGCATACCTTCGCTTCCCACTATGCACTAGTACAGCAGTCCAGAGATGACGCGGCATTTGGTTCAGCGGTACTTCATTCCGCGACATCTCACTCCGACCCCACCGCCTAGGTAAGGCTTGGGAGTCCTAATTGGAATCGATATGAGCAAGCACTCGAAGAAGAAAAGACGGTTCTCACCTTTGTAACTGTTGTTCTTCGAGATGTGTTGCTCCTATCCATTCCAAACCCGCCCTCCTTCCCCACTGTTGGAGTAGCCGGCAAGAAGAAACTGAGGGGCAGATGGGTCGGCAGGGGTGTATATATCCGGCACCACTCCAGGGGGCGCCTCAGCCGACCCACCGAGTGTTGCTAGGGTAAAAATCTTCCGACGAACATGCACGCGGCGCGCACACACCTACTTGGAATGGATATGAGCAACACATCTTGAAGAACAACAGTTACAAAGGTGAGTAACCGTCTTTTCTTCAAGATGTGTTGCTCGTGTCCCACCCTTCTACCCCTCTGTCGGAGCTGCAAACCAGAAGGAACTGAGAGGGCGTAGGGTCAGCAGCATCTAATATACCAACACATGAGCGTGGCACTCCAGGGGGCGCTACAGCCAATCCTACAGATACTGCTAAGGCAAAAATCTCCGACTGTGCACGTGGGTGTGCAAATACCTAGGATGGAATGGACATGAGCAACACATCTCGAAGAACAACAGTTATGAAAAGGTAGGTAACCATTTTTTTCAACAAAGGCACTGTTTTTATGGCTCATTACAATTAGTAACCCACGAACCCTCATTTGTGCTATGACTGCAGAGGTATTAATTGGCCACTTCATTTTAAATGGTTTCTTGCAACATGTGTTAATGCTGTATTCTTAACAGTCTGTCCCACAGATTAGCTGTGATACTATGGTTACTTTTTCCAGACCTGAAGAAGAGCTCTGTGAAGCTCATAAGCTTGCCTCTGCAACCAACAAAAGTTGATCCAATAACAGATATTATCTCACCCACTTACCTCTCACATATCAGTGGTCATACCCACCACAATCACATCTTTCGGTATGTCATCTGATAAATTTGTTCTTTCCTATTCAGCTAGATCATGGCATCTCCTTGAAACTGTACTTGGGAGTGGTAACACACTACTGGCTGATACTCAGCTGTAGGTATCATCCACATTAATCAGCTTTTGCACTAGTTCGATGAACCCACGGTCCAAAGATGCTCTGAGAAGGTTAAATGTCCTTGCAATGTCCTCAAACATTTGCCTGTAATTTCTGTTTCTTCTTCCCTATGGGTGCTCCTCTTCAGGTGTGCATGCACCCCGTCCCACTGTTTTGAGCCTGTGATCAGAAATTTTTTGGTAATAGTGCCCATTCGGCCCATAAATGTGCTCTACTCGTGCCCAATAGCAAGGATGTATAGGACTGCAGAGGTGAACAGCTCTCAGTTCCTTCTCTTCGGCCTGAGACAGAGCATCAAACATGCCTGCTTTTACAGAGTGTTTTAGTGTGTTGGGATTCCCCCTGAGACTTCCTTCCACTCTGCTTCCCAAGAAATCAGTTCAGCTCCAGACTTTGACACTCACATATCTTTATTTGGCATACAACAATGCTATACCTTTCACTCACTGGTAGAAGGTTTTTCAGTTTTTTCTTACCCCCGGGACCGTAAGGTTTCTGAAAGGACTGATGAACCTCTTTCTACAGATTGGAGAACCTGATCCACTATGGGACTTGAACCTCGTTCTTAATTGCCTTATGAAACACCCCTTTGAACCATTGGCTACATGTTTGCTGCTTCTCCTAGCTATTGAAACAGTTTTCTTGGTAGCCATAACTTCTGCTTGGAGGGTTGGAGAATTGGAGGCTTTAGTAGCAGATCCCTCCCCCCCACTGCCGCCGCCTTTTACAGTGTTTTAAAGGACAAAGTATTGTGACTACATACCAAGTTCTGACCCAAGGTGTCTTCTCAATTTCATATAAACAAGACCATCCATATCCCAATTTTTCCCCTCAAAACTACATCAGACTTGGCAGTCCATATGTTAGTTGTCAGATGGTCATTAGCCTTTTATCTGAACAGAACTAAAACTTTCTGAAAGTCTACTAGGCTGTTTGTTTCAATTGCGGACAGTTCATGGGGATCCACAGTCCCCACCCAGAGGCTCCCCACTCAATCTGAACTTTAGGGCAATGTTTCACTTACATGGGATGATTAATAGGCAAACAAGGAATTCGGTTGAGGGCTTTAGAAACCATGTGACAGAAGAAAAAGTGCACTAGTAAGGAAAGACTCGCTGGCTTAAAATTGCAAGCAGTAGTCAGATTTTGTAGCAGCATGAACAGGGCTTGCCTACATGAACATTTATCTTAGAGGCAAGCTGGTGTGTGAATCTACTCTGCCAGCACTAGCTTGCTGGGGACTATCTGTTGGTGTGGACCCTGCTGACACACACAGAGTTTTTTAATACTCTGATTTCAAGTCCCATTTCAAAGAGAATTAGATCAAAGTGTGTTAACAAACTGTTAATAGGCGCACCAGCAGAGTGCACATGGACAGTTAGTCCATGGCAGGCTAGTGCTGTCAGGCTAGATTCACACTCCAACTTGTCACAAACTAAGGCTTTGGCTACTCTACGCGCCTTTTAGCGACATGCCTGAACTAGTGAGACTCCATTTGGAAGCTAATAACCCTACCGGCTCCACTCACTGCTACTGTCTCAGAGCAACAGCCCAGTTCTTCAGCTAGAGCCAGAGTGTCTACAACTGATAGCCTGGATGTTATCTGGCTGACCACTACTGAAAAGGACCGCTCTGTGGCAGTCCTAGATATTCTGTACCAAAGTAGAAAGCCCACAATGAGATGAACTTATTGAGCCAAATGGAAAATATTCTTTATTTGTTTTTGCATGACAAAATTATGCTCCTCTGCAAGCGACAATCCACAGTATTTTGGATCACTCATTCTCTCTCAAGCAGTGAATAGCCTCTGCTACAGGCCCACATATTTTCTCACCCTACTGTGACAATATTTCTCAAAGAACTTGCCCATGCCTTTCTTCCAATCAAAGAACGCCTCCTCTTTGGATCTCAATGTAGTGCTAACTGATTGATGGGCCCTCCCTCTGAGCCCATGGCCACCAACTCTCTTGTGTTGCAGTGTAAACCCAGGGGTTAGTGGGACTTGAGTAAGCCGACCCATGTTAGGGAACCTTGGGCTTGAGCGCCTACACTGTTTTTTAATCCTATATTAAGAATTTTCTAACTCGTGCTCAAACTTGGGGGCTCTGGCATCCACACTGCAGCGCGCAGACCTGAGACAAATCAACCATATCCCAAAGTCCTTAGCTCCTTCCCAAAATGTGGCCACTCTAGCCCCATGATCGTGATGCACTGTGAGAAAACTGTGCTGCCTACCCTGCAGACTACAGGAAGTTTGAACAGCCTACCAATACAGTCCGTTGAGCAGTCATTTTGGTCGGTGCGCTCCCAGCTACTGGAGCTAGCAACATGGACGCACCTTTTGAAGAACTTCTCTTGCTTGCGCTGTCACTCCTGTGTCAGGAAACTGGCAGAGCATTTGTTAGGTGCTGGTGGACATTTCAGTAGTGTTTTCTGTCCCACCCAAGATACCTGATGGATTTCCTGATGGAGAAGGAGGAGTACCACCCTGGCATGGCAGACTCGCACTGGCAGATGCTGCTCAGTACAATTGGTATAGTCGCTGGTGCCCCCTATGTAGAAGCACAGACTGGTGGGTCACATTTTCCTGTAGATCTGGATTGACCAGCAGTGAGACCAGAACTTTCGCATGAAGAAAGCTACATTTCTGGAGCTTTGTGAACAGCTTGCTCCCACCCTCTAGTGTAGAGACACAACTGAGGCCACCGTTGCTGGTTCAGAAGTGTGTTGCCGTAACCATCTGGAAGCTGGCTACCCTGAACTGCTACAGATCCATTGTCAACCAGTTTAGAGTTGGAAAGTCAACTGTGGGTAAAGTGGTGATGGAGGTATCTGAGACAGTCAGGTGTGTGGTTTACCCCGTGTGTGGTGGGCAGTAAAGATATTCCAGAGGTAATTGCTGGCTGAAAGAATAGGGTTTCCTTACTGCTCCAGGGCAATTGACGGGACTCATGGACCCATAATTTGCCCTCCTCAAGGAGAACATGAGTACATAAACCGCAAAGGATACTACTTCATTGTTATGTGGGCCCTCTTAGACCACAGAGGCCAATTTACGAGCATCAGCTTGGGCTGTACTGGAAAAGTTAACAATGCCAGAGTTTTTTGCTTCTCAGGAGTCTACATTCATGGACAGGCTGGAACACTACTCCCACTAAATGACATTGACATAAATGGAGTTACTTTCTCCACCATTATTCTGAGGGACCCCGAGTATTCCCTTTTGCTTTGGCTTATGAAACCATACCCTGGTTTCAGAGGCCCTGGCAAAAGAAGGTTTAATAATTGCAGGGTAGACATACCCACATAGAATTCCTTCTTAGGGTTGTCTCAGTGTTTCACATTAGCCAGACTATTCATCCTCCTGTTTTTTTCCCCCAAACCCCTTTCTTCCATAGCCAAAGTAAAACTCCAAACACTAGGTGTGCATAGAGCAGTGTCCGTTTACATGTACTGGACTACCAGGGCCAGCTCCAGGCACCAGCCGAGCAAGCTCGTGCTTGGGGCGGCAGATTCTAAGGGGCAGCATTCCCTCAAATACTTTTTTTGTTTTTTTTTTCTTTTTGGTTCGCTGCTCCGGATGCCCTGTAGGGGGCAGCGGCGCCGAGGAGGGGAGCACCCTGATGGAAGTGGGCTGCGCCCTCCGTCTGCCCCAGCTGGTGCTAGGTCTGGAGCAAGCCCAGCAGGGCAGCCCGCAACCTTCCCTCCCCGCCGACTGCAGCGGCGCAGCGCCCTCCCAGCAGGCGGCACGGTGGAAGCTCCGGCTGCCCCCCTCTCTCTCCCCGCCCACTCCTTCCCCCTCCCCCTCACTGCCCGGGACATGTCTGCAGCACTGGGAGTCCCCCTGCACTTGCTCTCCGGCCGCCCTGCACGGTTTTTTTTTGCTCTGCTGCTCCGGCCGCTCCACAGGTTTGCTGCCTTTTTTTTTTTTTGCTTGGGGCGGCAAAAAAGCCAGAGCCGGCCCTGCGGACTACATCACTTAGAGCCTCATCAAGACTCTTAGTGAAATAGATAACAGGACAACCAATGCCTTCACAGTGGCCAAGTGGGTTTTGGTCTGTATACATACCTGCTATGTGCTAACAGAGATCCTCCTGAACACTTGACTTGAACCCACATAGTTTTCATCACTTCCCTCAATAATGTGCCATTGACTGAGACTTTTAGGGAGTCATAGCATGCAAGTCACGGGAGGTAACAGTACCGCTCTACTCTGTGCTGGTTAGGCCTCAGCTGGAGTACTGTGTCCAGTTTTGTTCACCAATGTATAGAAAGGATGTAGAGAAACTGGAAAGGATCCAGAGGCGAGCAACAAAGATAATCAAAGGAATGGAATGCAAGCCATATAAACAAAGGCTAAAGGAACTGGCTATGTTTAGTTTGGAAAAGAGGAGATTAAAGGAGTGGGTGAATATGATAGCGATCTTCAAATACTTGAAAGGCTGCCATAAAAAAGATGGAGAAAAATTCTCTCTTGCCACAGAGGGCAGGACAAGAGGCAATGGATTCTAACTACAGCATAGCAGATTTAGATTAAATCTCAAGAATAACTTCCTAACTGCAAGAACAGTAGGATGATGGAACAAACTTGTAGAAGCTCCTTCACTGGAAGTTTTCCAAAAGATGCTGGAGAGCCATCTGTCTTGGATGGTTTTTCCTCCAGATCAGATTGGCAGAGACCCTGGGGTTTTTGGCCTTCCTCTGCAGGATAGGGTATGGGTCACTTGCAGGTTTGAACTAGTGTAAATGGTGGCTTCTCTGTAACTTGAAGTCTTTAAATCATGATTTGAGGACCTTAGTAACTCATCCAGAGACTAGGGGTTTATTATAGAAGTGGGTGTATAAAGTGTTTCACTTTATAATTTTGCAAGCAATTCAGTTTTGTATATTATTTTCTCCAGAACTTCTTGTCGCTTACAATGCACACAAGGAATGTTAAGCACAGATCAGGGGCATAGTGGTTCACATACTCACCGACAACACCACAGCAATGTATTATGTGAACAAACAGGGGAGACCACTCCTATCAGCTTTGTCAGGAGGCAGTAAATTTCTGCCAATTCTGCATTGAAGAGAACTTCATTCTCACAGCCGTTCATTTACCAAGTGCCCAGAATCACGTGGCTGATCATCTCAGCAGGAATTTCTCTCAGAATCACGAATGATCTCTGAAGAGCAGTGTGCTGAGGTACATATTCAGAGAATGGTGTATTCCTGCTGTTAACCTGTTTGCAATGAAGGACTACAAAAAGTGCCATCAATTTTGCTCTCAAATGGATCTCAGTCTGGATTCCATGACAGACACACTTCATCTGAGTTGGGAATCAGCTCAGATGTATACTTTGCTCCCATTCCTTAGGTAATGCTCAGGATAAGGATGGATCATGCCAGACTGATTCTCATTGCATCAGTTTGGCTGAGACAGTGTTGGTTTTCCAATCTCCTCAGTCTTTCTGTTCTTCCATCCATTCCTCTTCCATGTCCCGATCCATTGATTTCATACCGTGGTCAGATTTCACATCCTGCGCTGAACAGTCTACACTTCCCAGCATGGATGCTGTGTGGCTAGACAAGAGAAGCCCTGTTCTGAAGCTGTTTGACAATTTCTACTGAACAGTAGAAAGCCCTCTATTAGGACTCCTTATGTGGCAAAATGGAATCATTTTTCCATCTGGTCCCTTGTCTGGGGGACTCAACAATGCAGTCGTGTGTTCAGAACATTGTGGAATACTTGTTATACCTCCAGTCATCTGGTTTGTCATTCAGTTTTGGTTTTACATCCTCCAGTTCAAGGGAAAATCAATCTTCTTGAACTCTTTGGTAGTCAGATTTCTGAAACGGCTCACTTGTCTCTTTCCACCAGTGAAGGAATTGATTCTCAGTGGGACCGTAACCCTGTTTTGGCCAGGGCTCTACCAAATTCATGGTCAATTTTGGTCAAGTTCACAGTCATAGGATTTTAAAAATCATAAATTTCATGATTTCAGAGACTTAAATCTGAAATTTTATAGTGTTGTAATCATGGGGGTCCCAACCCAAAAGGATGTAATGTGGAGGGGAGTTTGCGATATTGCCACCCTTACTTTTGCGCTGTTGCTGGTGGCAGAGCTGCCTTCAGAGCTGGGCGCCTGGCCAACAGCCACTGCTCTCTCGCCGCCTCCAGCAGCAGCACAGAAGTGAGGGTGGCATAGTATGGAGGGGGCTTCACTTTGTGGGGGGGACAGGGCTGGCCTTACAGGTGGGCGATGTTGTGGGGGGGTCCTATGGTCACCTCCCCCACCCACACAACTAGTCCAAGGCCTCTTTAACCCCTGAGCGCTGGGGCATTGGGCTCGGGGAGGGGCAGGGCTCAGGGCACGCTGGCTGAAAGCTCCTACTGTATGCCGGGCTCCAGCTGCTGGTCCTAACCAGGCTGGTGAGTGACAGGACTTCCTCCTCCCCTGCAGGGCCCGTTCCCAGGGCTGGGTCAGACTCACCTCCAGGAACCTCCCCCAGCTGCAGGAAGTTCTGTGGCTGCTGGCTGGGAGCCCAGTTCTGAAGGCAGCGCAACTGCCAGCAGCAGTGTAGAAATAAGGGTGTCATTACAGGATATTG